>NW_024884142.1:43144480-43336715 GCF_019232065.1 Centrocercus urophasianus
GAGGCAGTGAGGCAGTGAGGCAGTGAGGCAGTGAGGCAGTGAGGCAGCGATGCTCACACACCCTAAGGGCGGTCTCCCTACACCATCTTGGTTAAGGGCACGATTTCCCTTCGCCGCGACACTTCCGACCCGGCTCAGTACGTCTGCTTCCTCTGCCCCTCTCGGGGGTGGGAAGTATTAGTTAGCGCTTCGCTGCGCGGCTCTTTTTGGTGTCCATGCGGCGGGAGGCCGCTATGGGGCGCTCTATGCCGGGCTGAGCAGAGTAAAGAGGGCGCCTCGCGGAGCCGGGAGCGGCATCGGCATCGGGCTGTGTCCGGGCGTAGCTGGACGATCCCCGAACCGAAGCGCTGGTCGCATTGAGTGACCGGAGCAGTTTGGGGAAAGGAGACGACCGCATTTCGGGTGACATCTGCCTGAGGACAAGGGGGAAGAAGAGTCAGTCAGGCTCTCTGCCCTGCTCCGAGTGCAGCCGCTATCTCTGCCTGCCGGGGAAGCGAGCCGAGCTGTGCGGGTGGCCCTTGCCCTGCGAGGGGCTGAAGCACGATCACGCTGGGGCAGATGTGAGTGCTGGGGACGAAACGTGCCGATCGATAGTGTATTTGCCTTTCTCATTCTGATTTATTTTTTTCTTTTTGTCTTTCAGAACTTCCTTAAGGTCAGAGGTATTGCGGTGGCTGCTGCTGGTCAGTTGTGCTGGCATCCACAGATAACAGCTGATCACGGGTAACAGCTGGTCCTGGACCTTTGTGAAGTCTGCACAATGCGTGTGTTTACTTCGGTGTCCTCTGGGGAGGGATAGGGCCCTTCAAGTCAGGTGCAGCACAACTTGACTGCATCCCAAGTGAGTAGGAGTTGAAAGCTAAATTAGTGGTTGGAGGAAGAATAGGAATTCACAGAGAAATTGCTTGTAAGAAGACATGTCAAGAACAGTGAGTTCTGGTTGATCTGTTAAATGTGTAATTTGTGTCACTTGAGAGACAAAGAGGCACAGTATGCTATTGAGACGCAGTTTTTGTAACACATAGGACTTCAGAACTGTGATAAATGGGCAGCCTCTGCTGAGGGTCTGGTTGGTTTGAGACCACATTTTTCTCTTTGTTAGTTTTCTAACTCTTGCATACTGACAGGTGTTATCTGGCTGTTGCTGAAAGGAGAGGATCTTGGTTTATGTGGTCAGACTGTATGGTTTTTATTTGGTAACTTTCAGAATTGTCACTAAATAAGTCAGGCTGGTTAATTGTGGCCCTTGTTCTTTATCATCTCCCTTACATCTTTGTCATTTGAGATTTGTGTGTGCTGGGAGAAAAAAGGAGTTGAAGTCCTTCCTTTCTTCCTTTTTTTCCTACTGATGGAGTCTTCTTTGACTGAGAGGCAATGCAGTGCTGCCTTTCAGTTACTCTGATTCCAGAAACTGCACCATGTAATGACAATAATATAGTGTAGGTTTGAATAATACCTAGTGTTCAATTAAATCAAGTGAAATTAGACATTTCAATTCTGAAAGAGTTGTGAGAAAACCATTTGTCACTCACTTCTAAGATATTATGGTTCTGAAATTCTGTGAGTTGTTAAAAGATTCTAAGCTTTTCCATGTTATTTTTGTGGATTATTCTGTAAATGAAATGTATTCGAGTTCCTCAATGCACCTCTTAAGTAACACGTCTGTTATAAATTAGTGGTGCTTACAAGTTTTTGTCTGATGTGGTGCTGTGGTAATTTCAATACAGCATGTAAATGTGGAAATAATATGACAAGCATTGAGCATTATAATTCATAACAGATCCATGGGATAAATGTGAATTCCTCCTTAAAAGAGAGCATGGAAAGTTGCCCAAATGCCTTTATAGTACTGGCATCTATCTGAAACTTTAATGCATATGAATCTTTTGTCTATCACTCTTTTGAGTGTGGATTGTTATTTTTGGCTTACTGGGTATTGTTGATGGTGTTTTGTTCTTTTGCTTTTCTTCACTTTTTTGGGTTTTTTTTCTAAAGAGCAACTGTCATAGATGACCTCAAGAGACTTTAGAGTATGCCCCTAGTTTGAAATGATGGAAAATTTACACCAGGTATAAGGAAGAAATGTTTTACAGTAAGGATGATGAGGCACTGGAAGATGTTGCCCAGCGAGATGGTGGAAACCCTGTCTTTGGGGACATTCAAGGTCAGTCTGGACCAGGCTCTGAGCTATGGTATCTCAGTTCAGTGCAGTGAAGTTGGATTAGATGGCCTTTATGGGTCCATTCCAATTCAAACAATTCTATGATTCTGTGTCTACTTTCTAATTCATTAATGTGATATAGAGCATTTTTGCATCTGAGATGATCTGACTTATCAATTCTCTGAATTTGTTTTTGTTTTAATTATGCTTTTGGCCTGGTGTTCCTCTTCCTAAAGATTGCAAGTTTATTTCTTCAGCACTTATCAGAGTTTCCTTCCACTTCAGTTTTTCTAGAAAGCTTCTCTTTGCTTGTTAGAATGCAATTTAGAAGCAATTCCATAAATGCATAAGCTTGCTCAAACCAGCAAAACTGTTCTAATTAACTTATTTTCTGATAGATGCATTCAAAGTGGTGCCATAGTGGCATTCTGTTTTCTTTCCCATTTCCCATAAATTGTCTGAGTAAACGATCTATCTTTTCCTAGTGGAAAAAAATGTTCTCAATACTGTGGCAAGTTTAATATCAATATTAAGACTCATATTTGTGAGTTTATTTGCATTTAGCTCCTTCTGTCATTAATTTTTATATTCATCTTAATATATGAATTAAATTTTCCTGTTACATTTTAAAATTCATTGGCAATCTTTAGACATGATTATAAATAGTCTATCTGCAAAGATGTTCTATACCTTCTGAAAAAAAGAAGATATTGTGTAGGAGTGAGGAAAAAGAGTGTAGGTTTATGTTTACATTGCCTAATATAAGCTTGTCCAATTCTGGTGAAGTACAATTGTCATGTATTCCACTTTCAATTTCTTTAACATCTTCCTCCTCTTCATTTCTTTTACTATCAAAATTTGCTGTCCTTCTTAGTTCCTCAGTTGCGGGTTTAGTTTTTCTTGACTAGAGGAAGGGAATACAAGAGTTTTCAATTGCTGGATTACTTTGACTTACGCTGGAGAACTCACGTATTACAGACTTTGTGTTTCTAGTAGTTTCTGACTGGATGTTAAGATGAGTAGCTCAGTTGACTTGCAGTTGATCTAGGCAGTAGTCACTTAGAGAAACAGAAAATATAGTCTTAAGATTTTTTTTTTTTTTTTTTTTTTTTTTTTTGAGGTTGCTGCTTTTGAAGGTGTGGTGAAGGCTTCTTGTTTGTTTGTTTAAATGACTTTAGAGTTTTGTCCAAACTTGAAAACTGCAATTCTCACTTATACTTGAGTATTACCTAGGGCTATCAAATTTCAAAGGGGAGATTTTCTTCTCTATTTCACCTCTTCCCACTTCCTTGATCCATTTGGGATCAACTTCAGTTTGTTTGTGATTCTGTTTGGTTTGGGTCTTTGCATGGCTTTTGTGTTTTGTTTGTTGTTATTTATTTATTTTTTTTCTTCCAGAAGGTTGCAAGAGCCTTGGCTGTGTCCAGTTCTAACAGCTGAGTATATTGTTGTCTTTGCTAATGAAGGTCTTGACTCTTCTGTTTGTTCTTCTTATTTACACAAAGAGATGCTACAATTCAAGTTCTGACTTTTCTTTTTAGGTTATTTTCATAATGTTTTCATAATGCATATAGTGCAATATGAGGAGCTTAGCAAATCAAAAACAATATGGTTTTGGCAAGTGCTAATCCCACTTCTTTGTGAAAGGAGAGTTGCTATCAGAAAGAAAAGTAATTTAGTCTTACATACTCAGTCAGGATCCTTGCCGTTGTTCATTGTTTTTAAATATTATACTTCCATGTGGTCTTAGGAATGTTTAGATGGATGGATGTGTTCTAGTCTTGCTCTCTGACTAGTCACAGTCATCTCTGCAGTATGAGAAACACTTACCAGACACTAGTAAATGGAGATTGACATTTACTACTATTAGTGTTAGGTTATTCTGGTTGCAGTCAAGTTTGCCCATGGCTTCTGTATCCTGAAGTATTTGGAAGGTAGAACAGGAAAATTTTTCAAGATGAGCAACCTAATGTAATATCAGTTATAAAATGCATAATGCTTGTTGAAGAGCTGTCGGATGTGCAGCTGTGTTATGAGAATACACCTTAAGCAGAGGCTTATATCCTTTATTGTGAAATAAAGCTGAGAAACTTGAAATGCCTAACTTGTTCTAGTGTGACTTGATGCTTTCTCAGAAAAATCTTGGCAATGAAAGCCAAGGAACCATCTGAAAACTGGTATCTCACAGATCTTTTCAGGGCATTTGAATACTTCCTTAAAAAGACAACTACTAAACCCAATTCAGAGAGCTGAGAAGGTAACTAGCTTGGACTTCCTTTCTCCAACTGCCAACTATTCACATTGGGTTGCTACTTAGCTTATATTGGCTCTTCTCTCTAAGAGAAACACAACTCCTGTAATATAGGAACTTTATAAAAAAATAAACACTGCTGTAAAAACTTTTGTTTTCCTGAGAAATTCTTCCTGGTTCTGCTGCCTTCTTCCTTAGCATTGTGTTTCAGGCTTAAACAGGTAGGATACCACTCCCTCAACCTAAGTAGTTCCCCAAATGTGCTGTTGTCTTACTCTGCATCTGAGAGCTTTCTGCTTGTTAGGTATAGTCTGTAGGTTGTTTTTTCTGTGTTGGTTTTTTTTTTTGTTGTTGTTGTTTTTTTTTGGTCTGCTAATGACATTTCAATGAAGGGCTGCAACAGTTTTGAGAGATTATGTGAGATTGAAGAGTGGTCACTGTACATGATTCATACTAAACCAGTATCCTGATCTTTGCTATCATCTCTTTCTGGAGACTGCACTTGATATAATAATATATATCGGACAAGGCTTGTGAAGGGAGGTAATCATCTTTTATTAGGCTGGCTTATAATGGGACACAGTTCCAGGCAAGCTTTAGGTCACAGAGTGACCTAGACATACATCAGATCTTTTTTCCATCTACATTCGTCTAATAAAAGGTATTACATCTCCATGGAAACACTGCCTGACTTGCAGTCTTGTTAATACAAGGCTGCAACAACGTGGCAACCATCATCAAAGCTGACCAACATGCTATATACTATGTACACTTTCCAGTCCCCACTGTGCTGTGTGCACTTATTTCGTCTCTAGGGTTTTTATATTCAAGATGTGATTAATTATGCTTTGATCAGCAGTCTTTCTGTTAAGTAAATTTTGAATCCAAATTTAGTTTGACTGTCTTGAAGACTTTGATTTTGGACTGCCTTTGCTATCTTTCAACATTGCTTTAATATGTGTTTTAATAAATGAGATCCAGTTTAATAACTGTAGAAGCCTTAAAGGTCATTCATGCTTTGTATACAAGCATGTATAATTTATCAGAATATTTGTCACTTTTTGTTTTGTTTTAGCTTAATTGTTTTCACAAGCAGACAAATACTTCATGGGATAACCTTTACTGCTGTCTGTTGTTTACCAAGTGAAGGATACTACAAACTTGTTGATGATGCCTATTTTATGTAAAGTGTATCTCCTACTTGAGATAAGGAACTAAATTGGAAAGCAATTTAACTGGTATTTTAGGCTGTATCAATAATGATCTCTTAGCTTCCTATATTCTATTTAGTTTAGTGTTAATTACAGAATTTTTTTTTTTTTTTTTCTGCCAAAGCTGAAGTACTGAAAGCTTCTGAAATGTTTCCTTTGAGCTTTTTGTGGAAAAAGTTCCTTTGCAAGGAAGCTCTTGATACCAAGCGTAAGCAAGAGAGACATCAAGTCTGAGGCAGTGATTAGCCATAGCTACTGAGTGATGCCAATATAAAATTTTAGATAGTTTAAAGTCATGTGATTATGTGCACTTCTCAGTGGACCTCAGTGACAGAGGTATGGGAGTGTACTGGTGTCAGCACGCAAATGTGAACTGTAGGGACTTATAAGCAATATTATGGTTTGGGTAAATAAGAACATCAGTTATTGCATGGAATTCTTTGCTTATATCCTTAAGCAGCCATTCTGTAATTCTAGGAAAAGACTTAGATTAGAAGGGTCCTTGAAGATCATCTGGTTCCAACTTCTCCACCCTTGCCACAGGCAGGGCTGCCATCCACCAAATCAGGCTGTCCAAGACCTATCCATCCTGGCCTTGAACACACCCAGGGATGGGGCACCCACAGTTTCTCTGGGCAGTCAGTTCTCACCACCCTCTGAGTAAAAACAACAACAACAACAGCAACAAAACAAACAAAAACAAACAAACAAAACCCTTTGCTAAATGTAATCCAAACCTACCCTCTTTTAATTTAAAATCATTACCACTTGTCCTGTCATGACACCCTCTAGTAAAGAATTCTTCCCCATCTTTCCCAGAAGTCCCTTTTAGATACTGGAAGGCCACAAAGGAGGCCTCCCTGGAACCTCCTCTTCTCCAAGCTGAACAAGCCCAGCTCCCTTAACGTTTCTTTGTGGAAGAGGTGCTCCACCTCTATCATCATCTCTGTGGATTCCTCTGGACTTGCTCCAACAGCTCCATGTCCTTCTTGTGCTGGGGGACCTGGAGGTAAACACGGTAGTCAAGATGGGGTCTTGCAAGAGTGGAATGGAAGGGGACAGTTGTTTCCCCCACTGATGGCCACACATTGTTTTTGTTTGTTTGTTTGTTTGTTTGTTTTAAGGTAGCAAAAGATACGATTGGCTTTCTGAGCTACAACCACTAATTTCTAGCTGGCTCATGTCTAGCTTTTTTTGTCCACCAGTACACCTAGTATCATTGCTCAATTATAACTATTGACTGGTAAAAGCCCATGAATAGACCTCTTGTTATTTTTTTCCAGATTGTTAGTTTAAGTCCTGTAGCCAAACACTGGGCCTACAAAAAAAAAAAAATAAAATAAAATAAAAAAATAAAAAAATAAAAAAATAAAAAATTACGCTGCAATCCAACAGAGTCTGCTCAAGAGCTGCTTGCAGAGAACCTCTTAAACTATTATCTCTTATTAATAATTCTTTCCTGGAGCAACTGGTGTTGTAGAGCATATACTTGTTCAGTCTTGGCTGGAGCTACAGTCAAGCTATGCTTGAGTTCATAGTTTATATATAGATGTTAGATGGTATACTAATGAGCACAGTAGTTAGTCACTACTTCTCAGCACATCCCAAGGAAGTTTGTTCTTTATATACTTAAAGATTTTTCATTTTCCCTTGAGCTCTTTAATAGTTTACGTTAGTAATCACCACCACTTTTCATAGTCTTAAAATAACACTGATACAGATAATGAAACTCTTGTAGTGCATTTTCTTTTTACCAATTTAAGATTTAAATAATCTTTCACACAAACAGTAAGGAATGTATGCAGCTGACAAATCAGTAACTTTTGATATCTTACTTTATGGGATCTGCATTAATGCAGTTTTGGGATAGTCAACATTTGAAAATAAAAAGTAAAAAAAAAAAAAAACCCAAACTTAATTAGATCATGTCTTTTATGTTTTGTTGTATTTTTGAGATGAACCGATTGAAAAAAATGAGGTTTTTCATTACATTCTCAAATTGTCTTCTTTGACAATAATTGTTAACATCTACATATGGTTACTTTAAATTAATGTTCTTATGAAATCTGTTTATTTCTAAGCATTCAAAATACTATCATAACAATAATTTTACGTTTACTGTATGTTGTGGTTTAACTTGACAGGCAGCTTAGCACAGCTGTTTTCTCCTAGTGGGATAGGGGAGAGAATCAAAGGTGAGGGGAAACGAAAGTAAATCTTGTAAGTTGAAATGAAAATTACTTACTTACTAAGACAGAAAAGGAAGAGAAAAATAATAATCATGATAAATATAAATATGTTGGTGTATCATTACCATTATATATCTCATTACTTTATGTATACTTAGAAAACAAATTATACACAGTGCAATTGCTCACCACCTGCTGAGTGATGCTCAGCCTGTCCCTGAGCAGCAGCTGCTTCTCCCAGCCATCTCCCTCAGCTTTATAGTTCTACATGATGTCATATGGTGTGGAATGTCCAGCCTGGGTCAGCTGTCTTGCTTCACAGTTCTTTGCACCCCTAGATCCCCTTGCTGGCAGGGCAGTAGGAGAAGCTGAAGCATCCTTGGATCTGCACTACTCAGCAACAACTAAAACATTGGTGTGTTATCAGCACTGTTTTCTCCTGAAGCCAAATCATAGCATCGTACCAGATACTATGAAGACTGACTCTGCCACAGCTGAAACCAGGATGCTAAAAAAAGATTCTATGAGTGAGTTGACGTCCACATGGAAGGTTTTGAGGACATTACTGGGCAGAGTGGTGAACAAAACCATCTTGACTTCCATTTCCTACTAAAAGTTGGACTAACTAGATGATCAAAGTCTGTTCTAGCCTGGGCTGTTCTAGGATTCTGTAGTTGTGCATAGTTGAAATGGCATTTCTTGTATCCAGGAACTTTTAAGCACTGGAAAATTATTTTAGTAGTCACACTATATCATTAGCACAATAATGTCAATGTATGGGAATGGTAGCCTTAGGCTACATAGGAAAATATTAACTTTTTGAACTTGAATACTTGTATTTAGTGCTGCTCTTTAATGATTTACCTGAAATACTGAGGAAGACTTCTGCATTTAATCTTTTACGTAAGTGTTATATGGGGTAGTAAGCAAGGATAAACCGTACTTAAAGAAAACTTCATTTTGAAATTCTTGGGATTGTTAATGGGATTATTCAGTTGTATCAGATCTGACTTCTGAATTGATTTGAACAGCTTTATTCAATGAAAAGACTACATAACTAAGCAGTATTGACTGAAATGAAGTTTGGAGCCTTCAAGGATGAAATGAGTTTTTTGAAAGACTGCAGAAAAAGTGTGCCTTGATGAAAATGTAGTAGGAAAAATAATGTGTTGGTCTCATAACTCTGTTCATCAGAGGATTACACTCATGTCAGCGATGGATATTAAGCTATTGTTTTCTGCTCAAGCTGTTTAAATAAGAAGGTTGACTATTTGCTCACCAAGGTTCCCTAACAATTGCCAAGAAGATTAACAGTTTAGTAACAATCTAACAGTTAAACAGTTAAATAACAAAAATTGGATTCAGTGCAGTGGTTATGATCCAAATGTCACAAATCCTTTTCTTTTGAGTAGGAATTTCTGTAAATCCACTGTATCAAATTTCTGAATCTGGAAATGCTGTATTAGGAGGCCTATTCTTAGTCCTTATTAATGCTGATCTTTTAATATAGACCACTAATTTCTTACCAGAAACTGAAGTACGAAGTCCTCATACATTGCAATATATGTACACTGAGATAAAGCAAACTACAGGAGATCTATTCCTTCCGTTGTCCCCTTAGTAACACTGAAGCAAGGGCATCCTAGCACTTTCTGCTGCTGTTAAGTATCCTTATTTCCCTGTTTGTGCCTATAGCAGTAGTCTCTTCACATTATTTGAACAATCTAAACTTCACTTGAATAATTTCTTGTGTAATAAACTAAATATTATTGAATAAACCCCTGAGTTGCTTTGGTTTTATTTTGTTCTCCATACTTCGGATGATCACTGAATGCTAACAAAATTTATCTTCTGAAATGAAGACAAATGTGGAGTTTTTTTTGCCGTGAATCAGCTGTACTTCTAAATAGTTCAGTATACTTAAAACCTTTCAGGTAGAATCTACAAAACCTAAACCATGGGTCTTTTATTTAAAATCTACCTTTCCTTGACATATGTCACTGATGAAAACATTCTTATGCGTGTTTTTGCTGATGGTCAATCACCTTGCAGGCTTAACTGCAGAATGGTGATTTACTGATGTTTTTTAATGTGGATTAAATCTATTTCCTCTCTCCGTGTTTTCCGGTGGGCTGCAGTTAGAGCTGTTGAGCAAAGCAGTCCTATTTTTCTTTTCTGCTTCAATGACTTTGATACAAAGGAGATGACTAAAGTTTATTGGCAGACTTCTGTTTTGACACCAAGAGAAAAGAAGAAAAACTATAGAAAATGTAGTGATTGTCTTCATGTGTATAGTTCTACTTGGAGATGGTCACTGTAATAATGAATGAGCACTTCAGCAAGACTGAGATTGAGAACTTTTGCTGTCAGTCCTGAAGTTGCCATCATTTTGTAAACTGGAAGAACAAATTCAGATTTGCCCAAGGATGTGGTGGCACTAAATTAAGAGTTCTTCACCCAATTCCACCTATGCCGTCACTAGATCCTGTCTGTTGTGTGGCAATTTGAAGCGTTTCTATTGCCTAAAAGATTTGCTTCTCCTAAGTCATTTTAGCCTTCTTCCAGAAGATCATTAACTGACACATTCTAAAAAATAATCCATCTGTGCTTGCTATCCTGAAGGCATAGGGGGAAAAAAAAAAAAAAAAGGATTTGAGTGCTCACTATGTACTTGCATACAAGCTATGTTCTTAGACCTATGTTGCCTGTGGTTTCCGAACTATTGAAGTTACATGAGAATTACCAGAGGTAAAATTACATTGCTTTGTGATAACAAAGGATCTTACAAGCAATTACTTTAGTGAAGAGCTCCTTTTTTTTTTTTTTTTTTTTTTTACCGCTTCTGTTGCACAGCTTGAGATGGAATGTGTGTCTACATTGTAGTGTTAATGCAGACTTTAAATCAGAGCTTTCAGCATAGGCAGATACTGCAGCTGCAGTGCAAAGCCAGTAATTTAAGTCATGGTCCGTGTATAAACTGAAATTTGTTTTGCCAGATGTATTTCAATTTTTCTGACATGTCTAATAACTTTGTTGATAAGGATAACTCTTTAACTAGGCATATTACCCTCATGTTTATGTAAAATGAAAGAAACTAAATTGTTAGATATAAACAAATGAGTTTTTACAGTGAATCACATGATTGGCAGAGGTAGCTGACAAGTCAACTTTTTTTAGTAGGTCTGAACTTTTACCATCACTGGTGTTATTGGAACGTATCTAATACTACTCGCTGTTGCAGCATATGGTGTGTTAATGCTTTCTTTTTATTTTTAGTATGCCAGAACCATGTGTTCCTCCCTGCAGCATGAGCTGGCTTTCCTTATTCACATTCCTTGCAGTCCATCTGTCTATAAATGATTTTAAAAATACATAGAATGATGATGCAAAGATACTAATGTGTTAAGTCACTAACAATAAAAATCAAACCTGGAAAATTTGTTGTGTATTTGGCTCAAACACATTCTAACACCACCTTCAAAATCAAGTAACTTCCAGTTTTTATCTAAAACTTTTAATAGAAGCTTTTCATCTAAAGTAAGTATTTGTGACATGTCAAAAGCATCTTTAGGAGTAAATCTGTTTGGTTTTTTTTTCATGTGGAATGCCTAGTATTTTGTGGAAGGGAGATGCTAAAAGATTAAGACTGTGTAAAACTGGGGGAAGGCAATGTAAAATGAGTCCTACGTGACTTAAAAAGAAACTGAATGTCTTGCTTTGTTCCGTTTTTGCAAGTCATGGTGAAATGAAGGAAGCTAGAAGATGCATGCCTGTTAGATATAGCTGAGCTAGTAATTTATATATTCTGACAGGTGGTTGGTTTTCACTGGATAATCTTGGTTCCAAATGAAATGTTATTTTTGGAATTGGTAGAATAAGCCTGTACTTGAGAAGTAGTAGTGGTTGCCACCTTTTCCTGCATTATCTCTGTAGTTACTGATCTGACAATATTAACAAGCTCAGAGGTGTCTGTAACTCTATGCCCAGCATTGGTGAGGCCACGCCTGGAGTGTATGGCCAGTTCTGGGCCCTTATTCAAGGGAGACACGGACCTACTGGTAGGAGCCCACTGTAGTGCCACAAAGATGGTGAGGGGACTGGAGTGTTTCTTTTATAAGGAGTGGCTGTTCAGCCTGGGTGTCATCCAAAATCGGAAATCAAACTACCTAATCCTAGTATGGTGTTGGAAAGCAACATTCCTTTATTCCTCACGATATTTACTGGGTGACTTGACTTATTAAGTATGCTCTCAGTATTCACGTTTTATATTAACAGTTAAGATACACATATGCAATACATTTGCAAACATATTCATTCTTTTCCAAGAACTTTATTAATGTATGCTAATGTCCATCTGGGCATGCATGTTAGGGGCCTTCAGAGGTCCTAGGCCACCTACTTCCTCTTCATTTTACCATCATCAGCTTCATCACGGTGATTTTTGGCTGACCTCTAGCTATTTTTCCCCAATTTGGCAAATTTCCATTGCTTCTTATGCCATCATGAACAAATTTCTATCTTGGTGTACTATAACCAGAAACAGCACATGTGAAATTCAAGAAAAAAGTCTTTGCATCCTTGTGGATGCAAAGATAAAAGTGACTTCAGTGCTTCTGTGAAGCCAGATAGTTGACAGAAACAAGGCCATTCGCACATCAAGCAAAGCCAAGCTAGAAAGTTTTATTGCTAAACTAAAATAATGTAAACTAATATACTGTTCCCTATTGCTAAACCAGGCTTTATGATGGGGAAGTGGTGCTTAGTGCCAGAACACAAGAAGTTCTCCCTGACCATCAAGGAGCATTTCTATGCTGCACAAGTGAACAACCACTGGCACAGGTTGCCAGGAGAGGCTGTAGAGTCGTCATCCTGGGGCATTTTGAAAATCCATCTGGATGATGTCCTGAGCACCCCATGGTAGGTGGCTCTACTTCAGTGGAGTAGGGGCAATCAGATCACTTCCAGAGGTCCCTTCCAACCTCAACTACTCTATGACTCACAAGTTGTGCTTTTAGCAGTGGATTCCTTAGGATTATTGAGCATACTTCAGAGTAATGTTTGCTCTGGGAGAGCCTTGCATTTAAGCCTGCAGTTAAGCAAGAACGTAAGATCTTGTGACCTGACAGCAGGGAAAACTGGTGACAAAGCTAGAAGTAGTGTTTTTGTTGTTTGTTTTTTTTTTTCCATTTATTTCCACACCAATGATCTGATAAATTGCCCCAGCAAGCTTTCTCTTTAGAGAAGAGATAAAATAGTAAGTAGAACTGGCCTGGCATTCAATGTTTCATCAACTCATGATGGCTCTTGTAAATCCTTTTGCCTAATTGCTGATCCTTCATTTCACATATGCAGCTACAATTTCTTTATTTTGTATTTATTTTCTGTTGTCAATATGTGGCATTCATTTGATAAATCTTGTGTAAACAATTGTTCATAGCTATATCTCTGTAGTCTTTGCCAGTTCCAGATCAGTATCTGAAGAGTAGATCAGCATCCACCCACAATCTTGAATGTAGTAATAATTCTGTAACCTGTGTTTTCTAACACTGTGTGATTTTATTTTTCTTCCTCTCAAGGTAGAAGAGTGTGACTTCTGTGCTGTTTGTCAGCTTCAAACAGCTTTAAACTTGTAAACGGGCATATTGTTCTCATCGACAGCTGGTCAGAGGTGAGCAGAAACTACCATACAACTGGCACAAATCTAGATTCCATCAAAAAAGAAGTAGGCAGAACCAATGCTGTTTTTATCTGGAACTGGGTGAAGGTAGACAGTAAGTCAGAACCCTTCAGCACTCAAATGAGCACTGTATCCAGGCATGGATCTTCTTTGGCAGATCGCTCAGGACAGTAAATCTTATGCGCAATGTGTCATTCCAGCATATCTCTATCTAAACGTGGTTAATCCACCTTTTTTTTTTTTTTTTCCTAAGAGCATATCTATCTTACTTATTTCTGCACACCCTTCCTCTGTGATGCACCCTTTTCTTCAAATCCTCATGCTAGCCCATAAATACAATGTTGTCTAATTCACATGAATTATCTCAAATGGTCATTCAAAGGATTAGGCTCAGATTAAAACCCTACTGATTATATGATTTAAGTAGACTCAAAATGTCATTGTCAGATGTCTTTCACCTCTCCAGCTGTCCTTAGTGAACACGAGTCAGAAGCTGAGTTCTATCCAGCTGAACTTGGAAGTCTTAACTGTTAAACCGTTAGGATAATTTATTTGGAAGTTTAAAGATGTGGACTGGTGCATTACTGAGGTGACAGCAGCCTTTTTGGAATGCTGCCTCGTTTCATTTATTTATTTACTTATTTATTTATTGAAGAGAGAGTCTCTCAGGCCTTTGTTTTCTTCTACACACTGAAAATGGTATTTTCTGGTAGAACTGAGCTTACCATGGGCTTATAATGTTGGTTTTGTTGTTGTTGTTGTTGTTTTGAAATGTCCATGTAAATTCCTCAGACTGGTTGTGTGTGTTTTGTATACTGCCTATGAAGAAACAAGAAATCGACACCTTTCCCCAAATACCACAACTTAGATACAGGATGTATCTCTCTTGTTCAGGGCTGCTCTGTAACATTCCATTTTGGAGAGATGAGTGTTTTTTATAAGTGTAACAGAGCATGTCAGTACCTGGGACCTCTAATTAATCCTTGGAATTGTGTGGGGTTTTTTTTTTTCACTTTTGAACTTCCGGTTAGCTTCTTGTTTTATCCCTTGCTGACATTTCTGTAATAAAGTAGCACTTGGATGTTGTTCGTTAAGAGATTTTTTTATTTCTGCTGGAACTGATTGAGATACATCCAGGTATTTATCACAGTGAAACAGGTCTTTTCCTGAAAATAAAAAGAAATTATCCTTTGATTTGAAGAAATGTTCTTGTTGTTTTCCACAAAAAGTTTAGGGTGCAGCACAGCTCCATCCATAGTAATCAAAATCCGTCTCAGATGTGCAGAATGAGGAGGATCTCCTGGGTCATGTTATGGTCCACTTCACTAAGAAACAGGGATCCTTATAATTAGCAGTGATGTATAAACATCATAAACCCAGACTGTGCTTCTATGTTCTGTCCTGATGTTCTTACTACGGAGGCTGGTTTTGGTACAGCTACCCTGCAGATAAGTACACCACCTCTTGTCACAGTGAGGTTAAAAGAGTGTTACAGAACTAGTCACCCTGTACAAACTGTAGTTACAGCCTGTATGTCTGATCTTCTGGCCTTTCCTGCCTTTGAATGCTTAAAAGAAGAGCTCTGTACTTAGTGGTCACCTAGCGACCGTGTATACAATACAGGAGTGTTTTTTCTCTTTTTCAAGTTACTACATCTTGTGAGCTGCTATTGAGTGTCAGGCTATAAATGAAGTTTTTCCTTTTTCCAGTGCAAATCCATGGATGTAATGGCAAGCTTTTGTACATTTAAAACAAAAGTATCAATAGATTTGACCTCTTGTAATTTTATTTCTGTAGGTACAGAAAAACAATGTTCTGTATTTGATTGCTGGTTACCCTGGCTGCATTTAAGTACATCTGTGTTTTGTTATGGTTTTAAACACTGCATAACATTAGAACTATTACACGATGATTTCATTTTACTTCCATGCTAATTCCTACAGGCTTCAATAGAAATGTACACAAGAAGCAGGATTTAGTGCTAGATTTACAACATATTTAATTGTCCTCTTTAAACACACAGATTCTATGATAATAACGAGAAGATTTTCAACTGTTTTTGAAGATTTCTGAAGCCAGTGTTGAGGAATAGTTATGGAAAGAAGCTGGTCTGTGTAATTAAGATAATTAAGCCTAAAATCACCCTTTATATTCAGGGTGCGAATAAAACTGCAACAGAAGTTCACTAACTAAGAAAATGTATCTTGACAAACAAAGCTTTTGAGAAGTTGGGGAAATTAGCAAGCTGAAAATGTAGAAAATACTGGAGTGTCAGTGCTCTTAAGAAAGATTATCTATGAGATTGCCTTACCCTTCTGGCTTCAAAACGGATGCAGCTTCACTAGAAATAGTAGGAGAGATGTATGTAAGAAACTGAGAGTAAAGCAACACACGAGTGGCATTTTAAGACTGGGTGAGGTTGCACTCCATAGACAGAAGTCTAGATGTTTTCCAAAACTTCAGGTGTTTTCTAATACTAGTGTGGCAGGGTTAGTGTGTTGGGATTTAATTGTGATGCAGTGCTTGGCTTTAGTGTTGGAAAAAATCTGAATTGGCCTGGAAGTATAGCTCTCATGACTTAAACTATGCATTCTTATCACACAACTAACCTCTATGTTTATGTTTTGTTTCTGGAATGCATCCATTCAATAGAGATTGAGTACTCAAGACATCACAGGAAAAGATGTGAAAATGAACATATAATAGAAGCTGAACTGTGTTCTTTTGCATGCTATTTATTTACATTAAGAGATTTCTTATAACCCAAGGCTGTGTTCTCTAATATTTTATTTTCTGTTGACACGTTTCATTTCTGGCACTTGTCTGTTGATTAGCAAAATACCAAATACTTGGGAAAGGGCTTAGCATAGTTTTCATTCTACAGTTTAAATCAGATGAGAAGCAAGAATCATCTTGCATTTATTGCATTCTGCCTTTCCTCATGAATCCATTGCTGGGAAGAGAGAAACCTGAAGGTATTTGTTCTAACTCATGCTTCCTTAGCTGCTCACTTTCACTCCTAGACCTTTCTTTCCATTAAAATGATGGAACTGCTTTTGCATTAGAATTATTTGAACTGGATTATAGAATTGATCCAAGTTAAATATGTATTCTGTATAATCCCTTTAATCCAACTTGCCTTGATTTAATATTGCAGTGTGCTGCAGAAGGTGGTACAGTAGAGAGGGAATGGAAGGGACTAAGTAACATGGCATTGTTGAGGGAGTAGGGACAGAAAAATGCTTATCAATCCTACAGCCATTTGGAGATTGCTCAGTGTTCCCTGTGTAATTTTGAAGGAACAGTACCTAGCTGAAGAGAACTAGAGGACAGCTCTTTCTGAACAGTAACATGGGGGAAAATCATTTTTTTCCTAGGTGGGAAAAGCAAAAGATTGTTATATTTATGGGACTTCTTCAATAATATAACTAGTAAATGTGCAGGTGGAACATCCTCATGGTTGTGTGTGTGTGTTAGACTGACTTAAAAAAAAAAAAAAAAAAAAAAAAAAAAAAAAACCCTAAAATACAGCTAGCTACATCCTGAGACTTGTTCCTCAGTGCTGAGTCCAGAACCTTAATCATCAATGATGATTAAGGATGATTAAGGGAAAATGAAAGTAATCTTAATCTGTTATTTGTAATGTCCCCGAAGAAGGTGACAGTGGGATCTGATTGCAGCTCCTTCTATACTTTACCTCTCCCTAGCCTCTAGGTACACTTTCATTTGATAGCTTTGTCTTATTTATTAACATGTACTCTCAATGCAATTGTTTTTGTGGGGAAGAACGTGTAGTCTAGCAAGGAAGAACATTGATAGCAATTTCAAAAACAGCTTTATTACATTTTGCTAACTAAACAAAGACGACAGTTGCAGTTGGAGCATAGATAGTATTTCAGTTTCATTTAAACAGCAGCATGTGGTTGCTACAATGGTAATTTTAACCAAACGGGAAAGGAAAAAAGAATCCTACAAAAACTACAGTCACTACTTTCTCCAGCATCTCACAATATAGAAAAACTAGCCATTTCCTTAACATTTCTGGATATTAATTAAATTTTCTTTTGCCTTAAACTTTTAGGAACTTGAAAAAGCAATGAACAAGAGTGGTTTAGACACAGATACAGAAAAATAAAGTTCTACTTGTTCAGATTCAGGTAAATCAGGCTGAGCTCAGCCACTTTTGTTTGTCTTATTTTCAATCTTGAATCGTTCTTAGTCTAAACCAGCTGAAGAGTGTTCTTAAATAGCCAGTAGTGGAGTGGGAATGATACACAACACCCCATAACCACAGAGCAGGTGAGTGTTGTCTGTTCAAATAATCTCTCTAGCCATCAAGAGGCAGACAAATTTAATATAATTTATTACTTATTTTTAAAACTTACTAAGAACACTTATTTTTACTTTTCAAATACATGGTTAAAATTGTATGCTGAGACTTTGTGAAGAGTTTCTCCTCTGTTTTTTTTTGAGAAGAATAAAGCAATGGAAGCCCTGTTCTTCCTTGAAAGCTTCCAAAAGCTTCAGTAAAGATGACTAGCTTTGCAGGAAGCCCTGAAGATCAAATAATCTGTCCTGAATTTGGAATTTCTTCTTACATCAGCAATTGGCTTTGGCTCAGATTTTTTATCTCATTTTTAAACTTTAATGGCTTCAAGCATTTATGAATGGATTTTTTAAAAAGCTGATTGCAGTTAATGCTATCTTAGCTTGTTTAAAACACGCCATTTTTCAGCATGCAACTTTCACTCACAATAAAATCAAAATAATCTTTTAAGGTGTAGTGAGCATTTTCATGGAATCTAGAAGCTCTTGTCCAACTGGAAAAAGTCTGAAACAAGTATTCCTTATGCATAATTAAAGAAGAAATGAATACCACTTCTGTGCTATTTTTATAGGAAAACATGTTAAAGGGTTAGTAATAAATACGACTCTAGGTCTGATTTTTTTCTCTTTTTAAAATAACAAAAGCTGCTGGTCATAAATGGAAATTAACTTCTTTCTTAGAACAGTTATTTAATTGTACAACTTACTGTGAGTCTTTATTTTAACACAGATATTCTGTGTGCTGAGTCTGCTTTTCCTGCAGGGCGCATGGAGAAGAAAAACAAATCAACAAATCATGTGGATACCCCAAAAAATAAACAGTACTTGAATCAACTGTGCACGATGACAGCACAAAGCCGAAAAGATATTCACTTTGGAAGAGCAACCTCTTAAAAGCTCTCTGAAATTTTGTGACTGCTTTGTCTTTTGCCTTCACTGTGATCAGTATAGGCGAATAATTAAAATAGCTGAATTTGAAACATCATAGAGTGTCTGAGAGTTAAGGCAGCTAACAAAGATGTGGTTTTTATCATAGCAGCAATGCAACAGCCTTTGAATGTCACGTGCTGCAGCCACAAAAAGAAGAGTATTGCCTTGAAACCTGTCACCTTACCTGAGCTCCCATTTCATTCTTGGTTGTTTTGTATTGTGCTACTTGTCTTTAGGAAAATCTGTAGGCTAGTGCTTGGGAAGTTGACTTAGAGTTTACTCAGGGTCTGGTGTAAGAGGAATTTATACAGGCTGCTGCTATAGCCCTGTTGGACTGTTCTGTGGGTATCACTGTAGCGCAGAAAGATCAGGATTGAGAGAAGGCAGATGAAGGTCGTAACAGTAAAGTGTTGCTATATGAGGGTTATTCTTTGTGACATCTGTTTTTAAGTATATATGAAACTACACTGTAGAGCAAGATTCCATCTCAAAGCTGAGATATCTGTTGCCAAAATTCATTTAAGAGAGGGCAGGGCTGGCTGCAGGGCTTGCCCGTTTCTCTACCGCGAGAGGAAAAAGCTGATGCTTCTGAGATTTTAAGTATATGTGATGTCAGAATAAATAGCAAACTATATAAGTGGATACCCAACTTTATTCCACTGGCTTTCAGCCCACCTCAGAAGCAAGGTTTGGCGACACCGCTCTCCCTTGCTGCTTCCTCTCTTTCCCGGGCCCCGCCCCTGCGGCTGCTCCAGTCCCGCCCCGGAGCAGCAGGCGATGACCATTGGGCCTCGCCCTTCTTTCATTTGCATAGAGGGGTGGAGTCCGCCTCAGGCCCCGCCCCTCACGAGTGTGCGGCCGTGCGCGCGCTGTTGTGGCACGTGAGGGCGGCGCACGTGGGCCCGTTATGTAAAACACGGGGGCCGAAGGGGCGGGGAGGCACCTGAATGCTGCGCAGGCGCGCCGGCCGCCCACTGCCGCGCATGCGGGGCAGCTCAGTGCGCAAGCGCGCGGGATGAGGGGCGGGGCCGAGTGGCGCTGGTTGCCCTCCTCTCGCGCCCCTCCCCCGGTCAGACGGCGGAGGTCTCGAGCGACAATGAAGCAGGAGCCGCAACAGCAGCAGCAGCCGCCGGCCCATCAGCCGCCCCCCGCCGGCGCCGGGGTGCCGGCCTTCCTCAGCAAGCTGTGGGCGCTGGTGGGCGAGGCGCCCAGCAACCAGCTTATCACCTGGAGCCAGGTGCGGCGACGCGAGCCTCGGCCGTTGGTCGCCCCGCCCCTGCCGTGTGCCCCCCGGCTGCGGGAGGCAGCTCCCCTCTGGCAGCGGCGGTGCGGGTCCTGGGGCAGCGGGGGCCGGGAGGGTAGCGGGGCCTTAGGGGGCTTCGGTGGGGCGGCGCGGGGCGGGAAATCCAGGCACGGCCGGGCGGGCCCCTAGCGGGAGGAGCGACCCCGGCGCGGTTATCCGGGGACCGCGTGCGGCTGGAAGTGACGAGCGCGGGTGGCGGCCCGGGCCCTGCCGCCGGCTGCGGAGCCTGCCGGGGCGCGGCTGGGGCGGGGAGCCGCCGCGGGGCACGGGTTGGGGCTGGGGCTCGGGCGGCGCGGCCGGCGCCGGCACGCGGCGTGTGCTGACAACGAGAGGCACCTTCCGCCGCGGCTCCGCCGGCTCGTCTGTAGCGCCTGGAGTTGTGTAACGGCTGCGAATTGTGTAGCTAAAGAACAGCGGGAAGACGGGAGAAGGGCGTATTTACATCCTTCCCCGCGGCCGCCCCGCTCCCCCATCCCATGCGGCCACGTGGGGTAGTAGTTGCCGCGCTCGGGCTGGGCCGGCCGCGGCCACCTGCTCGCGGTGTAACTGCGGGGCTGCCCCGCGCCCGGACCGTAGCGGCCTTTGTTCTGGTGGCCCGGATGTGTTGTGCACCTTCAGTCGACGGAGCCGGGCGGGCATCACCTCTGAGGGAAGTGTCTGAGTGCCTGGCAGGTTTGGGCGCGGGATGGGGATTGGGCTGCTGCTTTCAGTTGCCTGATGTCGTGGGACTTGTAGTTAAACCTGTAGTTACTATTCTAATGCATGTGTGCTTTACCGGGAACTTATTCTTAAAAATAAAAAATAAAAAAAAATCCCATTCTTGCACCGTGACGATGTCTTCAAGTGTTGAGATAACAGTTTTCAGTTGAGTTTAGCTCATGCGGTGGCTCAGTACCCTGCAAAATGTTTTACTGACAGTTGGGCTTACCAGTAGCTTAAGCTTTGTTGAGGAGGGAACAGGTTTCCCAAAGAAGTTGTGGATGCCCAATCCCTGAAGATGTAAAGCTGGGTATCTCCTGTCCAGGGTCTGCCTAATCTAGTGAGTGCCAACACTGCCTGCAGCAGGGGGTTAGAACTAGATGGTTTTTAAGGTTCCCTCTAACCTAACATTGTATGGTTGTATGCTGTCTACACTACAGCAGCTTTCCTTCTGTTTTTGTTTTTGTTTTTTTCCTCCTCTGAAAGAAAGGTGCTGAAGCCAATGTGTTTTCTAGCATTAAAAAGGCCTTTTTGCCGCCTCATGCTCCATGGATGCTTCCCAAATTCATCGTGTTTACCTCAAGTAAATATGCTAGGGACCACTGTTTGGTACCTTTATGTTATTTCCTCAATTAAAAATGAAGACTGAGTTTGAGATTCTGCAAGGCAGTTTATGGAAGGAAGATATACTGATTGTAGTTCGCACAATCAGCCTTTAGCAGTTTCTGTATGGATAAAGTATTGGGAGCTATTCATATGCAGATGTTGGCATATTTGAAAAATATGCTACCTCAGTGAAGAAAGAGTCCTGTTATTGTGACATTTTGTTGTTTTCTGTACAAAACCATATTTTTACACTGTGAGGATGAACACTGAAGCAAAACCAGCCGAATCTTGTCTTCCTGCGTATATGTCTTAGTGCAGGCGTGGGGCAGCAGGAGTAACAAATGAAGTACATAGATTGTTGTCTGCTGCTGTCAGTAACAACAGGACTTGAGAACGGTGTTCAGGTACACGGTAATGCTTCACTGAGTTAAAGCTAGGCCTTAGCGTCTGTTTACAGCATTGATGTAAGTGACTGTTGGGGCAACGAGGAACAATGGAAGTATCTTTCTAATTTTCTGCAAAAGGTTTGAAGCTTTTCAAGCTGATAATGAAGTTAGGTGCTGCACAAAAGCTGTCTGCTGGCATTGCAGGTCGCTGTAGCACCGCTTAAAACCTTCAGCTGGTGAGTTAGGTTATCTTAAAATGATCTGTTCCTACCCTTTCTTTTACTTCCTATTTTCTTTACACTGCCTATTTCTCAGTGGGAGATAGGCGTGCATTACTGGGAAGTTAAGAGGTTTTTCATTTGTTAGAAATAAGTTCCCATATCAGCAATCTTCACGTGGTCTCATAGTTGGTTCTTTACACTTCTTTATTGGGGAGCATGCAGCTGCTGGGGATAGGAAACAAGTGGAGCTTCTTGAACTGAAGGGCTCCTGAGAAGATGGAGCGTAAGTACTGGCGTTTGACAAAGATTATAGGTGAGGTAAGAATATTGTGAATAGATTACAGATAAAACCTCTGCCAGTTTGAAGTCTCTAATTCTGATTCTGCCAATTACTTGTCCTTTAGTTAATGGAGCAAGATTATGGAAGAACAAAGAACGGAGGCTTCTATTTGTCTCGGTCTGTGGATGTAATTTGAGGATCAGTTTATTGGGTAAAAGATTGATCCTCTCAGAGTTGGCACGCAGAAGGAGGGAATTATTGTCTTGAGTGCTTTTTGGTCATTTTGAAATCTTGTGGACAGGCTCAGCTTTTTGACAGCTCTATCTTGCCTAAGAGTCTTAACAAACCAGTCGTACTTTTATGCTGGGTAGCAAAAGGGATTTCAGCTGTGATTTGTTGGGTTTTTTTTGTCCTATTTTGTTTTTGACCTTTCACAGTCTCTGCTGTATCTCTATTCCCTTTCAAGATTTTAAAGTTCATACATACAAAATTTATGGCGTTGTGCTATAATGAAACTGGTGCTTGTTGTTAAACTTGTTGTTAATTAATTTCTTGAGGAAGTGTGGAGAGAAGCAATGGGAATGTTCTCCTTTAGAATGGATGGCAACTAATTGCTAGTGCTCTGTTGCAAAGCAACTGCAGTTATACGCTTTTGTTGTGGAAAACTGCAGGCAAGCAGATCAGTTACGTACTGCATGCACAAAGGAAACATTCCTATGCAGTGATTAATTCTGCAAGCCCGGAGTGTGTTCTACAATAGTCTTAAGTAGCTTTATGTCTCTCATTTTAGAATGGCCAGAGTTTCTTGGTGTTGGATGAACAGAGATTTGCAAAAGAGATTCTGCCTAAGTACTTCAAGCACAACAACATGGCAAGCTTTGTCAGACAGCTAAACATGTGTAAGTTCTCCTATTTTGTTTGTGTCTGTCACAGTTAAAGATTCTGGATGCCTTTAGTTGTGTTATTTTCTTTTGAAGAGTTCCTCTGTGTTGTCGCATTTAGAGTACTGTGTATCCTCAAGACTGATAAAAGGACAGTTGGAACAATGTAGTTTGAATTCCTTAGTGTGAGTTTTCAGATGGGAGTTTTTTCTTTTCTTTTTTTTTAAAGATGGCTTCCGTAAAGTTGTCCATGTTGATTCTGGGATTGTCAAACTGGAGCGAGATGGTCTAGTTGAGTTTCAACACCCATATTTCAAGCAGGGCCGAGAGGACTTGTTGGAACACATTAAAAGGAAGGTTAGTGAAAACTCAGTATATAAACCAAGTAATTTTAGTAATTTTAAATGAATAGCAGAGTTCATGGCAAGTTTTAATCGTGGGATTGTAAGTCCAAGTTGATTTTGGTGCTCTCATGCAAGTTCTGATTTATTTAAAGTTATTTTAGGGGCTTTGACTAGGCTGCTTTAGATAATTATTTCTCTCTCATAGTGAGTTTAACAGGCAGCAAAAATGAGTTATGCAAATAGAAGGTTCAACAGATGCATGTTAAGAGGCGGAACATGCTTTAACTTTACCATTCCTAATGTAACAATTTTTTTTTATGTACCTTGTTTCAGAACATAGCTACTGCAAGAAGTAAGCTTCCTACTCAGGAAAGCTGGAAGCAAATACATAAACATATTTGTTATGCTGCTGTTACATTTCTAAAACTTGATCTGCTGTTACTGAGAACTAGGTGAATTAAGAGTAGCTATCAAGCAGAAATACAATTACTATGGTGAGAGAGAGATGCTTGTTAGCCTTGGGTTAATTTGAAGTAGCTCAGATGTAGAGCACTGTCTACTGTGCCTGGAGAATCTGAACATAAACAAACACTTATAACAAGTATGGGTGATATGGCATCTGTTGTAAGAAGTCTCTTCGTTTCTGTATTTACGTATTTGATGCCGTGGTTTATTACTGATTTTTAATTCGGTTATCAGCACTAGAGAGGTTATACTTGATCTTCAAAAGAAAATAGTAATTATCAGTGAGTAAAGGGAAGCGTTGTTTCTGACTTCTCATCTCTTAAAGGTTTCTTCTTCGAGACCTGAAGAAAACAAGATAAGCCAGGAGGATCTCTCCAAAATAATAAGTAGTGCTCAGAAAGTGGAGATTAAACAAGAGACTATTGAATCTCGATTGTCTGCCCTGAAAAGGTAAATGCTCTGTCAACAGCTGATCCCTAAAATGGAGTAATTCTGGTAATAGATATTAGAAAACAAATATGACATAAATGTAAGACCTAATTTTGATAGTGTTTGACTTGAACTGTTGTTGTAGAAAGATGAATTTCAGTGAAAGATTTGCATTGCAATTGAATATTTAAGTATGACTAAAAGTAATAGGCAAAATTGGTGTCTGAAGAACTGCCTCTGATAATTCCTTAATGCTGCTGAGGTGGAATATTCAACTAAGTTCTTAGCATACACCAAATAAGCTTAGTTGCTGTGTTTAGTCTAAGGTAGTTTGGTTCTTGCAAATTACTTAGACTTTCATACTACAATTACTGTTCTTACTCATTACTTTATTTTCCTCTTGCTGTCTTCATTCCCTCAGTGCTGAAATTACAGGACAGTTAATCCTTATGAAAACTTGTTTGGAATTGTAACTTGGGAACTCATTAGTTACAACCACAGATATGTAGAATCTAAAATCCAAATATAAATTGAGTATTTTTAGAATATTATTATTTCCTATTTAGTAATTATGTTTTGTTGTTAATAATATGAGCAGTGTGAGTCAGAAATACTTGAGTGTGTAGATAGAGTATGTAGATGAAGACAGGATTTATAGAGACAAGCTCTTGCACTGAAAGTCACAGTACCTCAGTGGTACCTATCTCCAGGACTTCAAATTGAGAAAATAATTGCTTGCCTCTGTGGCAGATGTAACTAGTAAGTTCAACTTTTGAAAAATAAATGGTTTCATTCACTTAGCATCTTCAATTCTAATTACTGAAGTTTGAAGGGCAGACTTATTTTGATTAGGAAGGGTCTTTATTAGAAACTGGCCAGTCAGAGTAAAAAGGTTCCTGTTCACACTATTGGGTCATATAATTTGTGTTGGAAGAAGCCTCAGGAGACCATCAGGTTCAAACCAAGCTCAGAGCAGGGCTGACTGGCTGAAATGACATTTTTTTCTAACATCTGGACAGTTTGCGAAGATGTCTTTGACATCTAAGTTGTTCAGTGAGAATTCAGTGATTTAAGTAAAACTGTATCTAAATCAGAAGAGCCAATCTTAGGAAGTGGGAAGATTGAGAAAGCTCAGAATCCCTGACTGCTGTTGTTGAATTTGTGATGGAACTGTCTTTAAACTGTTGGACATTTTTATCCTCAAAACTGCTACTAAGCTGCATCTTACTGCATATCAACAACTGTTTCATAAACTGAGCTTAAAATTCCCTAAAAACGTGAAACACTGGTGGAGAGATTTTCATTCTTTGGCATACATCTTGAAAATTAAACTATGAAAGAGGGAAGGCTGGTATGTTGTTTTTTCTTATCTGCTGAAGCTTTTGATATTCATTAGCTACTGATGAATGTGCTTTATGCTGTCAGCAACCACAAGGTTCATGGTAGCAAGGGTCACCTTATATCAGTTTTTATGCTGTCTTAGTTCTGGACTCTTGTGAGTACTGCCAAGGTTTGTAAACAGGCAAGGTTTGTAAGAGACAGTGTTTCAGGAAAACTGCTCTCTCTGCTATGCTCTTCAGCTAGTGTACCCCTTTACTGGAATTAAAGGCAACCTATAGCTGTGTGTAAGACTTCAGCTTGTTCTACAAAGATCTGTTCAAGATGGATGTACAGTTTCTGATAGATGGCTTCCCTCCAGCAAGAAATGTGTGAGGGAGGGCAAATAGCTGTAATATAAATGATGAACTGCAGTATTTGCTACAGAACACTATTTTCAACTTAGTCGCCACCATTAGCTATATGTTTTCACCAGTGAAAAATAAGTGCCTGCATGCTGTGCTCATAACAGTCTATACCAGAAGTGACCCACTGTTTCACTGCTGCTGTTTTGCTGTAATTGCTGGTAAGATGTTGCCCACACAGTCCATCTTTCATCAGCTTGAACAGACGGGAGTCACAAGGCACCAGATCCAGACTGTACAGTAGGACAATGCAGCCAAAGTTGGCATTGTATTTCGCAGTCTTCAGGCTGCTGTGGAGCCTGGAATTACCTTGTTACAGGAGGTTGCCTTCCCTGGCATGACTCTGAAAGTTTGACCCTTCAAGCTTTACCAATGTCTTGATGTATCAGTCAGCATTGATGGCTCAGGTTCCTGGAAATCCAAAAGGATCACCCTTTTTCTATCCCAAAAGAGAGTGCACATCATTTTACTGGCTGAGAGCTGTGTCTTGAGATTTTTCTTCGGTAGATTCACATGTTGCCACTTCTTGGACAGCCATTTTGACTTCAGCTCATAATGGTGACACTACTCATCACTAGTAATGATGTGATCCAGAAACTGTCACTTTCAGACTCATAGGTACAGTAGGTCCTGACAAACTTTCATATAGTATTTTCTATTCCTTTGTAAGCATTCATGGGACCCACCTGGCACAAGCTTTGAGATATTCCGGTGTTGCCACCATTGTTTTTGATGCACTGAAGCTCATACTCAGTTCCATACTCAGCTCCTTGGTTGTAGTCTGCTGATTGGCATGGGTGAGCTGATGGATGGAGATGCTGTTCATTACCCAGAGCTGTGCATGGCTATCCAGAACACGGCATGTCTTCGTTACTGTCACCACCACTGAAGTGCACCACCCGCCACCTCACTGTGCTCACATCCACTGTTTGGTCTCCATATAAACATTCAGCAAGTGTCAGTGAATGTCAGTGGGTGCAGTTTTTTCCACATGGAAGAATTCAGTGACACACCATTGCTTCATATGCACTTTCATATCAGATGCCATTTTGTCAGACTTGCCCTTCTGGTGCCACCTGTTGAACAGCAACAAAATGAAACCGAATATTGGTGGGGCGGTTCAGCATCTACTGCCATACCACCAACATCCTCTGATGTTGTGGATCAGTGTAATAAAATAGGAGGAATTACTTTCTGAGCAGCTCTCCTAGAATGAAAAGAAGGTAACTTTGTTGTTTGAAAGGGCACAAAGCACCTAATTCCAAAATGCTGAATTAGTATTAATATGTAGTGTGTAATGCCTAACTTGGGGAAAATACGTTTTATGGAGTTTGGAAGTTCTCCTCAGGGTGCTTGTTGTGTTTGGTTCTCCATTTTGTAATTATTTCCAAGGATTGCTAAATGATTTTCTTCTTTTTGTACAATCAGTAAAGCATTTCAAAAACCTTTATTGAAATGAACTACTCTTTAACAAAAATTAATAATATGAATACTTCAAAATTCAGTTTGATTTTTTTAAATTATCCTTTTCAAACAGGGAGAATGAATCTCTTTGGAGGGAAGTGGCAGAACTGAGAGCAAAACACCTGAAACAACAGCAAGTTATTCGGAAGGTAAGGCTTCATTTAAACACAATCAGTGGGTGTTTCTGAAGTAGGAATGCTCTGTCTTACTCTCCTGGTGTCAGCTGGAATAGAGCTGATTTTCTTTGTAGTGTCTGTGATGCTATATTTTGGCTTGAGGAGAAAAGCAATGCTGATAACAGACCAGTGCTTTAGTTGGTGCTGAGCAGTGCTGTATAGCGTCAAGGACGTTTCAGCTTCTCCTAGTGCCCTGCCAGCAAGGGGGGCTGGGGATGCACAAGGAGCTGTGGGGGGGACAGAACCAGGAGAGCTGACTCAGACTGGCCAAAGGGATATCCTGTGTCATGTGGTGTCGTGCACAGCTATGAAACTGGGGCAGTTGGCTGGGAGGAGCAGCTAAAGATCAGGAGAAACTGGCTGGATGTTGGTTGGTGGGTAGTGAGCAATTTCTTTGAGCATCCCTCATTTTGTAAATATGTATGTGTGTATGTAGATGTGTATATGTTTTTGTCATTTCTGCTTTTCTGTCTATTTTGGAAATTCTTTTTACTTGAAACGAACTTTGCATTTCTGATGATATCAGACCAATAGATACTGAACGGAAACCATTAATGACACATTAGCTTAGCTTGATGCTTAGATCTGTGATCTACCAAAACTGTTGTAAATTCAAAGAGTTTGCAGGTTCTTTTTTTTCTTCACGTCTATTTACATAATAGTAATACTATAAGCTGCAAATAATTACTGTGTCTTTTTTCCATGTTGTTCAGGCCAGATGTATGCATTTAATTCTTAATATTAAAACATGCAGGAAGAGAGACTGAGATTTCAAGGGGAAAGGCAACTGATGAATACTGTCAACTGTATGGGTCCTTTTTTCTGGATTTATCAAGAGAACTTTTCACTAGGCCGCAGTATTGATAATACAGGTTACACATATGGTCAACATTCTTATGTTGCTTATAAGAATTTTTCTAATAGTTGAATTTAATGACTTTTTTTTCCTCTATAGTAAATGAAGTGTACAAATTTATTCTTAGTGCTTGCTATGTGAAAAAGATATCTCGGTGCCTTGAGAGAAGTAATTATGGAGCAATGTAACTAAGTATAACATTCTTTTCTTGATAGATTGTACAATTTATTGTTACCCTGGTGCAGAACAACCAACTAGTGAGCCTAAAACGCAAGAGGTAAGTGTGGTCTTGAAAAGTTGCTATCCACTCAATATATTGACTTTTTTTTCTTAAATGAAACTTAAGAATTAGCTCCTAGATGACGGATTTCCTTTTCTGTGATTTAGGCCTCTACTTCTGAACACTAATGGACCTACAAAGTCAAATGTATTTCAGCAAATTGTGAAAGAACCAGCAGACAATAATCATCATGTAAGTTTTACTTTATGCATACCATTTGTTATGGTGAAGGAAGTAGTGAAGAGGGACAGACAGATCATGTCTTGCTTACTGAGGATAAAAATGTTGAAGAGCTTTCAACTTTTAGAAGTGGTATGCCACATTTTCTTCAGAAGCAAATGTGTTGATAATTGCCATTCACTTTTCAGTATAATCACATAGAAGCCACTTAACTACGTATAGCGTCATGTGAAAATGCTGACAGCAGATGCTTTTAATAGTAGCACTGTTAAGGACGTTGATGTTATGTTGTTGTCTTCTTGAGTTAGGAGTCCCAGTACATGAACAGGAATCCACCTGCAAAGCAGCACCTACCCTGCAGAATCATGTTAAGTTCTTGTGCTGCTTGAATGTCCCACCATTGAAAGATATATTCTGCTGTCCAAATAATTCTGGCTGGGGAAATTATTAGAATTATTAGCTTGGGACTAGAATTAATAGCTTTATAATGAAGTATAAATGGCAGATCATGACTAATAATAACTTTTTTTAGTATTTTAGTTCCTTTGTAGTCTTGCCTTTGTAGCTTTTTGTTACTTTTGTTGTCTGACATTGGTAGTACTTTATTTGAATAGCTTTATTACTTGCCAAACATTTTTTTCTGTAACTGCTCTTTTCCAGCTTGCTCATTTATATATATTATTTATATATGTATGTATATTTCTATCAAACATAGATCTGTACAAACTCATTGTAGTCTCCAAGGCACAGGAAAACCTTCTACCTCTTTAGAATTGTGGTATTGAAAGATACAGTGATAACTGTCAGAATGCTGAAGCTAATTGTCCTTCTGTCCTCTCATTCTTACAAATTATTTTCAGGTACCTCTCAACAGAACTGAGGGCTTAAAACAAAGAGAACAAATTTCAGATGACATCATTATTTATGATGTTACTGAGGATGTGGCTGATGAGGAAAACACCATGGTTGATGAAGAAAATGCTCCCATTACACCAGAGACAAATGAAGATACCACTTCAGATTCTTCTAAGTAAGAAGTCTTTAGAAGTCTACATAGAAAGTGGCTTCCAATACTGAATAGTATGCAGTAATTCAAGTGTCTGGAGTACTCTTGCACATGTAGGAGCATTATCTTTGAATTCACACTAAATTTCCTCTGGATTTGTTCCATGTAGTTGATTGGCTGTAGGAGGTTTTAATATGTTGATAGAAACTAGTGAAAAGTAATCTGTATTATTACACTCTTGTTAAATGTGCTGTTTGTCCAAAGACATCAGTTATGTCTACTTTTTGGTTGTGAAGACAGACAGCTATTCAATTTTAAGAACTTTGGGGGTTTTTTTGTTCGTTTGTTTTGTAGTCCAAAGTGTTTTGTGACTGCATGTTATCTTTTTGTACTATAGAAGTAGTTCATCTTTGCCTATGAGCAGAGGTTAAGATGCAGCTCTGTTCCTTGCTTGTGTGGTACTGATAGGACCTGTGTTATGCCACAACAAATAAAATTTAGAGATTACTGTTTTATACTTGAATTAACACTTGTGTTTGAACTGATGTCTGGGAATGCATTCTCTGATAGAAAAGTTTAATTGAGATTAGGTTTCAGTAGGTAACACAACTACTTAAGGGTTAAGAAAACTGTGAAAATACAGAGATAACAAATGAAAACCATTTTGTTTTTTACATTACCTTCCTCGTATACATAAGAAGCTTAATTAAATGTAACAGTATTGACTGAGGTCATTCACGTTACTGCTAATCCAGAGTTAAATTGTGTTCCACCAGAAAGATGCACGCTGTGTGGTCTGTCTTGTTTGGTGGTCTTATGTGCTTTGTCCTACTTCATGCATAGTTCACATTTATGTGCAAGCTTGTACTTGTTGTAATGCAAAAGCATCAGAATTCCTATATGCTCAGAATAGTGTTGTTGTGACATAGCACAACAGTATTTACTGGCTGAGCTGCATTAACTGTATTGAGTGTTACTGGGCCATACCAGTGGGAAACAGGTATGTTTAGAATATCTGGCTGTATTTCCTGTTAAAATGCGGAAGGAAAATTGATTTCCATATTTTAGCTTGGCTGAAATGGAAAGTAACTAAACCTACACATTTACAAATTTAAGAGTGTATCAAAAATTCATAATTTATTTGTCTTGTTTTACAGCTGCAGTCGTTCTCCTGATATCGTAATTGTGGAAGATGATAATGAGGAAGAATACGCCCCTGTAATTCAAGAGGATAAAAGCACAGAATCGGTTGCTGTCTCAGCTAATGATCCCCTCAGCCCTGTCAGCGACAGCACAAGTCCGCTCATGTCAAGTGCTGTACAGCTGAACAACCAGTCAACTTTAACTGCAGAAGACCCAGTCTCCATGATGGATTCCATACTCAATGAAAATGGAGTAATTTCACAGAATATAAATCTCCTTGGAAAGTAAGTAGCCTGTTTTTTAAGTATCACAAATTATTGTTTGAAATCAAAAGAACCGAATAGTAACTCCTAGTTCTCCTAGTTGAGAACTTAATAGCTTTATTCTGGTAATGTAATTTGACAGTGAAATGTTACAGATAAACCATTTAAACTGGCGTTGATGTCAGGATTTACCTGCAAGGGTTCCTGCGGGTGGATTGGATTCTATTAGAACAAGTGAGATGCAGTTGTATTTCTGCTCATGATAGTTGTAGTCTAATACTAATGTGATTTCTCTTTTGGAGTACCAGCCTTCCTTACTTGGCTTCTCCTCTATAGAGTAAGGTTTAAGTCTTTCCCAGGAGTTTATTTGTAATGAAAGGCAGTCATCATAGTTCTGGTGGAAAATTTTAAGGTGATGTACTATATCTGTGTAAAACTTAACTGTGATTTTTTTTCTTCTTTCTTTTAATAGATGCAATATTACAATATTGTTTTTGTCTTCCAGAGTTGAACTTCTGGATTATCTTGACAGTATCGACTGCAGTTTAGAGGACTTCCAGGCCATGTTATCAGGACGACAATTCAGCATAGATCCAGATCTGCTGTTTGATGTAATTTTCATAGAATCATAAAACGGCTTGGGCTAGAAGGGTTTTTTAAAGATCATCTAGGTCCAACCACACCAGCTATGGACAAGGTTGCCATCCACTGGATCAGGCTGTCTGGGGCCCTGTCCACCCTGGCCTTCAATGCCTTCAGCTCTAGTGCCTCATTACTCCCTGAGTAAAAACTTTCCTAATACCTAATCAAAATTTCCCATTTTTTTAGATTTAAACCTTTTCCCCTTGTCCTGACTATGAGGCCATGTAAAAAAAATTAGTCTCCCTTCTGTTTATTATAGAGCTCTTCTGAAGTACTGCAAAGCTACACTGAGGCCTCCCCAGAGCCTTCTGTTCTCCAGACTGGACAAGTCCAACTCTCTCCACCTTTGTAGGAGAAGTGCTCCACTCTTCAGAACATCTCTGTGGTCCTCTGGACCTTTTCCACCAGTTCCATATTCTTGTGCTGGGGGCCCCAGATCTTTATGCAGTTCTCTTAAGTATTGTAGAGCAGAGCGGTACAATTGCATCCCTTGCCCTGGGAGCAACCCTTCTTGATTCAGCTCAGGATACAGGTTGCAAGTGCGCACTGGCTCCTGTCAAGCTTTTCATCCACCAGAACAGAACTCCGAAGTCTTTCCAGTTTGTATGCATCTGGGATTGCCCTGACCCAAGTGCGACACCTCACACTTGGCCTTGCTGAATCTCTTTTAAGTTGTTGTATGCCCACTTCTCAGGCTTGTCCAAGCCTCTTCAGGTAGTATCATTTCCTTCTGTTTTATCAACTGCACCACACAGCTCTGCTGTAAGTAAACTAGCTGAAGATGAACTCCGAATAGATGACATCAGTTGCTCTGCCTCTGTCTGATGCCATCATAGAGGGCCACCAGATTGCTCAGATCTGCCCTTGGGAAGACGTGCTGGCTCTTCTGGATCTCCTCCTTGTCTCATGTACCTTAACAAAGCTTCCAGGACATTCTTGTCCACAATCTTCTTAGGCACAGATGAGACTCAACAGCCTGTAGTTGCCCGGATCTTTTCTCCCTTTCTTAAAAATGTAAGTGATATTTTTCTTTTTCTAGACCAGGACCCTGGCATGCATGTCATCCAGCCCCATGCTCTTGAACACGTTCACTCTCATCAGGTGGTCTCTGACTTGCTCTTATAGTTGGAGAAGTTTTGCTCCCTCCATCTCCTGTCCAGAGGTTCAGGGGCATGAGATGTGGGAAGACTGACTGCCAGAGTGAAGTCCAAGGCAGAGGACTTACTGAGTCTTTTCCATGTCTGTTATAGTCAGTTCTCCCTTCTCACTTACCAGAGGGGCTATGCTCTCCTTTGCCTATATTCTTCCCAAGACCCCATGTCCCTGCTTCCACCTGTACATTTCTCATCTGTTAGTTTAACGAACAGGTTTTCAGCCATGCTGGTTTTCTGCCTCCTCTGCTTAATTTTTTACGCTTGGGATGGAGAGCACTTCTGCACTCGAAAAGGCATCCTTAAAGAGCTGGCTGCTCTGCTCTGCTCCTTTGTCTCTAAAGGATAGCTTCCTAGTGGATCTCATCCAGTAATTACTTAAACAGCTGAAATTTTGCTCTTTGGAAGTTAAAGGTTGTGACAATGCTCTTTGCTAGGCCCATGTTTCTCAAGATCATGAGCTCAACCAGGACATAGTCACTACAGCCCAGACTGCCTCCAATCTTAACCTCTGTAATAGGCTCATCTGAATTACTGAACACCATGTCAAGTGATGCCTCAACTCTGGTCAGTTTGTCTAAATCAGGAATTTGTCCTCTGTGCTCCAGGAGTCTCCTGCATTGCTTGCAGCCGGCTGCATTGTTTCCCAGCAGACATCCAAGTAATTAAAATCCCCTATCAGGATGAGAGCCTGTGAGCGTGATATTTCTTGTAGGTGGAGCAACAAGGCCTCATCGACAGGCTCCCCTTGCACAGGCAGTATGTGGTAGACCTTGACAGCCACATGTCCATTATTGTTCCTGTTCCTCATTTTTACCACAAGCTCTTGACCTGGTCGTAACCGTTTCAGAGGTAGTTCTTCATGATCTATCAACTTCTGAACAGAGAAGACGACTCATCCACTCCTCCTGCCCTGCCTGTCTCTTCAAAAAGCTTGTAGCCCTCAGTCATAGCACAGCATTGTGTGATTTGTCCTACCGTGTTTCCATGATAGCGATTAGGTCCTCATTTTTTAATTGCATCATTTTTTCTTCTCCTTATTTCCCGTGCTAAGTGCTCTGGTGTAGAGACACTTCAACTGGGCTATCAGCTGCGTTACCTTCTTACAGAAGCCTTCTCGATTGCCTTTGGGATAGATATTGAGGTTTTCTTGTGCTGCATCCTAAAGTGACAGTGTTCCCTGCCTTTTCTCTGTCACTCAAAAGCACATCTCCTCCCCCAGTCAAATTTAGCTTAAAGCTCTGCTAATCAGCCTAGGCAGTTTACTGCCCAGAATGTTCTTGCTGCACCTGCTCAGTTGCATCTGATAATAGCCTTATTCCTGATCTTTTCAACGTCCTCCCAGAGGGCATAAATCTCTTCTACTGTTTCAAAATATCCTTGTTGCAGCCTCATATGACCCAGCTTGAGTGATCAGGAGTGGATAGTAGTTCTCTGGCTTTATCAGACTTGGTAGCCTCTTGATGTCATGAATGTGTGCCCCCAGCAGCATCAAACCTGTTTACCTGTTTGATGATCCACGTGACAAATGGGTGCCTCTCAGTAAGGAGTCCTGAATTACAAGCGTGCCTTTTTTTTTTCTTTTTTTTTGTGACACTGGTTCTGACTTGGGTCTTCGGTGGATGGCTGCATTAAGTTGGTCCATTCCTGGGTCTGAACCCTTCTCATGCCCTCTCCTTTCCAGCTGCAGAGCCTTGTATCTGTTGCTTAGGGGCACTTTGGTGGCAAGGTTAAAAAGTCCTTCTGTAAGTGAAGTTGAGAGTCCAGTTTCCCTTATTTTGTATGTTTCTGTGGTCTGTTTCCTCCAGTTTGGAAACTGGCTTAGCTTCTTCTCCTTGCAGGGGCTTAAGACAGGGCAGTTGACTTGCTTGTGTCTCTCAGTAATATTATATGCCTCACTTTCTTTCCAGTTCCTACCTGGTGATTGCCTCACGCAGCCTGGTGGCTTGCACCCATAGCACCCTCTCTTCCCCTCAGGCCCTTGGGGAAATTTCAGTGTGTGGAACTGAAGGTCTGGACAGCTCTGTTGCTCCTTGGGAGGTCTGTCTGGGGGCATGTGTTAGCCCCAGATGGTTGTGACTCTCAAGTCTGGGTTTCTGCCTCAACCTGTCTGTTGCAGCAGGTGGTCATCATGTTTATTTCATTAGAGTGGTGCTCGGTGCTGTGAGCAGCCTGTTGCCCTCCCTTTGCCAACTGCTGTGCGGTACCCTGACTGGTGTGCCAGGTCTTGGTTGCTCATGTTCCCAGGGGACTCACTCTCGTTAGGGATGTTATGCTGCTGTTTCTGGCTCTGCCCATGCCTCCTCAGCCACTCTCAAATGAGAACTGGCAGGCCCAGGTGGCTCTCACCTTGTCCTGGGTTCTCCTCTGCTGCGGGACTCCTCTTGCACACCATGATCCCCTAATCTGCTGTAGAACATATCTGCACTGGAGCTGATTGCCGTGGGAAATGACCCAAATTTTCTGTTTATTTCAATATTTTTGTACTGTTTTGGTAATATATTGTGTGGATTGTTACGGTTTAAAATGACGAGATTTTTTTTGCCTTCCATTTAAAAAAGGAAAGTTATAAGTATTTGTGTATATGTTTATCTGGGGCATTGGTAAAACTGTAATACACAGCTGCCCTCAGTGCATGGTGTAGTGATGACATTGATTTAAACTTTTGAGTAATGGCTTTTTTAGTGAAATAATGCTTGTATTTGTTGCTGCATGAACTCAAGATACTAATTAGATTAATAATCTTTCTTTGAAATAACCTAGCACGTTATCTGTCATCTTCTCTGTAAGCTTGTGCTAAAAAGGCTCTTTTAATTTCGGTTCAGGTTTATGTCAAGTAGAGTAATTTGGTTGGGAGGGATCTGTGCAGGTCATCTAGTCCAGCCCTCTTGTTCAAAGGCGAGCATGAAAGATCATGTTGCTCTGGGTCTTGTCAACATGAAGTCTGAACTCTCCAAAGGGAGTTTGCTTGGGTGCCTGCTCTACTGCTTTGCTCTCTGTGAAGGATTTTCTTATGTCAGTGACAATTTTTCCTGCTGCAGCATGAAACTCTCACATCTTGTCCTATATCCAGCTCTGTGGAGTTTGTCATCTCAGTAACACTTCTTTAGTAATAGCAGAAAAGTGCACTTAACCACCCTTGTCTGCCCTCTATAGACAAAATAAGCCATGCTTCATCAGCCCATTGTATGTTTCATGCCCCCTAACCATTCTTCCAGACTTTGTAGTGTGAACATTCTCCTACTGGGAAACCTAAAACTGGTCATTCCCTGCAGCATGGTCGTGCTGCTGGCTCTTGTGGGATGTTGTCTAGCAGGACTCCAATCTCTGAGGAGCCATTCCCTGTCCGTTTGGTCACTAACCTGGGTTGGTGCATGGGGTTATGGTGTCCTTGATATGTTTGTCTGTTGAACTTGACAGAGTAACTGTTAGCTCACTTTTTCAGCTTGCTGAGATCCCACTTAACACCAGCTCTGCTTTCCCTTGTGTTGTTGACTCTTTCCAGTTTGGTGTTTCTTGAAAACTTGTTTGGGGTTTGTTCCTCACTATTGTACACAGATTTCTCGATGCAGCAAATCAAGAATTAGTCTGTATTCCTAAGACTGCAGCAAACAATGTTACTCCAAGTAAGATGTGCTTATAGTTATTTTCTTTGTGACTGAAGTTTTTGTGATTCCAAACAATGTAAACTCTTAACATTTTCTTTGCAAAAGTGGTAACTGCCTGTAAATAAACTTTAGTTGTGATTGGGGCTGAAAACATAGTTCAGGGATTTTTCTCACACACACAGATGTGACGTTCTTGTATTTTTAATAGGACATTGAGATACCTAAAGCTTGATATGTTTTGTCTTATTCAGCTTTTTACAAGCTCCGTACAGATGAATCCCACAGATCATGTCCCTAATACCAAAGTAAGTCTTATATCCATTGCTCAATGTACTCAGTAGTTGAGAGATGCAAACTTTTTTCATCCTTTACTTTTTTCTTTACGGGTATAATTGCACTTTTTTCCATTCTTTTGATTTCAAGACTTTTGTAAGGATAGGAGAGCTGCAGGTGAATTCATCCTGCTTGTTAGGCTTTAAATAGGAAGGAGTAGTTAGGAGCAAATAATAACATTTGGAACTGTTAGGCCAACGCCTGTGCATATTACTAGTCTTTTCTAATCTTTTTTGTATTCTCTTAAATTTTAGAATTTGCAAAAAACTGTACTTAGTAGGTTTTCATCTGTGCTGTCTGGTGGGAAACATTAGAATATGCAGCAGAGCAACATACTAGCTCCTAGAGTTTGTCCTATTCATTTGTGAGCATTAGTTCTTGTTTGAGGAAGTCTGTTTCCATTTCACATTTTTCTCTTCCAGGTGCTGTTAGTTCAAGTTAGTGATATCAGTGCCTCTTCCACAGAATAGTAGGGGTTGGAAGGGGCTGCTGGAGACCCTCTCTGTAAAAGCAGGTTCTCTAGAGTAGGTTGCACAAGAAAGTATCCAGGTAGGCTTTGAATATCTCCAGAGAAGAAAATTCCACAGTCTCTCTAGGTAGCCTGTTGTAGTGCTCTGTCACCCTCAAAGTAAAGAAGTTCTTTCTCATGTTCAGATGGACCTTGCTCTGTTCCAGTTTCTGCCTGTTGTCCTTTGTTCTGTCACTGGGTACCACTGAAAAGAGCCTGGCTCCATCCTCTTGACACTTAACCTTTAGATATTTGTATATATGTGTATCCCCTCTCCTCCAAGCTAAACAGTCCCAGGTCTCTCAGCTTTTCCTCGTAAGAGAGATGCTTCAGGCTTTTGATCATCTTTGTATCCTGCTGCTGGACTTTTTAGTTCTTTGTTCTTTAGTTCTTTCTTGAACTGAGCTCTGTACTCCAGATGTGACCTCATCAGGGCAGAGTAAAGGGGGAGGAGAACTTCCCTTGAGGCTACACTTTTAATATTTGCATAAGGATACTGTTAGACTTAGTGTCGATGTGAGCATGCTGCTGGCTTGTAGGCAACCTGTTGTCTGCCAGGACCCTCAGGTCATTTTCCACAGAGCTTCTCTCCAGCTTGTCAGCTGCTAACCTGTGCTGATGTATGCAGTTATACCTCTGTAGGTGCAGGATGCTACACTTGCCCTAGTTGAACCTCGAAAGGTTCCTCTCCACTCAAGTGTACTCTGCAGCCTTTCCTGGTCTTGCTGAATGGCAGCACAGCCTTCTGGTGTGTCAGCCACTCCTTCCAGATTCGTATCATCAGCAAACTTACTGAGGGTGCATTCTATCCCTTCATTTAAGTCATTGATGAAGATGTTAAACAAGACCAAACCCAGTATTGATTTCTGGGGAACAGTGGTAGCAATGGTTCCCCAACTATACTGCTGCTGATCACAACCAATTACCAGTCCATCTCACTGTCTGTTTATCTTTGCCATGCATTCCAGGCTTATCCCTGAGGATGTTACGGGAGACAGTATCAAAAGCCTTACTAAAGCCAAGGTACACAACATCCACTGTTAGCTATTCAGTCACGTCATTAAAAAAGACTACCACGCTGGCCAAGGATGATTTCCCCTTGTTGAGCCCATGTTAACTACTCCTGATAGCATTCTTTTCTTCCTGATCCAGAATAAGATCCTTCTCAGCAAAGGGGAATTCTTCCTTTTTCCAGGCTCTCTCTTCCAGTGTCTAGGATGGCTGAGGACCAGGCATAGCAGTAAAGGCTGAAGTAAAGAAGGTGCTCAGTAACTGTGTTTTCAGTGTCCTCCATTTACCAGGACATCTGCCTCATTTGGCAGCAGGCCCACATTTTCCCTTGTCTTCCTTTTGCTATGGATATACTTAAAGAAGCTCTTCTTGTTGTCCTTAATCTTCCTTATTAGATTAGAATCTTCCTTTAATTCCAGCTGGGCCTTAGTCTTTCACACTGCATCCCTGCATGCCCTGTGTTCCTGTATACCTTCCAAGTGGTCAGACCTTTTTTCCATGTTCTGTAGACTTTCATCTTCTGTTTTTGTTTTCCCACGAGCTCCTTGCTCATGCATGCAAGTCTCCTGCTGCTTTTACCCAGCTTCTTAATCTCAGGGTTGCAGTGATCTTGAGCTTGGAAGAAGTGGTGCTCTAATGTCATCAGGTTCTCTCCAAATGCTCTAACCTACAGAATGTCTCCAGGTAGATCCTTTCAGAGGTGTCCTGGAGGCCAGGATTGCAATCCTAATTATGACACTTGTTTCCACACGAGATCTTAATTCCACTATCTTACGGTCATTGCAGTCAAGGCTACTGCCAGTCTTCACATTCCCAACTAGTTCTTTGTAAGAACAAGGTCCAGAACTGCACTTCTTACCTCTTCTACCACTTGTGTTAGAATCATCAGTGCTCTGCAGGAATCTGGACTGCGTGTGCTTGGCAGTGCTGCTTTTCCAGCAAATACCAGGGTGATTGAAGTCCCACCACGAGAACAGGTGCCTGTGACTGAGGGGCTCTTTTCAGCTTCTGTAGAAAGCCTCATCAACTTCCTCTAACTGATCAGGCAGCCTGCAGTAAACAGCTACTGTGGTGTCACCTATATTGGCATGCCTTTCTTACCTATAATAAGCTCTCAGCTCATTCATCATTTATCCCTAGGCAGAGCTTTTAATGCATTACAGTTCTCGTAACGAGAGCAACTCCACAACGTCCCCTTGCTGGCCTGTCTTTTCTGCAAAGTACACAGGCATCCATGAGCTGTCCTGCACGTACTTTGAGATCACAGGCCTGTGACCCCACGCAGGTATCTTGTTCTTCCTCTGTATTCCCCATGCTATGTGGCCTGGTATGTGGGTGCTTCAGAGAAGAAAAGGAGAGCTGAGAATGCTGGTTTCTGTAGAGGGATGCGAGAGAATCCCCCGTAACTCTACACAACCTTGATGTGGCTGTTCTTCTGCCTCTTGTCATGGGAGACAGCTCAGGAATGTTTGTTATTGTTCTGGTTGGCCTGGCTTACTCTCCAATCAGTTGCAGTGTTGTGAGCCCTTTTGGATCTGTTCCCCAAGCCTTCAGTTTAAAGCCTGCCTTCACAAATACTTTTTCAAAATAGTTGATGAGCTAAGTTCTAGTGTCATTGCAGTTGCATTAAAGAGGCTCTGAGAGCATGTTTTTTAGATTTAACTTTATTTTCTAGATGGAGACGAAGGGAATAGAAACTACCAAGAATAATGCTGGCCCAGCTGCTTCACAGGAAACACAAGTTTCCAAACCTAAATCAGGTTAGTTGTAATAAGTGGTTTTTGTTTTTTTTGTTTGTTTGTTTTTAATGGTTTAAGTGTTGAGCAGGTATTGTTCTCACTGTTGTTTATCAGCATGACACAGGTGTAGACAAGCATTTAATATATCTGCTTTTAAGGTTGCTTAATGGCACTGTACGAAACTGATGATTTGTGGAGAATCAGAATAACTTTATATAGTAGTTCTTCAGTGTTTTTAAAACCATACAGCTTTTTAAAAAAAAATTTAATAATCTTTTAGTAAATTGTAAGCTGTTACTTTTTTTTCATTCTACATTTAGAATGGCATGTCAACTGATAATGCATTGGGAATTTTTTTTTTTCCCTTAGATAAACAACTCATACAGTATACTGCATTTCCACTGCTCGCATTCCTTGATGGGAACCCAGGCTCCACTGTTGAGAGCGGGAGCTCTGCAACTGAAACTCCTCCTTCTGTGGACAAACCCCTGGAGGTGGATGAGCTCCTGGAGAGCAGCCTGGATCCTGAACCCACTCAGAGCAAGCTGGTGCGCTTGGAACCGCTAACAGAGGCAGAAGCAAGTGAGGCCACGCTGTTCTATTTATGTGAACTTGCTCCAGCACCCATGGACACAGACATGCCATTCTTGGATAACTAATGTAATGGGGACTATGTACATTGTCATGAAGAGGAACTATTTATTTAGAATATTGTTTGGTATGAGTTTTTTGTAAATCACTGTTTTATGTAACCAGATAGTGGGGAATCTGAAATATCCTACAAGCAATTATTTAGCTACAGTTAGACAAGCTGTTAGACACAGTTGGCAATACCAAGTTGGATTGTTACAGTACTGCTGTCAAATGCTTGGTATACTTATGCATATCTCTAAATACCTGAGGTAACCAAACACTTGTTAAGAGTAAGCTTCAGTTTATGGTTTCTTCCACTTCTGGTTTTACATATAATGATGATGACAACTAGTAGTGTATGGTTAGGGAGCACTGACTTTCTGTATCTTTTTTTTTCTATTTTCTACAATATTTTGTTTAATAAACATAAGGCTTTTTTGGGGTGGGGGGGACCAGGACCTGATGTTAGGCTTTTTTTTTCCCTGCTTGAACTGGGAACAAAGTGCCTGTACCTTGCTAAATCTTGGTTCTGCCTTACTTTCACTTCAGTGAAAGTGCTTATACATAGCACAAACTGGGGAAGAAGTTCTTTACAGCTGCCAGGCCCCCTGACTGCATGAGTACTTTAACTTGGACCATCTACTCTGATAAAATAAATGTTATGTAAGTAAGCGTGGTAGCTTAAGAGTTGTCTCTTATTCCCTGTGCCAAGCAGATGTGAATTTAACAGCTGTGTTTTTACTGTGCCAAACTTTTTTTCTATGCACATTTATTAGAAATGAGGCTCATCTGCAAATCTTGAGATTTATAAAGATCCCAACAGCAGTCTAACTATTAGCCACTGTAGCAAACTAATTTATTTCAGTAGTATACAACATATTACTTTCCTCCTTTAGTTGCTTACAGACAACTGCTGCAGAGCCCACTTGTTCCTTTCTGCAGAAGCACTTCACCTCTATTCAAAATGTGTATTTACTGTAAGGCTTCCATCCTTATTCAAGTTGTTATTCCATCTTCATTATATAGTTGAAGAGAAGGTATATATGACCACTGTCAGTGTCATATAGGACAAGTTGACATTACAGTAATCAAATGATTTCACTGAGCATCTGATTTAGTGTAAGAAGTTCAACTGCAACTGAAGAATCCCTTTTTGCCCTCAGAGCTGTAGCTACAGAGGTTTGAGAGAAGCTTCAGAGTAAGATGTCCCAGTAAAGTGATAAACTAGAATAAGCTTGCTTATTGAGACACTGTGTGGGAGAAATGCCTTTATGATACTAGAAGCGTATTAAATTCAACAGCTTTATTTTCTTAAAGGCATAGTCTGGCCTCTTCTAAGAGTAGCTGAATTTATGCTGACACAACTGTCTCCTCACCTTCCTTTTTCCATGAAGGACCAGTTAGTTACAGGTTACAGGCACTACAGTGAAATACCAGTTAATTCTAATATCAGGAACTACTGTATTAAAACAAGCATTAAGGTATTTCACCTAAGCATTAAAAAAAAAATACAATGCAGCTCAAATTATGCTCTGGTCCTGTTGTTTAAGTAGGAATGCAGTTACAAGTATTTTGTTGTTTTGAATAATATGGGTGCAAAGGGTGCAGAGACAGTTTGAAAAACTCCACCCAGGCTTACATGTGATACAAAGAGTCTGAGCTGACACAGTGTGTATGTTGCAGCATTGTCAGTTTTCACTTTTTAACTCCCAAGTAACTTGAAAATGTCCAGAGAATGTAAGATTCAAACACACTGTAAGAACCATATTCTAGCCCCATGTTCAGAAGCAGTATGAGACATCAAAAGTAATTACACAGTTTCATCCAAATTTATTTAAGGTAACAACATATTTCAAATTACTGCAAGCCTTTACTAATCCTTTCATGACCATTTCATGATTGAGTGACACGTCATACTTCCGTGCTAAATGTCAGTATGTTATAATAAAAGCTTAGAAAATAATTAGCAACAAGAAGTAACAGTATAAACATCACAGTAACAGATAATCATGACATCATCTAAGTGCTCTAGGGTACCTCCCGAGTAGACAGCTCAAGTCTCAGGTCATAGCAAGTAAAGGAAAAATATAAATAATGCAGCTTACATACTTCAATTACAAAGCAGCAAGCACAAAAGCATTTAATTTTTCATAACTGCACAAAACTATACAGTATTTTAATCAAACAGACCTAATGCTTTACCTTTTGTCTAAAACTACTTTCTAGGCTGAACTTTATCTCTGGTAATGGACAGCAAAGTACCCAAATCAAAATGTAGAGCCTCGAGTATCTTAAAGATTTTTTGTTAATGCAAGCCTCCCCTAATTACTGCATTCAGTGCTGCTGCTGCTTCTATTTGAATCATTATGCCACAAAAATTCCTCTGACACGTTAACAGTGTTCACCACTCGGCTCCTTACTTGTGCTTGCAACTTAGCCATGAAAGTGGCACAAAACCAGCAATAAATTAAAACACAGCTATTCCACTTAAACTACCTTTAAAAAAAAAAAAAACAAACATAGATGCATATTGTAAACAGGTGTCTTAAAAACATGCTTCTGAGCATCTGCTACCAGAATATTTTTTTTCCCCCGTTCTGTCTGCAATGGGACAACATCAGACACACAGGAAGATGTCAGCCTCTCCACAATTTCAGGTGCAAGTTTCCCCATTTAACATTTGTGCTAAAGGTACTGTGCTGCCCTTAGTACAAGGCCAGGCTTTTAGTGCCAAAATGATGCAACATGTCCTGTAAGTACTAACACACAATTCTGCATCTAACAATGCTAACTCAAGATTACTTTGGAATCAAGGCAACATGGATTATCAAAGGCAGCCCGTCCTTCCCTTGCAAAGCCTGATATAATACTATTTTGTTACATTAATTAACATTTGCACTTCATTTCCCCTAGAGAACTATTTAGTACAATTGAGAGTGGGAAGAAAGACATACTTCCAAAAGGCCTTGATCTTCTAATGCTCCCAAAGCACTAGATCTAGGAATAATCCTATGAAAACTACCATCGTAGCAATTCTCACTGAGCTCAGCCAGAAAGAGCCATTTAGTGAAGTGACAAAAAGACATGATTCAAGGTGATCATGCAGAGTAAAGCAGGGTATATGCTACACAGATAGCACACGCACACATATTTACAACTACACTATAATCCTGAATACTGTTTGTTTCAAAAAACATGGTGAACCTAACACCATCTTCCCTGGAGAGCAGTACAGCTCCCTTAGTCAAAGTCACGATTTGTAAGAACCAGCGGAGCAACCAGAGTCCACACATACAACACAATGCCAATCCAGCTGGAAGATATCTTCACCCAGACAGACGGCCATTTGCTGGTCATTGTCTCATAAGTGGCATCCGGACTGTTGAAAGAATTAAAAAGATGATTTGCAATTTTTGTTGTAGTATGGCGACCGTGTAGTAAGCTACTATTCAACATTTGCACAGTCAATTATTTTAATGTCAGCTTAACACCTCAAAGGATGCCTCCTCTTTACTTCCTCCAATTAGCCCACACCAATCTGTATGAAAATATCATTTGCAAATTGTGGAAAACAACAGTAGCCCAAAAAGTACTGAGTAAGAGAATCTGTCAAGAGCAGAAATAACTACTAAAAACATCTGCTTGACTTGGATAGCATTTATGCTACTGGTAATTCATCTTACCTTGTGAAAAGACACACCCTAGGAGAATTAATCTTGATATCACATTCACTTAAGCAGAGCCATGAATCAAACCAAGAACAAGACAATCCATTGGAAGTTATTTTAGAAGAAAACACCTTTCTAGTTTTGTTATTTTCATACAAGCAGTTCATCAACAAATTATTAGAGATCTTTAATTTGTTTTAAATTCTGACTAGTATCTGCTTAAGCTGTTAACATTACATTTGTAAATGTTATACAACTACAATCCATTCACACGGGTCAAACACTACACTTCTCAAGGGAAGCCCCATTCAGAGCCACATTCCTTCTAGTACATCAGCTGTCCCTGTCTGACCAGCTAAATGTACATCTTGCATGCAGACTGTTGGCGTACTGTACTATGAAATGTAGATACCTGTACCAGTTGGTAAGTGTCATCATGATATACAGCGATGCCAGGAAAAGCATAAAATGGAAGAAGGAATAGCTGTAAGTAACTCCATCCCTTTCGTTGTCTATGGCACGGTGAACATCATCTCCATCATCAAGGGAGCCGTCGTTCCTGGGCATTCCATCCTCTATCAGAGTTGATTCATCACTGGTCAGCATCAGCTTGTTAACTTGGCTGTTATTGGATGTTCGGATGCTGTATTTGACAGGGAAGGATGCAGTACAGTTACTCAAATGAATATAATTTATCAGCTCACAATCAGAAGTAATACAAGTCAATGGGATATATATATTTTTTCAAAGCAATCTTACCTTGAGTAGAGAACACACAGCAAAAACAAAATCAGTCCTACAATTCCTTGTGCATCCCACCACTGCACTACTTGACCTTGGGTTGGAATGGTGGTGGTATTATAACCAATGATGCTCAGCAAACTTGGGTTACAGCGCCTATCTGTGAGGGAAATTACATTAAAACTTACATAAAAGCTGAACAAGTACTTAAAAGTGCATTTCCATGCAGAACATTGAGTAAGAGCAAAAAACATTGTGACCATTAAAGTTTTGAAGCATAAAAACTTGAATTTTAGCCTACAGAGTCTCTATAACAGGCCAGTGACAGTACAAAATCTTATATAACTTATAAAGGATTTCAAATCCTTTACCTGCCCTGAGATACCTATCAAGTGCTTTACTTTTGCCATCTCATACAACCAGAAGCAACCAAGTAAAAGTTTCCTGCCTATTAAATCAAATAAATTTTACTGCTAGAAACCAAGTATGCCAACCATACTGTATACAGATAGGTATCAGTCATCTCAGTTAAAAAGAATGCTATAAAATTAGTTTCTTATACCAACAGTTCCCAACTTCAGCATCCACACACAACACACAGATGTAACAGCAGAAAGCAGACTACTTTTCCATAATTACTTTAGTAGTTACATTTACTCAGATCTCTGCCTTTACACAGGAGCACAGAAGATTGCCTACAATTAAGATTAAAGGCTACTTCCATGTCAAAGACAATTTAAAGCACTGAAATCAACATTTGGCAGTTTATTTTCATCAATGAAATTGATGGGTTTTTTTTGTTGTTTTTGTTTTTGTTTTTAAAGACATCTGGTTGCTTTCAGGCAAGAAGTGTTACAACATTACTACATTGAAATGATTCCTCCATTAGGAAAAACATCATCAATAACATTTCAGTACCAACCAAGAAACTTCAAACCTGGCATGGAGATATCTTTCAAAGAACAATTTCTTTAGTGTTATTGTAGGAAATCAGAGCCGTGGGAAAAACTTGTGGCTGCACACATCACAGTACCTCATTCCAGTGCTGCTTTGCAAATAGGTGAAGATAGAATTTATAGCTGAACCTTTCACCTAAAAAGCCATACACTGCTGCTACAGTTACCTGGTTCATTGGTCATAGCTGACCAAGTCAAATACATCGTGTAGATGGTAATCACAGAAGACTGCAGCAAACCAGATCTTGGCTGAGATTCCTGTATGAAATAGCCATGAAACATCAGTTAGGCAACTCAAAAGTCTCAAGCGTGATTACATCATGAGTTTCTGATAATGAAAGTAATCCAGAAAACTAAGAAAATAACAAAACTATACCTGAATCCTTGGCAGAATAGACATTACAGAGGCACCGATACACAGCAGCATATTAACACTGATGAATGTCTTGTTTTCAGAACAACCTTCTGGTTGAGTGTAATAAACGTAAAACAAGACAACAGCTACTAGAGACAGAAGGTAATTGACAGCTGTAGCTGACAGCAGAGCTGTGAAGAAAGAGAAACAGAGTTTAAGTGCTTAGTAATACAGCATATTAAAACTGAAATAATCTTGTAAATTATCCAAAACTTGATTATTATAAACAAAATCTCAAAATTACTTTGAGACCTTTTCTGTCATGCTTTGTCCCCCCAGCTTCTTTTGAGGAGAGGGAGTAAGAGGGCAGCATGGTAGAGTTTCAGGATGAAACGGTCCCTATACCCTAAAAGAATGACCACTAGGCAGGCATAAGGAAAAGCTCACTGAACTCAGTGTACTCACTGTACTCAGTATGAAATCAGTTTATTTTTAATCAGTGCTAAGGTGTAACAAAACCTGTGCTTGTGGATGGAAAAAAAACAAACAAACAAAAACCTAAGAGCCTAACCTACAACTGCCTCTTCTCTGATACGGTATACTGACTTCCTGTGCCTAGGGAGTAGATATCATCACTTAGCAGCAGTTCCCTCTTCTCCTGCTCGGAGTCCCCATACTCCATTTTTAACTCAGTATCAGAAGAACACTGTGACAATCGAGCAGAATCACACTACAACAAAACGATATATAATACACAAAGTAGCTCTTGTGCTTTCTGGTTGAAATACATTACTCAGGTGAATAATGTATCCAACATAATACACAATGAAATGTAAAAGTTCTTGTTGCAATACAATACCTGCATACCAGCATCTTGAGTTTCCTTCCTCCATTTTTTCAACCCAAGACTCATTCCAGGAGTGAGCAAAGTCAATTAGCAAGACCAGCTGAATTAGAATAAAGCAGAATGCTCCAGACATACCTACATAAAACCACACTATAAAGAAAAATAAAAGCAGTTCAGGGCCACTGACAATTTACCACCTCGTCTTAAAACATAAAGGTTATGCATCCACAAAAACTGTAAGCTCTCAGTACACATTTAAATTAGTTTTAAAACCACTACCACTGCACCATAATCCAATAGAAGACAATGTTCTCTTACCAGTAGTAAAAGGTCCCTCTGGAATGAAGAAAGCTCCAACGCTAATTGCAAGTGCTGTTGCAAATTTAAAGAACCAGAATCTAAAGAATTAAAGGGGGAAAAAAAAGGGTAAGAAAAAGTCTGGCAACTACTGCAGTCCTTATCTGCTTCAGAAGACCTCAAAGTAACACAAAACACACATTCTCAGAGGGTTTGGTGGCTGTTTTGTTGTGTTGGTTTAAAAAAAGAAAATATATATATATATTCATTCATTCTTATTTCTTTAGAAGATAAAATTCTTATTCTATCTACCCAAGATTGTTATTTCCTCCAGTAAATGATGCTAGATTCATAGAGTTCAACACTAATTTTCCCACAGATATCTCCCTGACGTATGAAGCCAGGATGGAATGTAACTGTGAGATACATGCTCAAGGATGAGCAAAACAGATCAGATGTCACAGAAAGGAGACAGGGAAATATTTTCCATCACACCTTTAACATCCTGTAGTGAACTTAAAAAAAAAAAAAAAATTAAATTAAAAAAATCACACCAAACATAAGATGCAGACTTTTTTTCCTTATCAGAATGGCATGGAGCTCCAAATATAGGCATGATAGCATCTACATGTACTTCAGAACTGAATATAGCACAAAGACATGTACCACACTCCCACATTTTAAACAGCTGCATGGTCTTCACATTTTCCACCCCTTCCTATCTTTTCTTAAACTTCAGTCACCACTACTTGATCATAACAAGCAAAAGGTGAGATTAAATTTCTTCGGATGAGCACTCAGAGAAGTTCAGCTGGGCAGAGAGAAGCTAAGAAAGATGGAAGAAGTGCAGAATATGGGAAAACATGAATTCACTGGGATATTTAAAAAAGTATGTATGAAAGCTGAACTAACTCTGAAAATTTATTGTAAAATGCATAACCCACTTAAAGTAGTTTTTAAATTCACATGGACATTTAAATGTCATTACAAAAACAGTTTCAATTTTGCATGAAGTTCCTTTCTAATTCCATGCATTTTTAAGGGCTCTTGACACTTCATCCACACACAGTTTGTATGACAGCTAAAAATAATACTTCTCTTAAAAAAACACCTACAGTTGCTATTCTGTGCGAGTGAGTAACAATCCTCTGAATACATTATAACAGTGTTTGTTGCTTTCCTGGCAAGAAAATGGCAAGCCATTTTGACTGCTGTTAGAAAAGCAAAGAAAATGAATGCTGGCACTAGATCCTATCTACTAGGTTTGACTTGTAAGCAAGCATGAAAAAGTGAGTACACAGATGTGGGAAAAGCTAATATTCTGAAATATTGCAAACCACTAACAGAAAGATTACACTGCAAAGTATTACTGAAGATGTATACAACTTAAAAAAAAAAAAAAAAAATCAAAACCCAAAGTTACATAAAGCTATCTGTAAGGTGTATTATTGAAGCAGCTACCTGTTACAGAAGTGTTGGCAGTGGCATCATCACATATTTTACCAGTAACAGTTAAAGAACATAATTTTGTCTTTTATTCTAGTGCTGACACTACATTGGCACAGAACAATAAGCTTCTGTGGGTTGTGTAAGTAGTACCAAAAACTTCTATCAGATACTGCAATCCCAGACAGGCATATCAGGAAGACACCAAACAGCTAAGAAGAATCTTCCTACTGAAGACCACTACGCCACATATACTGTCTTTCATTAAAACAAAACAAAATCCCTCAAAGCATTCACAGTGTAGCTGATCTACTTTCATTTGTTTTTTAAAAATATGTTTTAACAGTTTTCTGTGAATACTGGAAGATGTAGAGGACACTTGTAAGCAAACCAAGGGGGAGAAAGACTGAACTGAGTCATTGCTTCTAATGCACTCTTAACTATACTATATGCAGACATTTGCTTACACCTGAGTAAAGTAAAGAACTAAAGCCATATTCTTCTCAGTCTCATTTTCTTTTCATCTACAAATTTAAAAAGTTACATTAAAGTTATACCTAACATGGGAAAAAAAAAAAGAACTGCTTGAGACCATTTGCAAGCTAAAATTCCAGTACTATCCTCAGCCTGATCAGAAGAAAAGATAGCAGGGAGGCAAACGTTGTTACACATCTATCACAACTATATTTAAAGTCAACAACAGACATCAAAGTTTCCACTTAATTCCTAGAGAACAGATGAGGCTTTAAAATCTTTCTATATATGAAAAACATCCCAGTACTAGAATGGTACCATTATTCATTCTTGAATTTCATCTTCTGTGGACAAAAGAAGAATCTCTACTCTTGGGAAATGTATAAACAGATTATCCAGTGTCATAGCTAGAGCTCTAAAAACTGACAGCTACGTGCATCTTCTTCTTTCACAAAAATTAATCTGCCCTGAGAACTCTACTAACTCTGGATGTCCTCTTCTGCAATAACACTCCTTTAACTACTAAGAAATTCTTTTGCTGGTGGATCAGTACATTCGACCAGCATGCTTGGCTGCAGGCTACATTTCCACAGTAGCTACATCTCCCAAAAAACTTCCCATGAAGCCCACAGTCAAGTGCCCATCTCAGTTCTCATTTCTGTATCTTACCCATTGTGCACCGCTGCTCTTGGATCATTGCTGCTCTTCACTTTGATCATCAGCAAGGAGAAGAGAAGAAAGAACATTGCCATACCAAAGCACACACGGTACACTGCTTTGTAACCAACCAACACGTCGCAATTCACATGGCCATGAACACCAGGAATAGTTGTTCCCATCCCTCCGTCGCAAAATCCAGGAATCTGTGACAGACACAAGATAGTTCAGTGACCTTTAAAAGCCCCCTGTGAGTAAATAGGTGGTAGCAAGTTGCATAATCTAGCAATATTAATGAATAGTGTATTAAGAGCTACAAACTTAGCTAAGAAAATAAGATACTGCAGGGTTGTACAGCTGTATGGTTAAAGCTGAAACCAGGATATTAAATGCATTCAAGGGGAATGAAATAACATGAATGAAATGAAATATTTTGAAATAAACATCTACAGACAACATCTGGAGACAAGGGGTAGAAAATGAAAAGCATGTCCAGCAGAAGTTACTATTTACCACAAAAAATGAAAAGAATAAAACAATAAAATGAAGACTAACAGAACCTCAGTATGCAATCGAAGTTCAGCAAAAGCTATCAACTCCCCAGTAATTCAAAATTGAAATTATCCTTCCATTAAGTTCATGCACTATCTTCATAGAAGTAAGACTGTAAAAACCCCTACGAACTTCTTACTACCCTTTGTAAAAAATATTCCTGCTGTACATTTGCAGTTAAAATAAAATTTTAGCTAGAGCAACACAAACTAGAAATCTTTGACTGTGTTCATTTCTCATTAATATCCTTATTAGCAGCAATCAAAATCAATTAAGAACTACAAATACCTTGGTAATATGCAAAAACAAACAAACAAAAAAATCACTACAAATATAAGTTATAATTTCCTGTTTAAGACTTTTCTTATCCAAGCAATTAAAGTGCAACTTTCCTTCTAAATAGTGCTATTTATGTACTCAATGGTTCTTTCACAAGTCCTTTGTTTACTTGACCTGTAATCAAATTAGTAGTGAGTGTTAAGAACACGTGGCAAAAAAATGATACATTTCTGAGCAAAATCGACGCTCTGAGGATATCATATACAATTACTTCTGACATTTGTTCAACCAAACATGTCAGTAAAGAAGTAATCTGACCTTCTTCAGCTGCTCTTCCATTCCTGGAATTAACATCACACAGGCCACGCTCACGCCGAGAAGCAAGAAGAAGGCATAGATCAGCCTAGTGATGGTGGAGTTGTTTCCGCTGGGGCAGCACCTGCAGAGCAGGCAGGGGGCACTTCCACACAAACATGGTATCTGATGGAGATAAGAAAGGTAAAACAAACTCTTTAAAGAGCTTTGCACTGCTAGCTTTCAGTCAGGCTGTGCAGATTATCAGAAGTTATGATGGAAAATCACTCGATATTAATGTAGGCTAAGTAGATGCAACATGTTACAGAGCCTCCAAACAAGTCCTGGTGGTGCTTCCTAATGCACAACTGTACAGTGAAATTACTTCTATGCCAAAAATAATCATTTATCCATTCAGCCTGGATCCATGCTTAATTGTCCTCTTGAAATGTATTACATTTTTTTCATCTAATTAAGATTCGGGCATTGTTTTAGCCTAGCAAAAACATCCTCCCTTGCACAGCTGCAGAGAGAAAAAACATACAGCCCATAGAAAAAAAATGTAAACATAAGTGCCATCCAGGTATGCCTTCAGCATTTACAGTTGGGCTGCAATCCTTATTGAGGCCATAAACATCATTTCAGCTCCCCCCCCCTCCAAAAAAAATCCAACAAAACAGGTAAAATAGCCTAAAGCTTAAGCTGTTATTTATTGCATTTCTATCAGCTATTCCCATCTGGGTATCATGTAATTCTGTTAGTTGCAATGTAACAAAAGTTAGTAACAGCACAAATAGTACAAAGACACAATATGCATTATCAGCTCCACCAAATATCAACAACAGAAACAGGAAGAAATGTGCAATAGTTGTAAATACTATCAAAGAATCAAAGACAAATTACTTGCATTCAGCAAGTTTTGTTCTTAAGCAAAGCACTACAGGAAGAAGGGCACAGATTCACAAAAACAAACAAAAAAAACTACCCTGTACTCCTTAGCAATGCTCAGCCACTTGTTGAGAGGCAGTTTGGGAAGTAAAAGAAGGGTGAGGGTCCACAAGTAAATGCAAGTCAGAAAAGGGAAGATTAAAATATTTTGCAGTTCATTCCCCCATTTACAAACGAATCATTTTATGTAAAATAATAATAATAATAATAATAATAAGCATGGGAAACCCCAGTAGTAGTTACAGCTAAGTTTTGGAGGCCACATATTATTCAGTTCAATAAAATTTACCAATGTAAGATTCTAGCGTGTCCCCTGCTACAGTTGCCTTCATTACACAAGACCTGCTCTGACTGTACTACAGCAGAGCACAGAACCTCTTACAAAAGCACTGAACTGTGGCAAAACTCACCTCTGCTTGTGCTAAAAAAAAAAAAAAAAAGGCATTAATTATCACTCAAGGGACACCCAGACACAGGCACATGACCAGTACACATCAGTCAGCCAGGATGATGAGCATATGTCAGAGTTCTTAATGCTTAGTCATATGGCAAACAAAACACCAGTGCTCTGCCCTCCTGGAAGGTGCCAGCACACCAGCAGACATCCAGACAATTCCTGGCAATCCCTTGGGAAAACAGATTCTGATTTTCTGTCCTGGCAGTTTTAACCAGACCCACATCTTGGGTCTTCTAAATAATTCCCGTATATTCATTTTCCACATGTTCTTGTTCAACGATGGAAGAGCCAAAAATATTCACTCTACTATGCTACAGAATTGCTTCTAAATTAACAGACATCATTAATTTTGCCTTGTTATAAAAAGCAAAAGTAGGCCATTCTCATAACTAATCCAGTATGTAAAAGACTGCATATCACTCTGATTTCCTCCTCTTCAATACAGTATCACTGCAGCACAATGTAAACGAAGATGCTGACTGCAAGCAACTACATTAGGGGTACCTATGCTAAGTCGCCAGGAAACAAATGTCAAGTATTTGCTTAGGGCTCATCAGGACTTTATAGAGTACTACTGCATATATGGTATTTCCTCGCCACAAATAACCTCTCTAGTGAAAAATATTCCTATTCTCTACACAAAACATTACTTTCTTCAGCTAATTGTGTATTTTCATTAACTAGTTCTGTCTGTATTAATATTTTTTAAATATATTCTTGACTAAAAGCTTGAATTTGCCAGAGCCGGACACAAGCCTAGGTTCAGTTGCTGCAGAAAACTTGGTGCAAGGACGGTCAGGCATAAACTTCTCTAAATTATCACTGTTAAATTGTTTATTAAATGCTAAGTATATGAAGCAGCTTCCTCCCAAGTGTTAGAAAGGGAACACACAAGAGTGCATGTAACTTAATGTTCTTATGGACTTAGAGGAGCTGAAAGAAACATCACTACATCCACCTCACTTAGTAAAAACGTGCTTCAACTGAGACAATATTGCCCACTTGACTTTAACTGTCTGAGTAACAACATCAGCTTTTTAAACACCTTGCCCCTGAACAACTCATTCTCACAAGCAGTAATGATCAAGCACATCTCTGAACAAGAGAAATCTCCTGATACTATTAATGCACGTCACCTACTTCTACAGAAAGTCAGATTACAGTCCAAGACTCTCTTTCTTCTGAGGAGATTATACGTATTATTTTATTGGAATTGTACGTGCTGTTATTAAAAACATTCCTAACAAGTAGTAGATTCCAAACAGAACAGGGAACAAGAAGCAATCTGCCCACAGAATTCAGTTTACCAGCTGAAAAGACAGTTTCTGCTGATTTCTTTCCTCCTATATTCAGAGCTCTCCTCCTAAAAAATACCACAGCACAAACAGCAAGATACTACTGCACAGAACAAAGCTTAAAAGTATATTCTCCAGTGAAGTGCAGCTTACTCACAGGTGCAACTTCTGAAAGCGCTGCAATACAAACAAGACACAACAGAGAAAAAGCATCAGGACTGACTGATGGTTCTAGGCCAGTGGGATCAGAAGCCTTTTGGTGAGATGACAGTGGTATTTAAGGCTTCTCTTACTCCCAGTTCATCCTTGCCTTTAAAGACTGACTATGCAGCACAGCACCACAGTACCACACCACGCAGTCAGAACAAGTAACCATGCAAAATAATCCCAAAGAAATAAAAGATGCCAAAAGTTACTCAGAAGAGCTTGCACAGCACAACACCTGGCCCTGCAAAGAAGCATGAGCAGCATTGTCTCCCCAGCCAGAAGAGGAGCAGCCATCCTGGCTGGCACATTCTGCACCAGCAAACTCCATGACATCTGGCTCTTCTGAAACCCCCTTCCATATCCCTCTCCTCTTTCAAAGCCACGAACTCTTTATACATCAGCATTCTTAGTGACTGGGGACACATACAGACTCCAGCTGTACAAAGTGCTGCACAGAGCTAAGCATTGATTAACTGTGTTTTTAACTGTGTAAAGAAAATCAATACTATAAAGCCACCAGGAAAAAAAAAAAAAAAAAAAAAAAAAAAAAAAAAAAAAAGATTTGTTTCAGGCACTTTAAAGGATGGGATCTGCCCACAGTAAATCTAACTTAGTCAAGATTCCATTACTATGCAAGTCATTGCACTTAAAAGACCATTAGATGCTCTTGAAAACATTTCTCTCAGCAGAAATTAACATTCAGAACCAACAACAAATACACAGGATTCTTCACACACTACACACACCAATTATCAGGAAAGGCTGTTTATTCACTTGAAAATGCAACACGTATTAACTCAAATATTTTCATTAAACTAGTTATGGCATCACTTAGTATTTGACACCAATTAAAAATGTCAAAGTAACTATATTCAGCTAATAATTAAAACCTACCTGGCTTAATTCATTAAGTGGTGTTTAAAATGTTAATTAAAGCAAAATGAACACTAGCAACATCTCTTCAGCAAAATATTATCAGTGTTCCAGCAGCTTATTTACATGTATATCAGCATAGTAGCTTATTTCATACCTATTAATTTACTGTCTCTGTGATCATTTAACTGAATTTGGACAGGATATTAAGGAATTAAGTTATCACCACTCTACACATCACTCCAGCAGGAGGAAAAAAAAAAAAAAAAAAAAAAAGAACTTCATATGTTTTGATAAACTATAGCACAAACATAGGAACTTGAATCTACATGAGGCTTTGTTAGACCATTAAGTTAGCTGTATGAGTGTCTGTTTAAATGTGAACAACTTCATTTTTCTGAGGAAAGTAGAGTCTCCTTGGTATGAAAAATTCAGATTTTCGCAATCCCACTGACATTTTTATCCCAAATGTACAGATTCATAACACATGAGTGTGAACATTTGTGTAAAGCCTGGATTTAGAAAGATGGATCACTTAAAGACAAGACAGCAATAACTCAAGTTGGAAGAAAACGGTCGTGAAGGATCTTTACAGACTTTTGTGTTTCCCTACACTGCTAACAGTTTTAAGCCCACCCTCAACTATTGTTTCCAAGCAGTTAGAAGAAGCACTGAGCAACACTCAGCACGGCAGTGACATCATCACAGCCTGCTGAACAACAAGACAAAGATGCCTTGACAAGACAAAGATGCTATAAAGGGCGGAGCTGCCCAAGACAAAGCCGTAAGAAAGACGAGCTAAATACAATCACCAGAAGTAGACAAATGCACAAGTTCTGTTTTTCCCAAAGCAGAGCAAACTTCATCAACACTGAATGAGATTTTGACTGCTTTAGAGGGCTAGGAGGGCGGGGGTGAGGGGTGTGGGCAGGAGGATTGTTAGCAGACCCATAACACCTTCTGCACGACAACACGGGCCGAGAAACGAGCACAGAGCATGCGGCCTGCCTGGGTACCAAGCTCCCCTACGCCCCGTGCATCTCGGCGGGGGGAGCCCGGAGAAGCCCGAGAAGGGGCCCAGGGTCGGGGGCGAAAAGCTGCCCAGGACAGGGGGGGCGAGTGGCGGCGGCCGCCCACAGAAGGTCGGTGGGCAGCAGAGAGGTCACAACCTCCCCAAGACCGGCGACGCGGAGAGGCACTGCCCCGCCTGGGAGACAAAGGCCCCGGGAGGCGGGGGCCGCTGCGGGCCTGCAACAGGAGAGAAAGACGGATAAGAGGACAGGAAGAGAGAGCTACCCCGACGCTCGGCCCGCCTTACCCAGCTCGCCATGGAGCAGAGGCCCAGGACGCCGCCCATGGCTGGCGGCGGACTCACACTCCGGCTCCGCCAAGATGGACGCGCACTTCCAGCTGCGCTGTTTACTCTTCGCCTCAGCACTTCCGGCAGTTCGGACGGCCGTGCAGCGTCACTTCCGGCGGGCGGCAGGAGGCGGGGCGGTGGCGGAAGTTGAGCGCGACACGTGGGGCTGTTTTTCGCCCTTGCTGTCGGCTGTCCAGCCGTGCTGCCGGTTGAGCCGTGCCGTTGTGCGGAGCGGACGTCGGGGTCGTGAGATAGCCTGAGTGCGGTGGGGCCGGGTGTGCCCTGCCGAGGCCCAGCTGTGGCTCCACAGTGCCCTGCGCTGCCACCGCGGCCTTACCTCACTCAGGGTTAGCGAGTGCTTGGTGTTGGGAATGAAATGGCTGCAGGGATGCAGCTGCCATTGGGTGACATCTCAAATGTATCCACTGAGCAGGGTGGCTATAGCGGGTAGGCTGCAACTCGTTGTAATGTTTCTGCTCTGCAGTGCAGTTCCACAGTTGGAAACCTAATTTAAGCCACCCTCTCACAAGCCTCAGATCTCTGTACAAAGATCAGTGAAAGTCACTGTTATGTGCTAAACCGTGGTACATGCCATGGGTGAGTGCTAGTTGTGTCCCCATAGGCCAACCTCTGACTTTATCCACAGGCAAGGACAGTTAGCTTTACCATGTGACCGTCACATTTTATGTTACTTCCCCAAATGCATTCAACTTTTGCTTCTTTCTTCCTTCCTTCCCTATACATACCTAAACCTGGGTATACTTGAAAGCAGAGATGTAGTCCAGAGTTGGTAAGTTAAGCCCCCTACATAGCAGTTGCTAGTGCTTGTTGTTTTCAAGCATATTTATTAATTATTTAATGAGTTAGAACTGGGCATACATAGTTAATGTCTCACATACCTGAATAATATTTCCAGGTAGGCTATGTTGCATGACTCTGTAAGATTTTCATCATACTAAATTTATTAGTGACTGTATTACATAATTTCACTAGTACTAATAAGAACTTCAGAAACAAAAATGATTTATAAAATAGTGGGACTATCAGGAAATAGAAAATGTAAATTTTAACAGTATAGGAAATATTAGTTACTTCGTCCGCAAAAATATGACCATCTAATTTGTCCAATGTGTTTTAATATCCAAACCTCTCTCTTCTACTTCCTCTACCCAAGCAGCATAGGGGAATTGGGAACAGGGGCTGTTGTCAGTCCCTAACACTTCATCTCTGCCCTGCTGTAGCAGGGGGTCCCTTCCCACAGGATTCTGTCCTTCCTGAACTAATCCCGCATGAGTTCTCATGGGCTGTGGCTCTCCAAGTACAATTCTGACATGGTTCTGTAGCATGAGGACCATCCTTCAACATCTGCTCTAGCACAGGGCCATATCAGCAGCAGCTCCCCCAGACCTCCTGCTCATTGCCTCTTGTCCTGTTGACAGGCACCACAGAAAACAGCCTGGCTCCATCCTGTTGATACCCTCCATTACCATATTTGTACACATTAATAAGATCATCTCTCAGTTTTCTCCAGCTCTATCAAACTTTCCTCATAGGATGCTTCAGCCTTTTATTAATCTCTGCCAGAGACACAACCAGCATTGCTCATGGCTCCGCTATGGCCAGTGGTGCTTCCCTTTTGAAGCTGGCTGGAGGTGGCTCTGATCTGACATGGGGCAGCCACCAGGCTCTACTCATAGAAGCCACTCCTGCAGTCCCCTGCTACCAAAACTTTGCCATGTAAGTCTAATAAAGCATCATTATTATTATTTTCCTTCCTCCCTTCCTCCCTTCCTTCCTAACGTATTCCTGCAGTCCATACTCTTTCTCATTGTAAAAACCCCTGACAGCCCAGTTTCTACGCAGACCAACCTTATGTCTTTTATTTCAAAATATTAAATCACATAATTGTTCTGGGATTACTTCATTATTTGTGTTATCTTATTTGTAGTATCTACTGTGAAAAAACATTGAAGCATTATGTGCATAGTGAACCAAGTCCTCCTTCATCACAGACTTTTTCCAAGAAATGGTGCAAAAACAATCTGCTATAGGGATTTGTCTTCTGGAATTTATCTTCAAGTGAAATGCAGCTTGTCTGATAGCTATTAATCATACTGTGAAATCTAGGTTGTGTAGAAACTAGTGATTTATCAAAATTGTTCTTCAGGAATTTGAACAGCTCTATTTTGGCTGTTCTTATGGCTGCTATGGAAATACCTAGAATTCTTTTTACCTTCAGCAATGATGGTAAGTACTTCCTTCTGTGCTGGAGTTTACGTATTTGCTATCATTCCATATGCCAAAGCTCTCTTGCAGCATTTCTGTGTTTTAGTCATTTCTTTATTGTAGTATTTGCACTTCATTTGATTTGAAGTGGGATAGAATCCATCATTCTCAGAAATTGCTTTCCAGTGTGATCTGTTTCCCTATGAACTTCTCGAGCTTGTATAGATACAAGAACCATAGCACCCCATTATTTGAGTAGCTCTCTGAAAATGTTTAGAAAATAACAGGACTCAAAGGGAAGGGAAAAGGGGAGAGGAAAAGCAGTGGTATCAATGTTAACAAGGCCAGGAGCCCAGCCTGGCATGGACAGACTCCCTCCATAGCAGTTAACGGCACAGTGCTAGGAAGGAATTGACCGCTGAAAATGAATCACAGAATCACAGAATGGCCAGGGTTGGAAGGGACCTCAAGGATCATGAATCTCCAACCTCCCTGCCACATGCAGGGCCACCAACCTCCACGTTTAATGCTAAACCAGGTATCCAAGCAGAAAAAGCGAATGTGTAGGAGAAGAAAAGATAAATAAATAAAAATTGAAGGTAACAGCAGCGGAGCCGCCCTCTTCTTTGAACTGTCATCTCGTCACATGAAACATCAGCCCAGTATTGTGAGAAAGAACAGCCTCAGGGGTGGGCGCTGGGGGGATCGCAGCCGTCCCTGAGGCGTGCGGCCCCTAGGGGGCACTGCGACACCGGAGTGGAGGCGACGCCCGGCCGCGACGCGCGGCGTGTGAGCGGCAACTGGAGCGGGCCGGGGCGGGTTCGGCGCGACAGGGTGAAAGAGGGTCCGTAGGGGTGCGACAGTCGTTGTGAGCTCTGGTTAAGTGAATGCTACAAAAAATCGGCGTTTTACCTCCTCAGTCCTTTAAATCAAATAGCAATAAATTTTGTGATGACAGATGAAGATATCCAGGCTTTCGTCTGTTGTGAGAGAGAAGTGGAGCACAAAATAAATTGCATTAAGCACAAGCATAACATCCTTGTTTCTGGTAGACTGTGCCAAGGCCCGTACAGGAGAGCTCTGAAGTGACTGGAGCTCAGAGGCCGTGATTTTTGGGGACTTGAACAGACACAAATGGGATTATGAGTAAAAAAAAAAATAAGGCTGTAGAATAAACATTTCTCTTTATTCTCCTCTTACAAGTGGTTTTCCTATTCTATTAAACATTAATGCAGATCAAAATCTAGTGTTGCAACGGATTTAAATGGGGAAGCATATCACTGAGTAGAAATTGATCAGCAACAGCCTTTTTTTTTTTTTTTTTTTTTTTTTTAAATAAGGATTTAATCCTTCTTTTGGAAAGACTGAATAACATAGGGTGGTTCTGTACAGCTGCTTTCACAAAGCAAAGAACAAAACACATTAGGCTACAGATTGCAGATTGCTGTCACTCCGCTCATGGCAGCAATAGATAAAATGATGGCTGGGCGCAGACGTTACAAGTGGGGGAGGAAAACTAATTTCTACCTCTGTTATTTTCTGCTGGGGAAAAAAAACACCAAACATACATACACACACAAAAACACTCTCCAAGCGTAAATTAACAAGACAGCTCCACATCACGACATAGTGCTTTACCTTCTTAACAGGAAAAGACAGGAACATTTGTAATAGAACACCTTCAATTTGAGCAGCATAGTAACATTCAGTGTTTTAAAATAATGAGCATCTTGTGCACTGCTGCTAGCACTGTGCCTTTTACCACTGTGTGACAGATGCACTTAGCCCAAAATTTACAATTTTCAGTCTATTCCCATCTTTCCCAATGATCCAGTGATGGAAACCTTTGCATTCATGTTATTTATACTGAGGATAAATCTAAAGAGTTCTATGGAATTCATCAAGGAATTCATTTTTCCTGTTATTTTTTATTAGTCAGTTAAATTTTAGAATACTTGGATCTGTTTGTGTTCTCCAGAATCATCCTATCCTGTGTACTGGAGAACTCCAGTGGGCGTCTGAGATGATCTAAGGACACAGAACTGGCAGCACATTGGGTTGGCTCTGTTTCCAAGCCTCGGTGATTGGAGATGTGGTCTCACTGGGTTTCATCACAAGTTGGAGGGATCTAGGCTTGCCTGGATGCACACTGTCAGGCAGCAATTTCTCTGGTGCCCTGTCTTCTGCCTATGCACAACCACTAATCAACATCCTAACAAGAACAGAGAGTTCAAAAGCTTTGAAAGCTGTGCATCTTTCATGTATCACAGGAGATTATGCTTTTGGGATATGGAGTCAGTCAGCTGTAAGCTTTATTTGAAATGTATCTCACAGTTTAGCAACATCAACTGCTTCTACTCCGATGGAGGATCAGGCTGTTTTGGCAGAAGGCTGTGAACTCTTCTGTGACACCAACCTTGTCCATGTTCCCACATTCCTGTGGGGAGGAAGAGGACCCAGCTCCAGGTCCTGCTCCTGCCCCAGGCTTTGCAAAGTGAGTATGACATCTCAGATAGAAATATTTCTTCTGATTCTGTTCTGAATCAAGTAGCACTTAGAGTCTATGGGTTTTGGTGAAGTGAGCAACCACCAGCTGTGTTGACAACGCTAAGGAGCTGGTACATCTTCTTATGTACAGGCTTGTGCAAAGCCTCCGAACTGTCAGTTCTCCTACACCTTCCAGCTGGCTAGAGAACAGCAGAAGTGAGTGGCAATGTGCTTCTCTTCACTGGATATATATATATATATATATGTATTTCCTCTTTCAGATTTCCTCATCTTTTATTCTGAGACGATTGAGTAAAAACTAGTTCAGGACTGTAAGCCATGCTGTCATCATCTATGGTTATGTGTGTAAATTATCCAATGAGGTGCAGCCATAAACATTTTTTTGTTGTTTGTCATTTTGCATGTAGATGTGTATATATAAATATGTGCACGTGCATTTACATATTTGCATGTTGCACACAAGTATATGATGCATATACATATATGCAAACACACAGACAGAGAAATACATGTATGTGTCTCCGTGTTAATATGTTACTTGAAATGATCTGCATTGGATCTGTATGTAATAGCTGCACTTCAAATGAGTTTGTTGGCACCTTGCTTTTCATTTCAACATAGTAGATACACAGCTATTCGTTTTTTACTTATTTCTATAAGTAATGGCTAATTTGGAGGCAAATTCTTTTCCTGAATTTTTTATAAATCCCTCTTAAATTGTGAGTGAAATCTGCCTCTGGGCCAAAAACCTTACCTGGCACAGGGTCACCTGTCTTCGCTGAATTTAATGGAGATATGTGTACTGCTATTAATTAAAAAGATGGCGATTTTTCTATATATAGTAGGCAGCATGTATAATTATGCATGCTGTAACATTTTTGTAATTGCTTCTCTTTTGACTAATACAAGTAACTCCCGCCTCATCTAAAAGTAGGTCTAGAAAAGTAGTTATTTTTAGCTTGGGATTAATAGGCAAGTTTTAAATGAGACAATTTAATTCTAAATGACCTCAGAATTTTGTACTTCATTCTTAGGGCCTTAGAGGAAGACAGTGGTCTAGCCAGCATCTTCCTGATCTGTTTTCTAGATAGATCTGGGGCCAGTTGAATACTGGAGCAAACTTTTTTTCAGTAACTTTTAGAATGCGCATCAATATAAACCCAAATTGTTACAGAGTGCTGATATTAATTTTTCAGATACAATAATTTATTTTAATTTTGATGATTATTTTGTACCTGTGGGGATGTTATTGCAGCTGTACTAATATACACCCGTTGTTAATAATCTGTTATTAATGAACTTCCTTTCAGTTTTGAAGTCAATGAGGACATATTACCCTCAGTTATGTACTCCTATTAAGCACAAATTTTGCCAGAGAGGAGTAGCAATACTCTAATCTTAAAATATGATTAAGTAGAACTGTAAGATTTTAATATTTGCTTCATAAAAACTCTTACCTGTTGCAGTAACGAGAAAACAACAGCTGAGGACCCTTCTGCAGACTAATATTTCAGGCACTGCGGCTAATATTGAAGAAATTAATGACATTGGTGGGTTCAGATGCTGCTCACTGGTTATTTTAAACAAACTGCAGATTTGCTGAACCACTGACTGTTATTTAGGTGGTTCTCCCAGAAGACAGGACAAGAGATCTGACATGATTTTTTTCCAGAGTTTCCAGGAGCACCTTTAGAGCTCAGTCTGTGGAGAATACATGCTTCACAGCTCTAATAGCATTCTTTTGAAAGGTTAGTGAGCATGTGAATAAGGGTGATTTGGCTTATACAGCGTACCTGGATTTTTAAAAGCCTTATGCAGGGTCCTCAGGAAGAGTGCTCAAAGAAACTAATCAGTTATGAAATGACAAAAGAGGCTTCATTTTTGATTAATAGCTACTAGTGAGATCTATCAAGGGCTATTAAACATAATTGTCCAGTCGCAACCTCTATTCAGGCAATCCTTAAAATGGTAATTGCTGGAACCGGGCTGGCAAAGATATCGCCACCTGCTCATCCTTCACTTATGCTCTTTCCTGAAGCATTTGCTATTGGCCTCTGTCAAGAACATAATACTGAGCAAGGAAAATTTTACTCTGACCTAGAGCAGCCTTTCTGATATTCTTAGCTAAGTATAGAAATTTACACCAAGGAATAAAAAGCATCTATATTTTTGCTCTTTTTAATGATAAAAGGTCTCTTCTTTATGTAATACAATGAATTTATTTAGAAATAGACCAACAGTTTTCACAACAGTAACTTATTTTCTGAAGGGTATCAAACTCACAACCTTTGAGACCTTATTGTCCTTTTTATTATTTTACTTGTTGCAGTACAATGCCGGGGGCAGTGCAGAAATACATAATTCATATAGGTTTTAGAACATTTCAGGGAAAAGAACATTGCTAAGGCAGTCCAGTGAGTTCAGTGAGTTGTCTGCAGAGCTCTGTGTGGCTGGCAGGAACAGGAGATGGCCAGAATGACTTGTGTGCCTGACATAACTGGCCTTGGGTAACTCGCACAGCTAGAAGCACTGAAGTAGTGAACACAAGGAGGGGTTGGAATGCAATGTATATGCATTGGTAACAATTTGTGACAGTGTAAGAGTTTAAGAGACAGCAAATTTGTTCAAGTCAACTTCCGTAAAAATGAGCATTCTACCCTTTCTTATATATTATTTCCCAGTGAGACTGCATACATACAGTGATGAGCTCTAATGTATACAGAAGCATCCCATAAGAAATACTTGTAGGAGGAAAGATTTATGCCTGCATTCTAAACAGAAAAACTGACCTCTCAGTCTGTCAAGCTGTCAGGAAGATCTCTTGGCAAGTTATAATTGTTCACTCTTACTTTTTGGCCAATCTATTTGGCTTCAGAGGTACAACTTATTTTAACAACAAAGATGCCATTCTTTTGGGGCACTAACACTTCTCTTTCACCTTTTTTAAACCCTTTTTTGATTTAAGACTATTTTGTCTGTTGGTAAGGATTGGCACTATGTTTTTCAACAGCCTCATACCATTTGTAGAATGCCCCCAGCCCCTTGTTTTGAGTAATTTGGCAAAAGGTGACCAAGTTGCAAATAGCATTTGCTTGTGTCCATGAAGTGAACCTGTTTTAGGTGAGAGGTCTAATAAAAGGCAAAGAGATTTCCTGATAGCAGTGAATCAGAGCTTGGTGACAAAGATGCTGTACATGCCTTCCCACCTGGTAACTAGATAACAAGAGCCAGATTCAGGCTACTCAACAACAGAGGCAGATTTCAGCTCTGGTGCTCCATAAAAAGAATAAAATGTAAATTGACTTTTTTTTTTTTTTTTTCTTTTTTTTTTTGAAAGTCTGCAAGTTGAGAGACCAGGTGTGAAAGATATCAGGGTGGTTTCAGGGTGATGTGGATGTTAACTGAGAGAGATCCACACAGAGCTGGACTGAATGGTGCTGGAGGTGTATTGAAGTTCACTGTCCAGTGCTCATTAACCTGGCAAAATCAGAGGCCAAGAAAAGCTCTTATTTATCTCATGCAAAGGGAAGGCTACTCAAAAGCTTTCCTAATGCTTTCTTAAATTACATGCTTCAGATTAACATCTAGTTCCCTAAGCTTCTCTAAGAAGTCAGTGAGAGGATGATAGTTAATCCATAGCTGTTTTTCTCACTGGCTTAAAGAGGAATTGGAGGAGAGGGGGGGCTTTAAACTCTGATAAACTCTGACAGGACTCAGAGCTTCAGGATAGCGGTGGGATGTGTTTCAGGAGGGATGAGCTCTTTCTTGTGTGTATTTCATAAACCAGATAATGGAGAATGAAAGTGGAGAGCAGCCAGAAGAGTTAGATCAGGTAGAATGAACCAAGACTTGCTCATTCAACAGACAGCGGTCTTTCATTTGCAGTCAGCGCAGTCTGTATTCATATGTAAAATGTGGACATTAGCTCAAAAGAAATGCATTAAATCCATTTTTTTTTTAAATACCATTTTTATCAATTAAATTTGCGATGATGGATTCTTAACATTAAATGCTTAGCTAGTGACAGATGCTATGGTACATTCCGAGTAACTTTCCTACCATTCAATTTAGTAACAAGCATTTTCACATAAGTGGTACAAATGCTGATTCTTGCTGAAAGACAGGAAAGAAAACCTAGATGAAATATGAATGTGTAATCAATACAGAGGTTGAACCACCTGCAATAAGAATATGCATCTGAACAACCCTGCCTAATCTAGCTTCATTTGATTTGGTATGTTTGGTATGTGTTATTTTCAACTTCTGATACTTGTAGCATTTCCTTAATATCTAGTAAACATCTGAAAGCAAGATAATTAGAAGTTTTATGCACACTCTTGCCACAGTCATTTTTTATTTCTGAGTAAGATATTTTCATACTTTTCTTTTTCAGATATACTTTTTACTTTACTTTTTCAGATATGAGGCTATACTCCACTAAGTACTAAAGGTTTGGAAAATATTTTTTCCTATGTTCCAATTAAAAGGTTTTTTCATCTCACGTTGGTGGAAACCTATTTGTATGTGCAGTCCTATTAAATTTAGAAGCAAATTCAAATGAGTAAATATTGCATGAATAACAGCAAATGAATTTTCCAATGATTCCATCAGATTTTTATTGATTTGTAAGGCCAGCCATCTACATATTGCAAACTAATCTTTTTTCTACTGGAAGTTTAGAGGGAACATATACGTCAAGGATTATGAGTATGGAAAAAAACCTCTCAGTCTGTGTATCTTTTACATACCAATGATTTTAAGTTTATGTGAGCTCTGCAGTGCTGCTGTCATGGCAGGAACTTCATGTTAAGTTTGAATTATGGAAAGATTACATATATCATTTCTGCAGACATCAAACTCTTGTGTGACTTGTTAAATCTGCTCTTACAATAGTGGAAAGACTGCAACCAAAGACACTGCTGTGGTATTCCAGTGACATATAATTAAGTTGGAGATACTCCCATCCATTGGTTCTGTACGAAGATATCATTTCTAATTGGTACCATCTGACTTAATTCAACTTTTCTTTGAATGTTTTTCTTGAAATTCTTTTGGTAGATTTGGTTTGACTTTCCCTGTTTTAATTACCAGCAGGGGAAAAATATTTCAGTTCTATTTCCTAAAAGCTCATCTCTTTTCCCAATCCTTCACTGACAGTCCCTCCGTCAGCTAGAGTCTTGTCTCTACTTGTCTCAGAAGTGAAAAAATCTCAGTTATGTTCATTCTTGATCTCTTCTCCTATGACATAATTACCTGATGTAATGTTTTGGACCTCCAATCCATGGAGATCAATCTCTTAATGATTTTCTCAATTATTAATATTTCCATTTTACAGAAGCCCAGAGAGCCTTGCACAAGATTACATAAGGGGGTCAGCCTGTATCTTCCAATCCATCACCTATACCCTAATTATGTTCCCCTGCAAAAGTTTTCTAAAGAACCAAATATTTGCTTTCTTGCCATTTTCAGGTAATTATGACTGTGGCCGAGACTGATAAACACGAAGTTAAGAACTTTGCTCTTCAAGGATGCTTACATTTGAGATTAATTGTATGACTTTTTTTTTTTTTCAGGAAAAAAAAAAATTCTTAACGCTAAGATCATTTAATGAAGGAGCAAGAATGAGATGATAGGTGATCAGTCACATTGCTTGACAGCTGAATTATGAGGATTAATACTCCAAGGCATTACTGAGAAATTTTCCTAAAGAAATTAATTCACTGATTCACTGCGGATTTCTGAACAGAGAATGCATAGAAACAGTCTGTTTTGTAAAGCTAACTTGGTGCACTCCAAACAGCTGATTCATTCTTTCATAAAACATCTCTGCCTTCCTTTAAGACAAAATGTACTTTCACTCCTCTTTGGACTTTCACTCCTCTTTGGCTGTTGCTGGTTTTCAGCATCCAAATTCCCTTTCCCTGGAGAAGGAACCAGCCACAAAATACATAACCCCCAAGAAGGCACAGTGCCTTTTTACATCACCTCTGACTTAAATATCTCTACATCTGAGATGTGAACTTAAATTCAAGTCCGTTCTGTTCTCTGAGTTCTCCAAATGAGTCGTGTTAAGTAAATGTCATCTTTTTTTGAAATTTTTTAGTCCACATTGCTCAGATTCCTAATTTACCTTGTGATGCCATGCAGATAACTCTTCATGGTGATTCTATTTCTTCTGTCTTTTTTCTCTCTGCTGATCTGCGTGTTATTCGTTATTACATCTCAGCTTTTTTTGCTCCTCTAGCTGTTGGAGCCACTGAGAAGCTGTTTTATAAGTTTCTGTATCTCCAGCTCCTTTATGCAACACCTGCTGCTGAGTGCTCCTTAGTTAACAAAATCAGAGGATGAGCGTAGAAAAGTTAAGCTGGACAACTTAATGTGGCTGGTTATTTAGATGGGACTAGCACTCTGATAAGAGCCATGTTCCAAAGCTCTGGACAATCATAGTTGAAGGAGGATGTATTACTTGCTTTGCTTCAAAACACACCAAAAAAAAAGAGTAGAGAGCAATGTTGTGAAATGGTTACAGAAGTATCAAATACATTATAAATGGCAAGAGAAATGGGACCTGACAGAGACATCACTGTAGCCTATTTGCATCATTTGATCAGTGAATGAATGAATGTGTTATCTCAGAGTTACAGGAGGGAATCAGGCATGCAGCAATTCTGGTCTTATTTGTTGCAATTCACTGAGCTACAATATTATGCAAGTAGTCCTTACTGCTAAAGTTATGCTGATGTCAGGAGCACTGGCTGGCTTGCTTGCTGTCAGACTGCATGTGTTGCACCTTGTGTTCATGTTTGTGTAGGCAGAAGGGATGTCCCCTGTTATTTGCATTTCCTGCAATTTGAGTAACCTGTGCTTTTGACAGTCCTGTTACATGGCCTGGTTTGAGAGATGGGTTAAACATCCTTGGAAGAGGTAAACATGGAAGGGGACTAGGGGGATGTTGTGAAAACCTGTTCCTTTTGAAGTGAGAAAATTGGAGACTATCGTTGTATTTTGGCTATTTTGGGTCCTCTTTCCTTCCCCTCCTCTCCACTTCCCTCGCCTCAGTTCTTTGCTTTTCTAGCATCTTTCCTCAGTAATTACAGCCTGCCATTGACATCTGAGAAGATTGCTCCTGTTAGGACATTTTTTCAGAGTTTCATCTAGGACATGTTGATAGTCTTACAAGTCTTTCATCTGAGCCAACTTTCTAAATAATGTCTATCAACAAAGGTCCTACGATCACTGAGTAGAGCAGATGAAATTACGAAAACTGAGAAGTATTAAGAAACCATTTGACAATATAAAAGCAATTTGCAAAAAAAAAAAAGGCAATTTTTTAGTGTCTACATTTTACTTTTATTGCACCTCATGCTGCAAAACTCAGGTAAGAAACACACAGTGGCCTTGCAATTTTTCTGGAATTTAGAGTTGTACAATGAAAGGAAACAATATTCTCTTTACATACTAACACATAAAAAGAACAGTGTCCAAGGACACTTCTTCCTGCACAGTCAATCCCACTTCTCAAAAATTCACCTGACATTTAAGTTAAGCATATTGGGGGTTGTGGTATAGCAGAGCTTGAGTGGAGACTGCTCTTTCATGATACCACTCTGTCAGTGTTCATGTGTGCCTGTTTCCCGTTCTGCTCTGTTTGCTTGTCCAGTTTACAGCATGGTCCTACACCCAGTTGCACAGAACAACTGATGATATGATGCACCATTCTGTAGAGCTAAAGCAGATCATCTGTAAACTATAAGTGCAGGGACAGAAGGACTCCATAAGTCGATGCTGCTGCCAGAGCATGCCTACCATGAAAAAACAGTCTTACTATGTGTATTTCAGTGAGAGCATCCCAGTAGTACCATATTAAGCTTGAAAAACAAAAAAAACTCTAGACGTGCTTGTAAACAGCAGCTCTTAGGTTTTCCTGAGCCTTTGAGACTCCAGCTTGCCTTTATTGTCTTTTGGGGAATGGACTTGGAACGGTGTTGCTGTGGTTTATCTGAACAAAAAGTTTGTCTGTTTATTGATCTGAAAAGAAGATATTTTCTCCCCAGCTAGATGAAGCATGTAAATGTAGCCTGGAGAATGACTGAATACACATTCCTATTTGCTATGTCTTTTTACCTCTTTTTTCCCCTCTTTGTTTCATATTTTCACCCCAGTTAGCTTAAGTTCTCAAGGTTAATCTGTGTATTTCAGAGAGTGATGCTTTGTAAAACAATTAGCTAAGCATTAATCATTTATTTTGTCATTTTGGCTGCTGCTGACATATATTAAACTTTACCTCAGGATATATACACATCTGGTGGTGACAGTCATTGGTTAATTGAATGTGACTTTTAATGAACTTTTCGCCCAGCAGGCTATACCGGGATTTATGAACCACTGTATTTTTTTGCAAGTGTTTTTGTAATTTTTGGTAGTTAGAGTCAAACACAAATATAGAGCCTTTGTGATAGCTGCTACAGATTGCAGTTGTACATGCATTGCCAGTTAATCTCCACGGGGACCAAAATCACCAGAGTTATGTTTGCCTTGGTGAAGGGGTTTATATATCATCTGAAAATGAATCATCTATGTATGGCTACTCATCATACCAGCCCTCACTGAGGGTGTGTTTCTCAGTGGCAGTATCACCAGACTTGCCTTCCTTTATCTCAGTTTCTCTGATAGAAAATGGCTGCCTGGTGCGTGTGTTATTGGTGAGACTGTTGGTGTGTTCTCCGTGGAGGTGGCACAAGGGAATACATTTCATGTTGCCTTAGAAAATGGGAACAGGCTTGAAAGGATTGTGCATGCTTTTCACACTAAAGAAGTGAGGGTGGCCAAAATTCAACTCAATTCAACAGCATGTGTATTTGGAACTCAGAAAAACAACCTGAGAGTGTGAAGAGACCCTTTCCCAATTATTTTGGTTTTGATACTAATAAGGATTTAGTTGTGATGATCAGCTCATCAGATTTCTTTTTATCTCAGTTTCTGATTGCCATTGTTTGTATGCCTTGGAAGAACAGACGATCAAAAACTGAACGGAGTGAGGGAACCTTTGGAAATTAGTTATGTATACAGAGAATTGGCAAGAGCATTAATAGATGCAAAGGAAATTTGCAAGAAGATAGGAAACAATCTAAATGAAGTCAACTCACAGTATGAATAACAAAAGAGAACTAGTTTGGAAATGGAAATCCAACACACTTGGAATTAATGTAGAATCATTCTAAGCCTGGCATGATTCACACAGTGCCAAAAGGCTGTGCAATTTGCATCAGTATCTATGTTTCAATACAATTTTGTAACCAGGCTATTTAAATGCTTTAATCCTTTTATGGCTGTGTGTGGGAGTCTGGAGATGAGGAAGGGTGGGCGAGGGCTGGATATCTGCACAGCACATCTCACATACAGCCCATCAGGGCCAACTGCAGGCTGAAAAAGCAGCATCTCTGATCAAACCCTTGCTTTTTCATTCTGATACACGCATCTCAGCTTCAGATCCTTGCAGCAGACATTCCTGAATGTAGGCAAAATAATCTTGCCCTCAGAATGCTTTAATTTAAAATGCATGTATAGTGGTCAGTTGTACTTCGGATCACTACGAGATGCAAAGCCTGATGCTTTACACTGCATGCATTTAGAAGTTGGCGTACATTTGGATGCATATATGTAATCTCACGAATCAGAAGCTAGATTTTTGCTTTACCTCCTTTAAACTTTCATAGAGTTAACTCTTGATTTGTAGTGATGAGAGATGAGTTGCTGGAGGCTGATATTTTGGAAGCAGTTTCCCATTTTTCATCAGTGTGCAGATATAACAGTTGCAAGAAGAAAATGTTACCAGTTTGAATAATGGTGCTGTCCAAGCTAGAAGGGGCTCCATGCATTGCTCATGCTGTCAGTATTGTAATGAATATACTGGCACACTAGAAATAAAAATTCTAGAATTCGTACTGAAACTTCTTTTCCAAATAACATTCTCACCTACAGTATTTTGGAGAGTAGAAAACTCAGAGTCTATTCTTTGCCCAAGCAAGTTGGCAAATTTCAGGCCTTAAAGATGTAGGGAGCTGTGACACCAATGATACACCTGAGCTTCCTTCTTTGTTCCCAAAGCCTATTGTAAGACATGTCACTTTTGGTTTTATATTAGAGGCCTCACACTAATAAAGAATGGGAAATTAGAATTTTTGTGTTTAATTTTACCTTACGAGTATTACTTCCATAACTTGCACTTAGTTACCTTTTCAGCTATTTTCCTTTTCTCTGCATCATTCTCTGACTATGTGGGCAAAGTGTCTCTTAATAATGTGCTTCCTTTTACTTTTTGCAAACATGCTGAGAATCTCATTCTGTGCCTTTTTTGCTGTGTTGAGACAAATTGCACCTGGACCATTTTCTCTAATATCCTTTGATGGGTCTATAAGTAATTATTAATCTCAAGATAGTTTGGTTTCTTTATAAAATTCTTCATAGATCTTACCTGAAAGATCCTGACAAAAGTATTGATATTAGAAAGACACCAAGCTGGCCAGATCATCTATGTATGATGATGCTTGTAGTAGGTAGTGGGGCATGGCTTTCTTCCACCAAAGTCAGGCTGATGTTTTCCATTAGTTCAGATTTACTTGCACATCAACTGATAGCATTGTTTAGGACATTTCCTATGTGGATTATCTCAAATGCAAATACCTTCTGGAGCCCTGTTGAAGATCTGGTATCTTCTGTTTTGCTTACTTCAAGATCTGTTTATGTGGTAAGTTTACCCTTCAGTTAGTTGAACAGCTGATCGATATCTGACATCCATAGGGACTACTGGGTGAATAATTTTGGCTGGCTGATTTTATTATTAATTTATGTGAGATATTTTTTCCTTCAACCATTCAAGACGCTGTAACTCTCCAGACCTTATTTCTGTGTAGAAAGTATGAATACGATATTCTCTGAATTCTTCAGTAGTGAACAAAGACTTCAGTTAGCCCCTCTTGTATGACCTCCTTAGAGATCCTACTCCTTGTTCAACTACAGAGAAGGAGTTTTATTAGCAATCAGGATACTTGCCTTTAGCAAAATATACCTTGAAATCTTTGTTTATAGTTTTAAACCTAATACCCCAATTTGTGTGGGTTTATGTCCTATGTCAACTCCCATGTCTGCACACAACTTCCTCTTTTGAAAAATGCTTTTTTTTAGCTTCAGATAATGCCTCTTATTCTTTTCAGCTCTGACAGTGTATTTATAGCCCTCTAAGTTCTTTTTTTTTTTTTTTTTTTTTTTTTTAACAACAAATATTCATTTATTCTGAATCTCTTAAGATGATGCTTTCAGTGAGGGCAAAATGTCAGCTTCCTAAAGCCAAATCTCCAGAATAGAAGGGAGTTCAGAAGCCTTACTGAGGCAAGGCCCTGCCTCCAGCTTAAAAGGCCACATAAAACTCTTATATATTGCTGCAGGCAGTCTCGTGGCTGTTCAGATCCTATGAAAACTCTGCTAAGCACAGCTCTACCCGTAGATCAGAAGAAGGGCTCAATGCTGGTGGTTTTCTTCATGGCTAATCCAGTGCAACGGCAGGATGTTTGACCTATCCTCTCCTGCCAGTGCCCACCACAATGCAGGCACCACACCAGGAGCAAAATAATCCAGGTCTGCCAGCAGACCTTGTGCATGTTCACCCACTGGTTCAGCCTCCTGAGCTTGCTGGGTCAGGCACAAGCAGCCAGAATTGGACATGGGTTAAGGGAGACAAGCCCTTTTTGCCAGCCCTTAAACTTAGCTATGTGGTAAAACCATATTCACACTTTCTTCCTCAGATAGAAGGGTAATCCTTCGTAATTCATGAAAGCAGTCACTACTATTGTGCAGCCCTGAGGCTCAAACAATCTTGCATTTTGCTTTTGTCTCATTTTGACTTTATAGATACACTGCTCATCTCACAAATTGTAGATGTTACTTTAGGGTCACAGGACTACTAAGGATCTCGGTCACTGAATTCAATCTCCTGCTTCTAAGCATCACTGTACAGCATAATCTTCACCAATTTCTCATCTGGAAATAAAAAATATTAATCTACAATATTTTCTTCACTGGATTTTTTTTTTTATAACAATCAATTTCATTAAAAGGTTATCTGGGATTTAATCTTCTCTTGTATCCTACCAGAAATATTCAACAATGCAAAGAAAGGCTTTCATGAATATTATTAAAATACATTAGGATTTTTCCTAATCCTCTGTGTGTCTAAGTATATATAAACTGCACAGAGTTGCATCAAAACTTCTCATCAAGGCTTTCAGGTATAAAATCTGTTTTTCAAGTGACATTGATTTTGCTATAAGAAGGGAAAAAATGAAACTATATCAAAGAAATACCAGTTTACAATGAAGAAGGGCTCTAAGTGAACTGTTCTGTGTTAAGGAATGTCAACAGCAGAAAACCACAGAGCCAAAGAATCACAGAATATCCTGAGCTAGAAGATACCAAAAAGAATCACTGAGTCCAACTGCTGGACTTATGGGTCAATATCAGTTGGAAGTACTGTCTTTCTTTTACTAAATTTTCACTGTCCATACAAAGGGCCTCCCCCTTAATAGGTGAATCCCAGCTCTCCCACATATTGTTCTTCCTGCTCTCCACTACTGAATATCGCTGCGGTCACTGATTTGCTCCTTAGCACAAAGGATTTTTCTCTTAGGGCTACGCTGGGAGCTTGCAGTTCTCTTAAGAACCTTTTGCCTTATAGGAGCCATTTCACTTATTGGCACCTTCTGGACACCCATCTTGAGTTTGATTCAGGTTGGGTGACTGAAGGGCTCTGTACCAAACAACACATGTCCCAGTCAGCCTGGATGCAGCAGACCTAGGCTGCATGAAGAGCGGCAATCATCACCATGGACTGCCTCAGAAGCACTCCCCCATCAGTCTGAAGCAATACGGAAGTTGGGTTTTCTCTCTGAAGACATCCAGATGGGCTACAAAGATGTTAAGACCTTCAGATTATATTGGCAAGTTAAATCCGAAAGTCTTGTGTTTAGACACAAATACCTGTATTGCAGAAATGCACAGAATTGGGCCTTTCTTCTCTTTCCTCATGCATCCTTATGCAAACGATGCACTGGAGGTGAACAGCACAGTGACTTCTCATTCCTGCAGCAAGAATGAACTGCTGAGTGTAAATCAGCAGCATAAATATTGCCTTCATGAGCAAATAATTGCAGTACCTGAGTAAGTCTTTTCTTTTTCCAGTCTTTTTCAACAAGGCCAAATGCTGGGTCCTGCACCTTGGCCACAACAACCCCAGGCAATGCTACAGGCTTGGGTGGAGTGGCTGGAAGATTGCATAGAGGAAATGGACCTGGGGGTATTGATTGATGCTCAGCTGAACGTGAGCCAGCAGTGTGCCCAGGTGGCCAAGAAGGCCAATGGCATCCTGGCTTGCAACAGAAACAGTGTTGCCAGCAGGAATAGGGCAGTGATTGTGCCCCTGTACTCAGCTCTGGTGAGGTCGCACCTCGAGTACTGTGTCCAGTTTTGGGCCCCTCACTGCAAGAAAGACATTGAGGCCATGGAGCGGGTTCAAAGAAGGGCAACAAAGCTGGTGAGGGGTCTGGAGCACAGGGCTTATGAGGAGCGGCTGAAGGAGCTGGGAATGTTCAGCCTGGAGAAGAGGAGGCTCAGGGCAGACTTTATTGCTCTCTATAACTACATGAAGGTAGCGAGCTGGGGGTTGGCCTCTTCTCTCGTGTAACTGGTGATAAAACTAGAGGGAATGCCTTAAAGCTGCACCAGGGGAGATTTAGGCTGGATATTAGGAAATACTTCTCTGAAAGAGTGGTCAGGCACTGGAATGGGCTGCCCAGGGAGGTGGTGGAGTCATCGACCCTGGAGGTGTTCAAGAAACTGTTGGATTTTGTGTTGAGGGGCATGTTTTAGTGAGAGCTAAATAGTGGTAGAGCTAAATGGTGATAGGTGGATGGTTGGATTGGATGATCTTGTAGGTCTTTTCCAACCTTGGTGTTTCTGTGATTCTGTGATTCAGAAAATGAAAGATGTCTGCCATTTATTTCCATAATTAAGTTAAAAATAGTAGTCATTACGGGTTTGGTGATTTTTTTTTTTTTTTTTTTTTTTTTTTGAGAAATCAAACCTTAAGACCCAGTGACAAAATAAATGACAAAGTGACTAATCATTAAAGGAGATGTAGTAAATTATATTCTAAGAAAAAGGATTCTAGAGTTTCGAGAATGTAATGGCAGAACTCCAAACCGGAGCTCTCATACTATATTTGGAATGGTCTAATAAAAATGCAAGATAATCAACCAATTTTAAACCATCCACTGAGTTCTCAGGTATTTAAAGCTCCCATTGTAAACTGAGTTACTGTAATAAATGGATAAAAAATCTTGACAACAGATTCCAGGCATTCTTGTTCACATCAGGAAAATGAAGATAGTAAAATAAGGGGATTTTAGGTTCAGAACCCCAATTTAAAATAGTATAAAATCCCAACTTTTCCACTGCCTTCATTTATTATCATATATAATGATGATAAAAAGCTTGACATAGTGTAGTGTAGTGTAGTGCTTTGTAGTGTAAGCATTGAAAAACCCACATGTAATACCCATCTTTAGCTGAACCTGTCCAGTCCTGGGTATTATCTATACATGGAAAACCTCTGTGAGGGTCACTCATCATTTGGCTGGAGGTTAATGGAAGGATAAGGGCTCAGGTAGATTTGCACCGGTTGTAATGAGACTTCCAAAAAAGGATTTCAGAGTGAATAGCCTAGAGCCCTTTGCAATAACATAAAAACTATATCAAAATCAATGTCTAAAATTTCGAGATCACTCAAGAAGCTTTCAAAGCTTGAGTAATATAATACAATCTTATGCAAACGGATGTCCAGGGCTGGATGATTCCTCCATACACCCTAACAAGCCAGGTCTTAACTTTCGAGTTTTCATTGCAACGCAACCATTCACACCCAGAACTTGCTACACTGTCCCCAGGGCAGCACTTCGGGAAGAATACTCAGAGCTATTGCTGCCCAGCTGCTGCTCGAGGCGCGTCCCGGCGGGCGGGAGCCCTCCGTCAGGCTGCAGGCGCAGCGCGGCCCCGGGACGGCAAGGGGGCGGCCGCCGGCGGGGCCGGGCTCCCGCGGGGGCGGCGCTCGAGCGGGCGGCAGCGGAGCTGCGGGGCAGCTGCGCCCGGAGCCGGGCTCCTGCGGCCGGCAGAGCCCCGCCGAGCGGGGACCCACAGGCGTGCAGGTAACGCGTGTCCGTGCCGGGACGGCCGGTCCTGCGGGCATCACCTCGGCTCGGGTCTGCCCTAGTACGCTGCTGGGGAGGAGGACGGGGAGAAGTGAGAGCAGGGGAAGGGAGCCCGGGTGCTCCGGGGCAATTTGAGCATCTGGTGTATGGGGGGGCTGCTGCTGGGCGTCCCACCGTGTCACCGGGAGAGTCTGCGCCGCGCTGCCCTGCAGATCGGCACCAGGTGTGATGTTGTTAGGGCTGTGTTCTAGCGCTTAGGATTTACCGGGAGAAACTACGAGTAGATGTCATCGGGAGGTTGCATCTCATCGCGGAGAAAACTAAAGTGACGTTTTCCTCAGGCAGAAAAGCAATCAGAAGTGCTCTTGTTGCGATTTCTCTCTCCCAGATTCTATTTCTACAATTAATCAGTACAAGGAACATAGAAAAGTACGGAGTTAAAATAATCTGCTCTGTTCACGTGGTGGTACTGCTTAGTAAGATTAAAATAAATTTCTGAAAAATAAGTCTTGTGCATAATGTCTGTAACTGAAGTTGAGTGACAAGAGAATGAAGTAACCCTTAGTTTGTCAGTGCAGAAGATGGCCCTGAGAAGTCAGTTAAAATACATCACTGACTTCCATCCTTCTGTGATTGTTAGGAGAGTCCTTATAAAAGAGTATTTTGAACACTGACAAGAAGAAATTTTTCTGATTGCAACAGAATTGTGGCAGTGTGACGGTTTTTCTGAATTCAGTTAGAATAGATGCGCCTCTGCATTTGTGAAAAGTTCTTTGTGGACTCAGGAGGCCAGGCAAGGGCTTTCAGAGAAGGAAAAAGTGAGAATATTATAAATATTTTGCAGCGATACATAAAGTGGTCTCCATCATGCTGTTTGGTTGGTACAAATACACCCAATTCTTGAATGTTTGAATTTTGGAAAATAGTGACATTTTGGTAATTTCAGGAAAATCTTTGCCTTTGGGAGCAGCAGAGTTAGAAATGATGAATGTGAAAATAGATAGGGTGTGCTGGCTTACCCAGTATACCTTCATCCCCTTTTGTACACAGCAAAAACCAGATCGGAGCCTGAAAATGTGTGAAGTAAAAGCCATGACTGTTTGTTTACCTTTCCTCACTGAAAAAGCCATAGGGATGATGATGGTCTAGATGCTTTTTGTTTATTTGGTTGGTTGGGTATTTTTTTTCTATTGTTATTATTCCCTTTGAAATAATAAATGTCTTTTTTACGATGTCTATGAAATGTTACACTGTGACTGATAAAAACCATTTATGTGGAAGTAAAAATAAATTGGAACTTCACTAGAAATATCCAATTAACTTCTGAAAACGATCGCTTTACCATTAGCATGTTTCATTCTATAGACATTTTGAAATAAACCCTGTTGGAATAGACTGATCTATTTTGTCTTTGATATGTCAAGACGGTTACAAATTTAAGCAAAGCAGCACAACATGCATCAGCACACTATGAAAATATTAATGGGCTTCAAAATCAAGACAAATATAAAAAAAATATTGATGTAAGTCATAAAATACAGAGGTAGAAAAACTCATTGCATATTGTTAATGTGCCTGGGAGAGCAAATTTTTTCCCTTACATCCATTTGTTGGCTGATCCTGTTCAAGTAATATTTTCTGCCAGTGTAATGGTGGACGTTTTTAATGTATCATTCAGAATGTACCTTTTTTCCTTGGCTTTCAAAACCTGGGAGAATCCTGTGTACTTTTCTTCATCAGCTAAAGATGATTCTCTTGTGAGACTGAACACTGTCTGAACTCCTATTGGGCTTCTTCCTGCAATTTATTGATTTATTTTTCTGGTGAGTGTACTCCAGGGCCTTACTTACCTCTGTTTTGGAGAAAAGAAAGGCTCTACGAAAACAGTGAAGGAAATTTGTGTTATCTCTCCATTTCTTGAGTGCTGAAGAACTTTCATTCACTGCACGTGTTAGCACGTTCCTTGTTTTATCAAACAGTTTTGTGAGCAGTGAAACAATTGAAGATCAAGAATTGAGCAATAGCTCACATGGAAATGAATTATCAACCTATTATGTCAGGCTTGGAAATGCCAACAGTTGTTACTGTATCATATTGACTCGATTTGTATTTGAGTAACCTCGAGCAGTGACTTCTCTTCAGAAGATACGTAATGAAGTCGTGGCTTTCTGAAGAATAAGGAAGCACACTTTAATACCAGACATGCCAGAAAGACAACCATACCAGCTTTATCCTAAGTCTGTCTTTGTCATTTAAAAGTGTACATTTCTCAAAGGCTGCTAATGACTTGATTTATTCCACTGTTTGGCAGCCAGGCTGGCCACACCCATGGGACTGTTTTGCTCTGTGACAGCCTGCACCAAAAGGCAGTAATTTTAAAAATACATCCAATAGATCTTTCCTGGTAGGCATATTTGAATAGTCAAGTACTTATGTTTTAGAATTTGGATAGTCAGATATTCTTTGTTAGAGTGGATTTTGATTCTGGCATTTAAATTTTTGCAAGGACATGGAGATCATCCAGATTTTCGTTGCAACCTGTGAGTGTGGCTTAGCAGAAATTGTAGGAAGTCAAGAATGGTGATCAGTGTGAAAAGCTCCAAAATCTATCTTTCCACGCATACAATAATACCTTCTTTACCAGACATAATAGTTCTAATTGTGGGAGGTTTCCCAGTTTGAGATTTCTGTATATTATTTCTTGCCTTCTGTACTGACTATATTTTTTCACCTGTTTTCCTACAGAGATGAAGTTGAAATAATAATGATGTCCAATTGATAACTCCACTCATAGCCCTGCAGTAATTCATTATTTTTTTTTTACCCCTGGTTATCAGTTTCAACCAGTATAAATATAAGAGCAGAGATTTCAAAGTGATAAAATTCTGACACACCTCAAGACTGCTGGTGACCAGGGAGATAAGAGAGGTGATGTTGATGCCCCACTGAGGGAAGGGCAGTGGCAAGCATTCAGCTTATTAGGCACCAGAAGAATCTTGTAGGTACTCCATAGGATGCTGAACATCATAGCTTTTGCTGCTCACAAGGTTGGTGATTACAGCTTTCAATTTCTGTGCTCCTTGGGAGTGCAGAGTCTCTGGGATGTTTTGATCATGCATTTTCTTCTCTGTAGTCAGTTCAAATAAGCTCTTGTCAGAGATGTTTCCAGTAATGAGATAGATGGCAGTGCTGCTGTTGTTCCTCAACTTTATAAATCTGATGTGTTGCTTTCCTAACCCCTAATTTAATACTTTTTGATACAGGTCAATAACCTACCGAGGAGTAATTTTCTTTGTTGTCCTGTCTCAGTGCAAACACTTGGTTGCTGTGAGCACAATAAAATGTACTCCTTTTCACAGTCAGTTTCTCTGAGTTTCATGCAAGTTTTTGATCAGGATGTTATTTGTTTCTTACTGTCACTACTGTTTCTTCTGGTTACGTCTGCATCTGAACTTCCTCTTCTGCTTTCTTTTCATAGAATGGTGTCAAAACAATGTGTGCATTATGACAGCAGAAAGATAATCAGGATAAATAGGAAAATGTGTCGTAAGCTTATCTAGCTTATTTTTTATAAATAACTATTGCTCTTATTGTCTTTTAAGTGGCAAGCGTTCTAATTATTTTTTTCTGTTACATAACTGCAGTTAAGAGAATTATTTGTGGGATACTGATGGATAATTACCAATTTTTTCCTTTCTTGCTTTTCCAGTATTAATGCTATTACAGTATTTGCCTTTCTTCTCTCTTTCATTACTTCTCTTGAAAATAACTTTGGATGTTTGGATCTAGAAAGTTTTAATGGTAGTTGATTTGCTAGCTTAATCCTACTGTACAAGTCCTATTGACTGGACTTGCTGTCTGTGCATGAATGTATACAGATTAAATCAGCTGAGAAAAGTGCTTAGTGGCTAATGCTGATTTCTTGTTAAATATTCATCTGCTTTCAGGTCGTGTTAAGTTCTTCTTTACATACTATAGAAATCATTTAAATATTATTAAAATCAGCATTCCCCACTCAGAGTGTTGAGCTTGAATAGCAATTACATTTGACTCTATTCTACTGGTTTATATTAGTCAGAGGGAAAAGGAATGAAGCACATAAAAATGTTTGTTTTTTTTTTCCTGCAGAAGCAAAAATGTATGCAGGTGTGACAGCTTGCCCTGCTTCCTCATCTTGTACTGTGACAGGGATGAACAGCCACCTTCCCCACTGCAAGGGTCAGGGCCTCCTGGCACTCGCAAAGTTGAGCTCCATGGCAGTGCCCACTACTGCATGCAGTGAAGCCAGGTCTGCGCCTCTGGTCATCACCCAGCTGGTTGGAGAGACATTTCCCTCTGCTGCCTCTCCACCCCAGCCAGCACCTCGAATTATTGCCTCTCTTCTGGGAGCGTGGGATGTAGCACCACATGTAGGTGCTACCCAGTCTGCTTCAGTTAAGCTGGATCCAGAGGGTCTTGGAAACCTTTGCCATTGAGAGTGTTTAATGTGAATCTCTTTGGCAGATCTGATAGGGTGTGGAAACACCTGGGGTTATGTCGGCAGGTCTGGGAAGGAAGGGCAGTGACATCCTGCAGAGAAAGGGAAACAGCCCGAGGCCAGGAGAGTGGGTTGGGATGTGACAACCAGCAGCTGGGCTCTGAGCAGCCTTCTGGCTTGACTCAGCTGCAGACAAAGCAGCATAGCTGGCTTCAGCCTGAAAAAGAGTGTCAACAGAAGGAGGCAAAGGTTCCACCAAATTGTCAGATATCTGTTCCTGTGGAAAGATGTGTACTTTGAGCAGTCTCTGAACTTAGGGACTAAGCATTTGTACAGAAGCTCTTACAGCTCACTTTCCGCAACACAGTAAGTACTGAATGTTTGCAGCAGAAGCTCTTCTCTATGTGCTTTCCTGGATATATAGTACAGATCTTTCCTTGATAATGGCAATTCTGTGCTAGGCTATGCTGCAAAGACACAGATTTTAATTAAAAATGCAATTTCACTGTGTTGTCTTTCGGAGGATCCCAGGGAAACAATTGCTGATCAGGAAGCACTTCCTTCTTTTTTTCTTCTGTAATCCACATTATGCAGTATTTGCTACATGTGTTATGTTAGCAACAAGTTGTGTTCCTCTCTGTTGGCTTTCCCCTTCCTGTCTGCACATTCCATCTGAATGAGGAAGGTGAAGTGGGTTTGCTGCCCACAACGTTTATGTCTGCAGACCTAAGCACACACTGATGTAGGACAGGGGAATCATTTCTGCCACTTTCCAGCCTTCTTGGACAAACAGACCACCATTTATTAGCCTTTTTTTGTTACTTTTAAACTGGATCACAGCATTCCATGGAGAAACCACAAGTTTGACAATAGACTCCTGAACAACCTGAAACTGTGTTCAATCATGCAACTGCAGAGTTTTTGAAGCATCCTTGCAAAAGATGTAGGAGCAGCTTTTCCTCTTAAATCAAAGCTGATTTGGAGGCAGCCTTGAGTGAGACTGAACTTATGCACCTTTCTTTGTGTAAGGAGGAGCTAGTAAGTCAAGAAACAAGTATTCAAGTGAATATTGCTGTAGTGCACAAAACATTCTTATAAAACAAATCTAAATGCTTTCAGATCTCTTTATGATTATTATTCCAAATGGAATAAGCTGACTTGTAGGATATCCTCCAAAGCATCTTGAGTCAGTTGTAAATTCGTAGTGACTAGCAGTGCTCACATGGTAGGTCTTAATAGAAAAGGAACTAACAAAAATTCAAGTGATGAAAACCAAGGAGGAAGTTTCAGTCTGTGTGCCCTAAGCATTAATAGCATTATTTCTTTGTACTTCGCAGACTTTATTGCATTAGAGCTTGTAAATTTTTGCCACGATATAGCATGTTACAACTAGGAAGCTTCGCAGAGATATCTTAGGAGCTCTGTGGGTTTCAGTACACTCATGTGCTACAGAAAAGACTTGAAAATGTGGTATTTCATGAGCTCTGTACCACTGTTTAGTGAAAGAGATACTAGACAGACATTAATAAAATTTATGCAACTATGTATTCTGTCTGGATAATGAATTCCTTTTTGTTCAGATTTGACACATTCTTTAAATTCCATTTTGCCTAGCTTTGAGTCCTGCTTAATTTGTATTCTCTAGGTGAGATCCTCACCCATTGGTATTTATGATGTCTTCATTACAAGGTGTCTGCTTAGGCAGAACCAGAAGTCTTGGCAGCTGCTGCATATTTCACACAAGCTAATGAAAGTGTTCTGTCACACACCACCGTGTGATGCCAGAAAGATTATTTCTAAGTTGAATATATGCCCTTCCAGTGTCTTGTAAAAAATAGCTGTAATTCTTGGTCAGTACGTAGTATGCTTTGTTCATAAGTAATCAGTAACTACAAAGTTGGATATTAGAGTCCTTAACAAAGAGAGTATTTGTCTAACAGTGTCAGTAAGATTTGCCATGGAAGTATTTATATGAAGTACTTGGTCTCTTCTGTCTGTTGTGGACAGTGTTTGGTTAGCTGTGAGGAATAAAAGAGCAGAACACAGGAAGAGGATATCTGGAAGTTCTATCTCCGAGTGGAAAGCAGTTCTGAAAATAGTATTTGCAATGTAACTAGAGTTTCCCTGAAGGTACCACACAGAAGGATGTGGCTTGCTCAGTGCCTGAAGTATATCGACATATGTCAAGGCTCAGGCAGTTTTGAATAGCACTGTTTGATTTGGCAGCTGGCGTGACAGGATGTTAAGCAATCATGTGGCACCTCATTTTAATTTAAGCCTAAGGTACAGTGGGAATACTGGAGCTTTTCTGCTGCTGTATGAATAAAAATCTGGAGGACTAGCTTTATATACAGTCCTTGGAAAAAGGAAAGCTGCTCTGGAACCAAGGAGCAGAACAAAGCTCTTTGTTTCTGCTGCCATTATTCCAAGGGTAAATGGGATGTTCTTACAGAGAAAACCTGTAGCAGGAAGATGAGGTAGATGCCAGGTATGGTGGTTTGCCTGCAGTCCTGCCTAGAGCAGAGACTTGCTTGGATGTACTTGGATAGTGCTGCAGCTCAAGTTCACCAGGGCTGTCAGCATGACCCATTTTCCTCTCATAGAAGACTTCTTCCCTCAAGGAATGTTGGGGGACCAGGGCTGGCCCAGCCTTAAGGAGGTGGTGGAGAAAGGGAGATGGAGATATGAGGAATCTCATCTGAACCAAGGGAAAAATTTACTCCTTGTGGAGCAAGCTACAAGGGAAGGCCATGCTGGCTCCATCTTCAGGGTTTCCAGCCCCAGCCACACTCAGCCTTGAGCACCTGGCCTGGCCTCAGTTCAGCTTATTTCCAGAGCTGGGCCATGAGCATCCTAAGCACCCCTGCCAGGCCCAGCTGTCCTGAGATCCCACCATCCGAAGTACAAAGCTAAGTCTCTGAGTGGTTCTTGTCAAGATCTCATTGCCATCTGCGCATGAGAAACAACAAAGACGAGAGACCCTTGTTTCCCAGACTAGAAGAAGGACGGTGAAAAATTATTAAGAAATAACAAAGAGGTCATTACAACAGCATGCAGGTTTGCAATCCCCACCTTTAAAAGAGATTACATTGCATTAGCAATATATTTAATACGATTGCATTCAATTTTGTGAAATCATTTGTAAGTGTACTCCACGTGCTCTGTTTCAGGCTTCAAGTATAACTCAGTGAGCAGCTGCTTTTGTTAACCTAAGAAAAGCTTTCTGCAGAGCACAATGAACTATTATGAATAGCAGGGACTTCTGTAAACATGTTTTGCTTGAGCGTTTGCATGTGATACTTATGTTCTACTAATTCTCTTGCTTTCTTGGAAGTAGTTGTCACTTGTAAAGATGTGATGTTGAGGCTTTGAAGAAAAAGGTCTCTTGGTGGAGATAGGCTCCTTAACATACATTTTTTATCTTGTAAAACTCAAATATTAAAAATTCTACACTACTGTTCTTGTGTTTTCTTTAAGTGTCTTCTCAGGGGAGCTGCAATGCAGTGAAACCTTGTGAGGATGAAGTCTCTGGAGGAGACAGTCATTCACTACTGTGTTATTAAGACTGTAGGTTGCTTCTACTTAGAGAGAGAGAGAAAGGCAAAATAAAAGCAATTGCTTCCACAGTCTCATTTAAACAAATATCAAGCAAAAAGCTCCTGTCAGTGTTGTCAAAGTTAGTTCATAAGCAGTAATTGAACATATGTTCCTGAGTAGTATAAAGGAGTTTGAGTTAACAAGCCAGAGGTGCTTTCAACCACCTCCTTGCTCTTCCCCCTCATTAGTTGGAAATTGTCACTAGCAGTGCTTGCTGTTTACATCAGAGAGCTTAAAAAAGCTTAAGAAGATGAGCGTGTGAGGGCTCATATTTTTTTCCCTCTCCTTGAGATTTCATTTGTTTGCTGGAAAAGCTAGAATTATGAAAGGAATTAAACTGAATAAAAAACCTCTTCCAGTTACTAATGGAGGCATCCCTTTATTGATGTGGTTATAAGCTCTCCACTCCAATGTGAAAGACACATATCACAGAGCCAGGGCACAATGTCCTTACAAAAAGGACACTGGGAGGACAGTGGTAGCTTTTGCTGTTCTGAATTTGGTAGCTTTGTTACTGATAGTTTGCAGAGAGTGCACGCACTCTCCATGCAGTTTCTTTTATAAATAGATTCCCTCTTTTGTTTACCTTTGCTCCTTCCAGATTCTCATTACTTAGACGTAGCTGGAAGTAGCACTTAAAATAGAATAAATGGGAACAAATTCTCAAACAGATTTAATAGAGCCAGCTTTTTTTTTCTGTTCTACCAAGTTTTGAAAGTAAAATAAGTATATATTCATAATACAAATTCATTAGACTTCACTGATTATTAAAGTAACTCCAGATGGAAATCTAGTTGCTGTAATCACATTTGAGTAGGGACAGCTACTTGTTTTGAGTGAGCTATAACAAATCATGCTTCTCACCATGGAAATTGAATTCTGTTATGGGAAACTCATTTATATTGAATGGAAATAGTAAAAGATTTAATTGTATAGTCTCTGTGTTAATTAAATGACTGGTTAATAACATTTGTAGAGAGTTTAATTATGTCACGTAGAGAACAAACAAGTTTGTATCCTCCTTTAGAAAGAAGTAGTAATTGTTGAAGCATTTAAAGAGAACAGAAGAAAACTGAACTAATTTACCCAGCTGACCTATTTTGCAAGTTCACATGAAGTGATATTTGCCTCTTTTGACATCCAAACAATATCAATTAAAGCCTTGTACTGTAAAGATATTAAAAGTTGTTTATTCCTTTAATTTCTATAAAATTTCTTTAAATTTCTATAGAAAGCTATTGCTTAAAACTGGTTACAATTTATACTATGGAAAAAGTGAAAGATGAGATGCAGGGACATATTTCTTTTTAAAAGGGAACTTTTAAGATATATTTGATTGCTTGATCAGCTTTTGCTGTAAGTATTTGACTATGAATGTTTTCTAAGCGTGTGTTATGAAATGGTCGTTATTTTATCTATTTCTGTGCTTTTTTTAGTATAATTTTTCTGCCTAGAGCTTAAGAAAAAGTGTTTAAGATTACAGTGGATGCAAATGTGTTTTGTTGTTGATGTAAATTCACATTTTGGACTATGGAGGCAAACACTCCTCCCCTCTGATTTTGTGCCTTGCAAATAGATACAAATACAATCAATGCTTTTCACAGCTTGTTGAAAGTTCATGGATGTGTTGAGTGAGTGAGTAATCGGTCTGACAGTGAATGGGAGCACGTGTTTTTAAAAGGGGGATGAACATGGAGGAAAGATGCTTAGCCCTATTGACCTGTGAGAGGAAGAATTGTGTTGCTGAGATGCAAGGCTCCCAGTCTCTTTTTGAGAAGCTTGTAAGCAGGTTGATTTGCCTGTGACTCTGTAGTTGGACAACATTTTCAAATTCCAAGGTGACAGCAACGAACCACACATGAGCTGAGCTGGCAGGTGGTTCTGGCTCCATTCCAGCCATTCTGAGCTGAAAATGAGACAATTTAGACAGCTGAACAAAATATGTGCAGAGTAAGACCTAGTTATGATTTTTCTGGTATTCATGTTGACCTGTCCTATATTTTCAGGCAAGGAGCTGGTGGAGACACATGCTCTCTCAACTGAGTTCTTTTTAAGACTTGATCTCACAAGAGAGAGTGTAGGGGTTCAGAAGCATGAGAATAGATGGCTCATCACTAAATGGGATGTGATGAGGAGGAAGACGCTAAGTCTAAAGCAATGTGGGAGCTAAAATCAGCTTGGTGTTTTGGGATCTGTATTTGCACAGATCCAGCAGGAGTGTGTCAGTTGGTACAGTAAGCACTGAAGTTGTGAGCAGTTTGAGTAGTTCTGGGGCTGTTCAAAGGTGTGTATCCTCGGGGAGGGAAAAACCCCTAAGCTGTGTAAAGAATACTACAGCATATCTATGGCTAGTGTCAGTATGTGAGTTTCAAAACTTGTTAAGCAAATAAGCATATGGGCTGCAGTGCCTAAAAGGCACATTGGCTTTTTTGAGCAAGAATATAACAGGCACTCTTCTCCATTTTATGTCTCTTTGGAAAGTGTCTTCACACATTTTATTGTATATTTATGACTCTGAATTTAGAGAGGGAGGCTGGGGAGAAAGGGAAGCTGAGGAGACAGCAGTGCTGGGATTTGATGGAGATAAGCACCAGTTTGTTTGCAAATTGAAGCTGCAGAGGAGCGCAGTGATGTGTTATATTGTTAATTATGTTTCAGTGTAAAAGCTGCTGCTCAGGAGAAAAAGGCATTTCCAGTAACAGCTCTGGAGCTGGAGCTCCAAGCAGAAATGCTTGCCTACACGAATGTGGTGCTTTGTATCGTTTGGTGAACTGTGACATGTGAAATGATCCTGCTGTAAATAAAAATAGAACCTAGCTGTGCTGAACAGTCAAGCACTTACTGAGACTCCAATTTCAATGTTTAAACTGTGAACATAATATCAAGAAAAAAAAAAAAACAAATTCTGTGGCATCTAGTTTCTGAAGAAAATTGCTTCCTCATTTTCTAAACTAGAGAACCAAAAATCAGTCATAGGTTTTGTTTGTTTTTGTTGTTGTTTTGCCTTGGACTGTGCTGCATTTGGTCACAAATAGCAGCAAAATAGCTCACAAAGTTCCTGTGCTTCTCATTTGGATCACTGAGTTTGTAGGATGCAGTTGCACCTGCTGTTAAACACATGGCGCAGGAACTGTGGCAGGTTATTTTCCTCTGTCAAGGTAGAAGACACTTTGATAGTAGTACTGAGCTGTATCATAGAATAATAGAATCGTAGCATTGTAGAATGGCCTGGGTTGAAAAGGACCACAGTGATCATTTAGTTTCAAACCCCCTGCTATGTGCAGGGTCGCCAACCACCAGATCAGGCTGCCCAGAGCCACATCCAGCCTGGCCTTGAATGCCTCCAGGGATGGGGCATCCACAGCCTCCCTGGGCAACCTGTTCCAGTGTGTCACCACCCTCTGTGCAAAAAAATTCCACCTAACATCTAACCTAAACCTCCCCTATCTCAGTTTAAAAACATTCCCCCTTGTCCTATCGCTATCCACCCTTATAAACAGCATTTGCCCCTCCTGTACTGTTAAGCTTCTTCTGTTCTGGTTGCAAACACTACCTTGTTCTCTTTCACAGCTTAGGAAAACTCTCATGTTGCAATGTACCATTTTTTTGGACAGGAAATGTAATAAAAGACTATACGTACAGGGTGAGTCTACATAATCGGGAAATAAATCTGTAATCAAGCTTGAACACCTGTAGGAAAGGTGACTTTTCGCAGTTTAGGCTGTGGCATCGCACAGATGCTCCCCATTGTGGTTTGGCAGAGGCCAGCAGTATGTTTTCAGTCTGAAGAAAGGGTTCTGAGAATGCTTTACAGGCCTGAGATCCTGTAAAACAGACTACAGGAAAGTGTGTGTTCTCATGAAGAAATTTCAAGTTGCCCTGTAATCTGTAATAGTCTTGAGAGTAAACTTTACCTTCTGAATTGTAAGTCAAAGCCTTCAGAATGCAGAACAGACAACGTTACAGGGAAACTCCATTGAAAGGTTGAATAGTTTCTTTTCTTTAATGAGGCAAATGGGTGACATCCTCAGGGTTCAGTTGTACCAAACAGATGATAAAGGAAAATCATTATTTGTGAAAAAGTTTAAAATTCCAGGTGTTTCTTGACACATAAGTAAAGCATTCTGTATAATCCAAGTGATCTGACATCACACTGACTGAGGTCCATTATTTCACTTTAATTATATTTCCCTACAGCCATCTCCAATGAACTATTTTGAGTTACTTAATAAGCAATCTGAAATGACTGCTATGTGAAACCACATCTATTAAATACAGCTTTTCTGGATATGTAGTTTCAGCATATTCTCTTGCTGATTGAAATCTCAGTAAGGCTGTTGTTTTATCCTGCCTTTTATTTATTTGTTTGTTATAGCTGTTTACAGTTTCAAGTAAAACTTCCACTTACAATGGACTTAAAATGAGCTTCAGGTTCACCATCCTTTGACTAATTTATTTTGTCAACGTCAATATATGGTATCTGGAAACAACTTTTCAACCTCCAATTCTGTAGCTGAAAAACTGTACTTACAGGAGAGCGATTTATTTGTGAATGGTGCTGCTTTTTTTTCTTCATAGAGATGTAAATTTCGTATGTTCATTGAATAATTTGACGGCCCCAGGTGTTTTCAAAATGAACTTGTCACTAGAAATAAATAATGAAATTTAGTGAGCATGAAAACTGAGAGGACAGTATAAGACCAGCTGACTGATGCATCTGTAGAAAAACCCATGGTAAGAAGAAAAATGAGCAACAGACACAGAACTGAACAGTGGTATTTGTGGCAGGGTAGCTTTCATGTTAGATAATAGATGTGATAGTGCTGCTAATTCTGTGCTGTCTCCTCTCATTCATGCTGCCCTGAGAATTCTCTGGAATACCACAGAAGCACTAAGTGCAAACAGTGAGAGAAGACCCAGTACCATACAGAAGAAGCTGGCTGTGGGGCTGTATGGGCATGCATTCTTCTGAGGCTGAACGCAACCCCAGAGGAAACCTGGCTGAATCATGAGGGCTATGCCACATGCTTATTTGGTTCTGTGAGATCTATCCTGCACCTCGCAGGTTATCTCAAAGCGAGAGCAGGTTCTTCAGGGCTTTCTGTTTGAGGAAAAAGCTTCACAGCCACTCTGGGCCCCATTTTCACAGCTTGAGCACGTTCACTACAAATCTTTGCCCAAACTGAACTTCCCTTGTGAATGATGTGTCTTGGATCGAATGGTGCCACTTGCTCAGCCTCACCTTGTATGTCATTTGCTCCAGCCCCCTAAATCATGCCGTGTCCCCCAGCAGGCTACCCTTGTATGCAGGGCTCTGGTGCTGGGTTGCCATTGGACACAAGCAGTCATGGCTTGGCCTTGCCACTGCTGAACAGTGGGAATGAATTATGGGATGTCTTTTTAATTCATGTAAGCTACAAATGTTCTATTAAGAGCAAAGTGGATTGTACATAAACATATTCTTCCTGTTGCTGTGCATACTTGAGAGATGAAGCAGGAGTAATAGTTGGTGAATTAAAATCAGAATTACATTCACTTACAGGCTGCTAAAAGCCACATAAGTAGTCTCCTGTCATATATAAACGATTTACATAGCAGACAGAAAGGCAAGAATGCCATTAGAATGCCTGAGGTTTGGTTTCATAGCACAGTGAATCCGGAGGTGACCTTTAGTTATCATCAATGTGATATCCTTGGAGATACCAGGCGCCAAGGGTTCCTTCCTTCCCAGGGCTTATCTGGGGCTTGATATCAGCGATACCTGATGCGGAACAATGAGCTGCTGATCAGCCTGCTAGGTTAAAAGCAACTGTAGCAGATATCATTGCGGATCCTGCATGACAGAAACTCAGGTGCTAACAAGCACAGGGATTTGTGCAGGAGATGGAGGGAGAAAGTGCTCTGATAAAGCGGCATGAAACTGAGGAGGGAAAATCTCTGAAGTGTAATAGAGTGGGGGATGCTGTGGTCAATCTGGACATAAGATGGCAGTTTTCAAACACACTTCTTTTTAGGCTTATCATCTTCCTGCTTTAGCATCAGTTATGTTTATTGCTGTTGTTGTCATTGCTATGTGAAAATGCAAATAGTGTGTTTTTCTGATGTGTAAAATTGCATTCTCATACTGATAGTGCCAAGAGGTCTTGCAAGGGGAATTGCAAAACACTTGTGAAAAGTCTGTTTTGTGGATGAACTATAATGGAATATGCAGTTGGTAGGGCTGGACCATAGCGATTCCTGCTCTCCCTCTCCTGCTTTTTGCAGAAATGCTGTTGTTCACGGGAAGGGCTAAGAGGTGCAGTCTTAATCCTCAGGGATCTCCTTGGGCTGCAGCTGTGCCTGATCTAAGCTTTGCGTATTCTAAGAACAGAATCCAAGGAAAACTTTCTGTTGTCCCTCTACACCTCCTAAGGGATCAGAGACAATTTACAGTCTTTCCCAGCGGCCCACTGCCCCTCACCTCCAAATGTCATTCAGCCTTAGGCAAGCCCTAGTGGAGCAGCAGATTTCTGCAGCTGAGCACTAGCAAGCCACTGCAAGCTGTGGCTGTGGTGGCTATGGGCTTCTGGCATCCTTTTCCTTCAAACATGTTTGTTTGAAAGAGGGTTTTAGTTTTGGAACTGCTGACTTCAGCTCTCATGTCCATGCTTTATTTACAACAGATGCAGCATATAAGCCGTCATGTCCTGACTGTCCAATGTCAGAGATGTCTCTGTAGGCAGGAGAGCAGGTGTTGCACCTTTGGAGCATTTGCCTTTTAAATTTCCACAGTGTCACCTTGCTTGAAAGGGCACTGCCTGTGGAACTGATTGCTGCCCTTTTGGAAGGGCAACCTGCAGCCCTGTAAGGCTGCCTCTGCAGCCACCAGCAAGAATGCCAGGGCTTTGGGGATGATCGATACAGAAAAACCTGTGTACTCAGCTGTATATACTCTGCAAAACTTACTTTTTCTCACTCGAGCAGAGTTCAGTGCAAGTACAGGGGTCACACAACTTCAATAGGAGGACAAAATTGATAATCTTTATGCTCTTTCCTGATTGAGCTTTTTCAATCACTAGAGAGTTTTTTCATTCCCTTATTCTTTTTTGAAATCAAAAACCAAACCAAATGAACAGATAATAGAGTCTTTTCCCTTGAAAGCTATAATGTCTTATTAGTCCAAAATACCCATGCAATTTGCCACTTTCACATTCTGCTTTTTGCCTTTCCAAAATCAGCAGACGATCTGAGTTTTCCTTGCCACAGGAGGAACTGGTTCTTCCCATCTGGAGGGCTACTGTAAGGCTAGTTGGAGGACATCTCATGGACCAACTACTGGAAGTGGAAAATCAAAACTGAAGATGTTTTTTATGCTCTTCTTTTCACTGAAAATCTGATGTAATTCCTTGTTTCAGCACAAGGCTGCAAACATCAAAGCCTGTGTGTGTGCTGTGCTGTGTCTGGAAAGGGATGGTTTTACCTAAATCAGTGTAGACTAAATTATTTGAAGGACCTGGGTGTCCTGGTGGACTACAGGTTGGCCATAAGCCAGCAGCACGCCCTGGTGGCCTAGAAGGCTGGTGGTATCCTGGGGTGCATTAAAAAGAGTTGGCCATCAGGTTGAGGGAGGTGATCCTACACCTCTGCTCTGCCCTAGAGAGGCCAGAATACTGTGTCCAGTTCTAGGCTCCCTAGAGGGAGATTTCATTTGTGTCTTTTTAGTTTATTATTTTATTTTCATATTTTCCTACAGATTACAAGAAGAGTTGTACTGGATCAGATTGAATGGCTGTTATTAATTATTAATATGTTATTATTTACCTGCTAGACTCCTCAATTATTTCTTCAGATGCTCACATCCAGGATTGATTTGCTATAGACATCCAGGTGTTGCTACTTAATGTCACCTGTGTGACACCAACCAACTTCTGTTTGGGAAACAGTTGAGATTTGTAACAACTTCCAGATTCTGTGGACATCTGAAATGCTAAGACGTGCAGTGGAAAGCAAGCCATACATCCACCTGTGGAAGTGTGGGAATTTGCAGTGCTGGTTTCCAACACGGATCCTGGCCAAGTGACAAGACATACAGAATGAAAGCCCTGGTCTTTTCAAAGCCGAGCCTTACTACTGCATTATCCTTATTTGTTTTCATTTATTCTTATTTCTTCCTTACTGTCTTCTGCCAGCTGTGTGACTGTCTCCTTGTCCCAACCCCAGATATGCCCACTGTTTTTGTTCAGGTGTGTAGAGAAGTTGCCGGTGCCTTATAGAGTAAGAAGTTTTGGGGGCAGGAACATTGTTTCCCAGCACACAAAGATGTACTGAGGTGAGATGAGTTGCTAGGTGCACTGAACACCCTTCAGATCATTTAGCTGCTGTTCTTTTGGTTTCAGAAGGTATACGTTCAGATGTCTCAGAGAAGAATGAAATAGGAACTTGTCACTGCTCTGGAAGAAACCAAAATAATCCTGGTGATTTCTAACATGCTGTTTAGGCATAGAGAGCTACTTAATGTTCTGTTTGTCAAACAGAAGAAAATGTATATTAAAGGTAGCTTCTAAACTAGTGCCATTAAAACTGAAGCCTAATTACAGTAGATGATTTCTATATTGTGTCACTTGCCCATGTTTGTAGAGCTTTCATATGAGAAGTGCAGATATTCAGCAGGAGTTCAAATCAGATATTCAGTAAGTACGCACAGCCAGAAGTTTTGAAGAGAAGGATGGTTACTTTGGCCTCCTTCATGTAGAATGACTTGGGCTTGAAGATTTTCTGTTGCTGGAAACAAGTTTTTTTGGGGGGTATTCATTCCTGAATGTTGAGAACAGACTTTAAATATCTCAATGTTTGAAATACTTATGAATAAGTTGAAGTAACACAGGATATGAAAAACAGTTTTTTTCCATCTGCAGCTGTGAAATTTCTTCTGAATGCAGCAGAATGTTCTTGCTTAGGCAAGTGACTGGTAGAGGAAGGAGCTACAACAGGGAATAGAAGCAGCTTAAGCATGATTAATCTCTTGATGTTCTGTTGACATTTTTCTTTTTAACTTAATAGAAGCAGAATTTCTGAAATATGGGTGTTTTTTTTTTTCCTTATTTCACTATAGATAACACTCATGACACAAGTTATGTAGCTTAATAGTTTACAGCATGAGATCAGAAATTAAATTAACCTCTTATATCTGTTCTGAGGTAGAACTCTCATATCTGTCCAGGAATGATGAAAATGTGGAAATTGATAAGCTGCATCCTTTTTTTTTTTTTTTTTTAAGATAAATTTCTCAAATGTGGGTTTGCAGTGTGGAAATCAGGCCTGCCAATATTCTTTCATATCTAGCACAGTCTGCATGAGGAGGATTAAGTGGTCATGCACCTTCCTGACATTCAGAGATGTCTGACCAAAGGCAGAATTCTGCATTGCTAGTCCAAGCCTTGATAAAATCCCTCTATTTTGAATCTGAAGTCCTGAGAAGGCTCTCCTGATTTCAGTGTGACTTGGGTTAGGTGCTCAATGCATGTTAACTTCATATATTTATTTTTTTAATACAGATACTTCCTGCCCCCCTTTTCTTTAATTCAGAGCTCTCTGTACTGCATAGGCCCAACACTGAAGTGGACAACACTGACACCAAAGTCAATATAATTAAGTTATACAAGGTGGGAATTACGATAAAGAACTTCTGCATTGGAGAGACCATGTGTAAACTCATTTAAAAAAAAAAAAAAAAAAAAAAAAAAAAGATGGTGGAATCTGTAAAGCTATTCTGTGTGCATATTAAGGTGTCTTATTAAAGCACTGCATGAACTAAACTTCTACCATGTTTATGTATTTCCAAAGATAGAGCAAGTTGTCCTTATGCAGCCAAAGAGATGCTGTAATTACTGTCATGGGAGCAAGTAGGAAACCTAAGAAGGAGACAGCTCTGTCCCTAGGATGAACTTTTGGTCCTTCATCTGCTGTAGGGCTTTCTCCAGCCAGCAAGCCTCTGGATCTCCACAGTTGTCATTAAATGCCTTTCAGGTGAGATCAGCACTCTGGAGGCTGACTCCTAACAATGGTGAAAAGTGACCTGAAGGCAGAGTGAGCCAAATACTAAGTGTGTCAGGATCCTGTGACTGAGAAGCACTTCATCAGTATGATCTATAGGCTGTGTCTTTCTGTGGATGATGGGACAGGGCTGTCTCCTCTGTGTTACTCTTCTCCAGTCCATGGTGGACAAGGAGCAGATGCACATTTGATATAAGTGTTTGGAGAAGCTTTCACTCCTCATTCTAAAGTAAGCAGGAATTGGGAGTGGAGATGCTCTCGCTGGCCTAGTTTAGCTTCTGTTTTTTTCTGAAAACAGAACATACACTAAAATCAAAAGAACAGCAGTAATATGTCATTTCTATATTTTTTTGTTGAAGTCAGTAACCTCTTATAATTTATCTTGAGAATGATTGGGAAAGGCAAGTCTACCTTGGGGAACAGTGGCAGGTGAGCATCTAGAAAGCGTACTGATGTTTGCTGTGACTTTCATGGCACATAAATCAGACATCTGGGTCCTTAAAGCTGGGCTCAAAGGTATTTTACATTTAGCCCATTCAAATCCCCTGGAAGTTCCATTTTATCTGAATAGGTAAAATTATTTGTGAAAAGACAGAAGCGAATGTGATGGGGTGCATCAAAGATCATAGAATCATAGACTTATAGAATGGCTTGGGTTGGGAGAGACCTTAAAGATCATCTAGTTCCAACCCACTGGTGTGGGCAGGGTTGCCACCCACTAAATCTGAAGTTCAAATAAGGACTCCCAAAATAGATGCCCCCATCCTGTGGGGAGGGCTAACCTGCAGGCTGGACCCAGGGCTTGTTGGTGTGGCTGGTGGAGAGGTGAGGTGTGCTGCAGGGGGTAGCAATTCCTCTTATTTTTCACAGCTAATTGCTGGTGGTTGCTCCATCTAAATCACAAGTAAATGAAAACCATAAATTCTCTCTTAGGAGGCATGTCTCTGTCTTCAAATGGTTTCGAGGCTGTTCAACAAGATTTGGGCAGTGCTACAGCATAGACTGTTGGTGCCCTTATTCCTCACTGCTTCTGAGAAATGTAGTTTTTAATGTTTTTCAAGGTTAAATAATAATAAAAAATTCAACAGAATCAGTGTCAGCATCATCTATCACAGCATAATGGCAAATCTGTCATGGAAGCCAAGCTCTGTCTTCGCTTTTTGCTCTTCTCTGAGACAAAGAAAGAGAAGGGGAAAAAAGCTAGCGAATACTTCCAGGTGGTTGCATTGAAGTTTAGAAATTAGAACTGGGCTAGGGGAACACAGCCTTCGATGTAGGTTCCAGAGAAGCAAATTTGAATTTGAAAGAGGAATACAAAAGATAGAATTTTTGACTTGTTTTGCTTGTTTGTTCTGATGCTCTGCTTATGTTTGCTTTTTATGGGCCAAATTTTTATCAGGCAAATGTCATTCCACTACAATCTTACACTAGTACAGAAGGAAAGTATATTATCAAATATAGTGGTTTGCTGTTTGTAGTCATATGAATAAATGTTCAGCAAGCTATTTACTATAGTTGTTTATAGAAATTATAGTTGTTTAACACCAGAAGAAACAAAAGAGCCAGAGAGTAGATGTAGTTATATAAAGATTGTATTTCCAAGAGAGCGCTGGGAGTGTAAAAAGGAAACAGTCTAAAAGGCACATATCATGTTTTTGAGGCTCATGTACATAAAGATAGTAGTAAAGAAAAGCAGCTGGAGCAGAGCACTGGTTTAGCATTTCTAAACTTGCAGTGTTAATGGCTTCTACAGTGGTGCTGAGTCAGCTGCATAAGAGTGCAAGGTTTGTGATCTTGAAGTCAGCAAAAGCATATGGAGAGAAGGTAATGAAAATATTCATGAGATTTGTGACCCTTACTGTTTTTTTTTTTGTTTTGTTTTGTTTTGTTTTTTGTCGTAATGATGACCTTGGTTTTAGAAATGAATGTGGAAGACAAATGAATCATCATTTTGGTGTGGCAAATACAATAGTATTGTGCAATATTCTGTTCTTTACTGGGTTTTTCTGTAATGCCTGCATGGGAATGCCTTCCATGTTGGCCTGCATGGTAAATGAGTTATTTATGACAAAACTCTTTCAGGTCAAAGGTAGGCTGTTTCTATTCATTCTACTGCATAATCTTTAAACTAAGGATTTTGGAATTGTGGCTTTTTAGTTTTTTCTTATTGGCTGTTAGAGCTCAGGGAGCTTTCTCACTTGCTCTAACAACTTACTTGCATGTTTCTGATCTTCCCTTGCCATTTCCCTTTGCAAAATGTAACGGATATAATCAAAGTACGGTCTTTGATCGTAAGGATCATCCAGCATCAGTGGGTCTGTTCTTCAGTTGATTCCTATGCAGTTTGAAAACCATAATTTGGCCCTGTCATAGTTTAAAACTGAAATCGTTAGCGGCTTCTGAATTTTGATTTTGGAACAAACATTTTACCTATTGGGGTCTGGTGCCCTGCTGGACAATATTGCCACCTGCTGAGAGACAAGTCAGAAGTGGAGCTGAATAGATTTAATTCCACACGATGAAAGCAGATGTAAAGCACAGCTTCCTTGCGCATAATGGTACTCTGTTACTGCCTATCCTTACTCCTGAAGTGTTACAGAGAGCACAAATACCTTGAACAGCTTTCAGGAGGTATCTGTATTTCATGATTACTTGTTAGTGAAATACATGTTAGTGAAATAGTGAAATGAACTTAATTTGTAGGAGAAAACTACAAAGATGATTGCTTTTCACTGAATTGCACTTTAATGAGGTGTATTAACACTCTGCTGCAAAGGCTTACATATCATCAATTCCCTTTATTTTTCTAGCTTCAAAACAGCATGCAGCTTGGTTCTATCTCTGCTCCTCGTTTTGGTCATGTAACACACATGTAAGAAAGAGGCCAACAGCACACTGAAGTTCAGGGCAACTCGATTTTTTTCCTATCTAAGCAAAATAAACATCTGTGTCTTTTTCTGATTTGACATTTCAGCTGTAGTATATGCAAAGTGATACAAACACTTATCTATCTTAACAGCTGCCATATATATATGTCATGAATGCCCACTTTACAAAGATTAGGACAGCCCTAGTGAAAGGAGTAGAATGGAAGAAGTTACAGCTTTTTTCTAAGTGATCTTCTAATGATTTAAGAAGTTATTCCTGGAGCTGACCAGTTGTCTGGGAATGAGTTGTGGGAGCATTTTTGTAAGCTATTTTTGTGTATCACCCCAGATAAGCTCAAAAACTTATGAGCATGTAACTTACTCTGGTGGGTCAAAGGGGGAGACAGGCTTCAGTAAGCTTAGTGAAGGATGTCTCATTACCCATTACCCACTGACCCAGTGTCTACTCACAGTATTTTTGCACACGTCTCCAGGGTGCTGTAAGAATTTCAAGCAAGTTTGTTACTAGCATTATGACAGCTAGATATACAGCTATGATCAGTCAATGGCATTGGCAGATTCAGTTGCTGTCCTGTTCTGAAATCGTGCCTAATGAAAGAGGGGCACTGTCACACAATAAATGTTTACACCTGAGACTTACATGAGAAATAAAACATAGATGAATGGAAGATATAAGAGGTGGTTGTTTCTGTTCAAATGGCTTCCATTTTTGAAGGAAAATTACAAAGTGCTAGGCTGTCAGAAAGCAGTGATATTTAGGGATATAATCAATTAGACAATACCAAGACTATCTTACTGAGGCTGGCTGAAGTTTGTGCATGGGTCTTTGCGTTGGAATTATTTTCATCCACATTTAGTAATGTGCCTGCTAGAATAACAACAGGCAGCAGGCTGTTGAAAACAGTTATAGCAGGAACCTGCTACAAGAGTGGAGGGGGGGGAGGGGAAAGGGGAAAACAAACAAACAAAAAACAATGTAGAGATATCAGCAACTTTGCTGATGCTTTGGCTGCTGGATATTTCTGGGATGAGTATGGCAGAAATTTGCCCTGCAAGCTGAATGCAGAAATCGTTGTCGAAAAGATCATTTTCTTCAGGAATTTTTACCCAGAGAGAGGAACACATTTCTAATGAAAAATAAAAGTAAGTAACAAGCTGGGAAAGAAAGGGAAAAGAAGCTGACGAAATTTCTATTTAATTAGCACTTGTAAAGACTGCTTTCTTGGGAAGGTGAAGAGGCATTATAGTGGAAATATTTATGCATTGTTTCAGCTACCAGAGTATGGCTGTATTCTCAGAAGTCACTTTTAATGCTCAAGGCAAAAAAAATGCAAGGTATCATTTACATGCTGCACTTTGTTGCTTGCCATTCTGTTTGGCACAGAACCATTGCTCTTTTACCACTGACCTTTTTTATTTTCTACCATTTTTTTCAATTGATATATAAAAATTAGGGTTGAATGGAGGAATTAAATGATTATAATGTACAATTTCCATTTTTGTTAGAAGAGAACATTTTCGTGGTAGACATAAACTTCCACCTGCAGTTTTCCAGGAGTCTGTTTCTTTAAAAAGATGTTTTCAAGATTGATTGGTATCAGGTGCGCAGTGCCGTGTGATTTAGGCGTTACTATGGTGATAACTCTTTTTAGAGAGGATATCAGGGACCATAATTGCACTTAAAAAATCCTGTGTGCAGTATGATAACCTGCACGGAAATAAGCTGTAGCCTCCCTCAGATTTAGGTCTATCTGTGTGACTGAGTCACAACTGCAAACCACCAAAGATTACAGACTGTTTTGGGGGGAGATTGCTCTCCCTCTCGCTTTCTGTGTGACAAATAGGCAGGATCAGCTCTAGCAGCTGAAAAGATGAGATCATTCTGAGCTGAGTCCCTTCCCATCTACTTTTGAGTCTGTGGCTTTCTCTGTGTCTCAGCCTAGCAGATCCAGCCTGTAGGTGCTCTGGTGAAGTCCACAGTCTTTCAGTTATGTCCACCTTGTGCTAGGGCTTATGAATAAAGGGATTTTTCTTACTTCCACACTAATATCTCCCCGGTTGCACAGTGGACGGGGATAAGCCTGGACCTCTTCCTCAGTCTTCAACGAATCTCTGACTGGTGATTAAAATTAAACTTCCCGAAGTTGAACTTACTCTTCAAAATGCTCCTTGCTCATCCCGTGTATGTCTTAGGTCCTAGCACTGCAGCCATACGTTTGCTTTTTTCACAGTGCAGCCAGTAGTGATACACTTGTTCACAAAATTCTAACTTGTGCCCCAAGCCCTGCAACTGTCCCTCTCTGTAGAGTGCCCATGCTCAGTTTCCATAGCCTGTAGATCCTGGATTTCTGCTTCAAGCCAAATAGTATATAGTTCTTTCTCAGAGTAATAAACTCACAAAGCTTATTAGCTTGAATTCCGTGTCAGTAAGATGGAAGGAAAAAAGGCAGGTTGATAAAGCATGAGGAAACCATGACCTGGCTTCAAGGCCAAGAGGCATGGGCTGAAGAAGCAGTGGAGTCAGGGGTTTCTGTGCTGTTCTGTCCCAGCTCCTCCACCCCAGCTATTGTTGCTCAGCAGCAGCAAGGAGCTTCATGCTCACCTCCTCTCATTGTGCATTAACAGGATGGTATGAGTAACAAGGTGAATCCTGTTTTTTGTGCCTTGGCCCTTTTGGTCTTCTCAGAGGATTTGAGCTCTGGGCCATGGCTGCCTGTATGTGGGCTTACCAGGCTGCTACATGCTTTCAAACACAGGGAATGAACTCCTGTTAGTAAATAACTTTTCCTTGGAGTTTATTAATGACAGAAACTTCTGATAAAAGCTTGCAGATTGCTACAATTTTAGTAGAGCTTGATCCTTTAAGTCATTAAGTAACTTCAGCTCTCCCCAATACCTGTAGAACTCAAAAATACTCAGGACTTATCAGCATTAAGAATATAAAGTTGCATATTTTGACCTGTTGTCCCTTGATGGTCTTAAGCTTGTGACTGCTATTTTGAAAGACCAAACTTGAAAATATGAGCAAATGAGCAATTATGGCCCCAGCTGAACAGAGTACTTATGTGTGTGCTTTTAAGTGTGCAATTACAAAAATTAAACACGACTGAATGCTGTAACCTACTGGAGCTATGCAGTACAATGATGTACAGAGCCACAACTTTAGAGTAAATGTGCCATTTGATTTAATATTGCTCTGTAGCTCAGTTCAGTGATTTGACATTATCCTCTATTGTATTTGAGTTTTCTTTTGCTACATAATAAGTAGGCTCTAATACAATAAATACACGGAATTTAGTAAAATAGCTAAAGGTGGGTGAATTCAGCACTCCCATGTCCCTACTCTTTTAAGAATGTGCCCATCAGCCATTCCTTTAGAAGCCAGGATTACTACCACAGTTAAATTATTTGATTTAATTTTCCCATTGATTTTTAATGGTATTTATCGGCTAATTGGATTTAAACAGTCCTTAATACAAGCACCAAGCAGTTTGAAAAATTTGCTCAAAAGCAAATAAGGAGCAAAACAAGTCAGACTTGGTAGAGCACAGAGTACAGACACCAATATGGAGATGGTTGAAATCCAAGGGGATGATAAACAACAACATCTGTCCTTTCAAAGACCATGTTTGTTAATAAAGTTATAAATAAACATGGTAATTGGCTGCTTTGCATCTAGCCATATAAATGAGACTGGAAAATGCCAGCCAAAGCTGCTATGGACCACAGAGTCAGCTGAATTGTTTGGCATAAAAGTGAGAGCTTTCACGTTTTTTTTTTCTTATTTGAGAAAACAGTGACACAGGATGTTACTTAATTTACTGATTATTGCCTTAGTCTTTTCATTTTTGCTTCAGTTTCCCTGATTTCTTGTTTCTCTTTGGGAAAGGCTTTCAATTCTGATTTTGCTGCATTCCCCTATGTAATAGAAACACACAACAGAAAACCATCTGGAAACCAGTATCGGTGCCAGCCCCATTCAGAATAACTGAGCTGATTTTTTGATGCCTGATTTGTATATCACATGCTCTGCCTGACAGGAAATCTGGTGCTATGCCAGTTTCACAAAGATAGAGGCTTTCAGAATGCAAAGTAATGTGGATTCAGTTGAAAGCTCTCCATCTTTTGGGCACTTCTCTGGGTGAGCAGCTCAGTCTGAAAACTTTCAGTAACTGTGATGGTCTTAATCCTGCTTTGTTCATTGCCTTCAGCAAACTTAATGTTACTTGGAGACTGTGCTGGCAACAAGGAAGGTGTAATGAGATACTGAGTTGCATTTGTTAGACTATGTCTGGAAGAACGTGACTCACTTTGCCTCTGCCTTACAAGAAGGATGTTGATAACTGGAGCAGAAGACCATGAGGTAAGTCAGGGAAAAAACATTTGCAGTGTTAATAGAGGCTGAAGGTTTGGGGCTTTCGCAGCCTGGAAAAGAGTCTAGGGGGGTCTGAGAGTGGCCTTCCCTTACCTACAAAGGATTACTGAGAAGATGGAGTTAGGCTCTTTATAGTGTTGCACAACAGAGAGGACATAAGATTGTGGTTTCAAATTAGAACGTGGCAGATTCTGACTTGATGTAAAGAAAAGCTTTTTTGCCATGAGAACAGTTAAGTCCTGGCAGAGATTGTTCAGAAAGGTTGTGGAGTCTCTGTCCTTGGAGGCATTCAAAACCCAAATTTTTGGACAAATCCCTGAGCAACTTGGTTTGTATAGTAGAGCCTGCTTTGATCAGGAGGTTGGAATAGATGTGGTCCCTTCCAACTTGAATTTTTCTTTTAGTATATATCACCAAGTTTTCAGCCTTACTTCATCCTATGCTTCTGGCTCTGTCCCAGACATCTCCTGGCTGCATGTCCTGTCCCATTTGGAGACCTGTGAGTAATCCAAGATATCACTGCTGTTCGCTGTCAAATGAGCCTTGACGTGATAGAAAGTATGTTGGTTTTGAGGTGTTGGCAGACTGTTACTTTGAGACAACCATACCTTGACTTCTTGAAAGAGGTGATTAACTAGGATTAGTAGGCAACTGTCCAAACAGGAAGTATCTTTTTGTTTTCCTTCCATGCTGCCAGAAATGCATTTCAACAAATACCTGGATGAGTTGATATAAGTAAAATAGAAAAAATAAATTTTATTTCTGCTTTTACAAATTAAGAAATAATATTTCTTTCAAGAGTTCTAACATCAAATAAGTTCAAAGGTTTTGTGTTCAGAGTCCAAAATTAAATGGAAGAATTTCTGAGAGTAGAAGCAGGAAATGAGCCAAAGACAGTGTCTTTGAATATCAAATGAACAGTGTATGTTCATTTAGACAAAAAGACAGATGTTTGTGGACTATACAACAGTAAGGGGCAAGGGAATGAGTCTTTCTGCATTAGTGAAGTGCAGAATATGTTCAACTGGCTCTGTACCAGAGTTGAAACGTATGCCACTCTATCCTTGCTGCCTTTTAACTGCTTAATAAGAAGATGGCTTTGACCAGAAGAGTAAATTACTAATTTCCACCTGTTTGCCATATCAATTTACTTTCATCTGAATAGCAAAACTTGTTCTGTTAGCCTTTTCTCAATGTGAAATAAATGGTTACTGCACCCCCCCCCCCCCCCCAGACATTGACATTTTAGGATATTCCTAAATTTATTTCTGTTTAGTATTCAGAAGAATGTACAAGCAGCCTCTGAAAAACCACCAGAGTTTGCTTCCCCTGAGATATTTCTTTACGGCTCCTTCACTCCATCTATTTGTAAAGTCTTCAGCAAAGTCAAGTAGGATATCTTGTTTTGATTTAATTAAGCTTTCGATTGTCCCAGAAGTGGTGACCCTAATTCATTTTCATATGCAGAACTCTTTTAGAAGACTGGGCAGGATGAAGTTGAATTATTTTATTTTTCCTAATGCTAATGCTTCCTTTCCCCCCTATTAGAAAATATTAGAAAAACTCAAAAAGCTCATGCTTTTCTTCAGGAACAAAGTCAGAAATAAAGTTAGGAAAATTGCAGAATTTATTTTCTTTCCTAAAATTAGAGGACTCTCAGGTCTTATTTCTAAAGTTGATTAATGATATATAATTCTTCTAAAATTGTGATGAAATATAACACTTTCTCTTTGGACCAGTCCTGAATCTTTAGTAAGGCATTTTTGGGAGGCTGAAATTTGCTAGTGGCTGACAGTGAGTGTTCTCTTAGCAGTTGTTAAGAGTTCACTGACTTCAAATTCAGTCATTAACTTGAGAAGTAACTGAGAATATCTCTCTAGAAAGGCAAATGCAACTTGAGTGTCTGGAGATTGAACTCATAGTGGAAACGCAGCTGATGTAGAGGTGACACTCAGAAATTCCAAACCAAATACCTAATTGTCTTTGATTCATTTTATGTGTATTAAAGACTAGTTTTTCTCAAGCACAGTGTATTCAACAGCTTATGCTGATCTCCTTTACTGTTTTTTTCAGGACTCTAACTCCAACATTTTGGACAAATTCATGCATGCAAAGCGTTTAAACTTCACTAAGACTAGCAAGATGAAAATGTTAATTTTCTTATGAGTTTTGTTGCCCTAGAAATGTCTAGAAGTTCCTCCAGAGCAAATAATCACTGATTGAGTATGGGACTTGCAATTAATACATGTAATTGAAAATCTTTCAATTCTTCAGTTGACTCTTCAGTTTTCTCTTAATCCTGTTTCTTTCTTACTACCATGGACAAATTCTAACAAGTAGGGAGAGGAGAGTGAGATAAGACAAACTGTTAGTTATTCTGAGCAAAGAGAGCATGAGTCAACAGAGGAAATCGTAACTGTCCTATAATCTGATTAGCAGGTCTGTTTTGTGATTCATCTCATTTACTTTCAGTTACAAAAAAGGTAGATCTTTTGCAACTGTTACTTCTAACACAGCATCTTGTTGGAATGCTTTCTTTATCAGTATTTTGCCAATGTAATGCTGGCAGTGCAAAGAAAATATTGTTTCAGAGAAATCATTAGCAGTGCCTTGGAACATGATCAGTGTTTTCAGTGTCAAGTCTTACTTAAATAAACGGACAATGTTTTTAATTTAATTTTGTTTTCATTTTACTCATGTTTTCTTTAACTCCTCCTAACAGCTCAGTGCTCTGGATGTTTTTACTTGCCTTTTTGGGAGCTAAATAAAGAGGACAGGCAAGAATTCATGATTTAGGAGTGCAAAATGAGTACAGTCATTAACAGCTTTAGTGGAAAACGTGGGAGTTTTGAACCTTGTTCTGACACCAAAGGCTCTTTCTTCTGCTGTAAGAACTAGTCACTGCACAAATCATAGAAGAAATCTAGATTTCAAGCATAATATTTTCCCTCTGTTTCAAGTGGTGGTCTGACATGCCAATCCTGACCTCAACTTCTGTGGCATGCCACTTTTTTTCCTATAAAGAAGACATTGTTACTTATAATCAAATAAATAAAGTAATATATTAGAATATTAGTCATTGAAGCGTGAAGATTGTAGCAAAAGTTAATTGACATTGAAAGGACTGAATTTCACTTAGAATACTTTCACTGTCTTATGCACATTGGAAAGTACTGTTGGTCAGCTTAATCTTTTCCCTAGCTATCAAAGCATTCACCTAGGAGACAGAAGCTCAAGGCAGTTTTCCTTAAAAACTCTAAGTATGCTCTTCTAGGCATATTTTCAAAAAAAGGATTGAGCCCTGCTTGGTGATTTGAAGGGGTCATAGAATTGTTTGAGTTGGAAGGTACTGTTAAGGGTCATCTAAGTCCAACTCCCCTGCAATGAACAGGGACACTGACACCTAGATCAGGTTGCTCAGAGCCCCATCAGCCTGACCTTGAACGTCTCCAAGGAAGGGGCATCTACCGCGTATCTGGGCAATCTGTTCTAGCGCTTCACCACCCTCACTGTAAAAAACATTTTTCTATATCCAGTCTAAATCTCTACTCTTTTAGTTTGAAATAATTTCCCCTTGTCCTGTCACCACAGACCCTGCTAATGAATCTGCCTCCTTCCTTATAACCCCTCTTTAAATACTGAAAGGCCACTGCCAGGTCTCCCCAGCGCCTTCTCTTCTCCAGGTTGAACAGCCCCAGCTCTCTCAACCTATTCTCAATAGGGAGATGAGTCATTGCAGAGGTGGTTATTTCTTCATCTGATTAACTTGCTGGTGAGTAAATGGAGGCACTTCTTCAGCAAAGCCAAGTCTGCAATGGCTAAGGATCCCTAGGCATGCCTTTCTCCCAGGTATTATCTATTGACTAGTTTCAGGTGACTCTCTTTTTATACGTGAGATCTGTAGATTGAAGCAGTTTTCTGAAGCATCAATCTCATTGGTGCTTTGGCATCTACTTGCATGATTTGGATTCGTTCTACCTTGCAGGGCTGGTACCTCAAGTGAAAGTATAGTGGCACCCATCTTAAGTGCACACACTGAAAAAGGAAGAAGAATCCAGACCCAGATGTTGTGAAGAACTGTAGTTCGTAGAACAAGAAATGAGGCATGATAAAGTCCAGGGACAGTATTGGCCTTCATAGTGACAATCCACAAAAAGCTTAATTTGTATATGGCTAATATGTAAGTTATTCAATTAATACAATTTACTCCATCTTTGCTCACTTCAGAGAGATTTTTTTTTTCTCATCAGGTGTAGTATGAGCCTGAACAGTTCCATAGCCAGTCAAATTTAGAGAAGTCTCTTTTCATCCATAGTCACGTTACTTTAAAGTCCTTTGCAACAGTACAAGGTGGAAAAATAATTTAGATGACATATGTCCTCAGACATCAATATAGAAGCGTGTGTATTATGTCCATATAATACAAAATAAATGCTAAATGACCTGAAATGGCCTTTATATGCATAGGTGAGCATTTGATTTATAAAACTAAGACCATTCTGGACATAAATATCATATCTCATGCTCTAGCTTTAATTTATTTAAAGATTTTGTAAAGAATAGCTTGGTTGAAGTATAGTCAGTAGTTCTTGAGCTCAGACTTAACTGAGCTCAAGCGTACTGAGCTTAAGTTGAGAAGACTTTGTAAACTTCCTTCATCTGTTTAAAAAATAATAAGTAAACTTCTTACTGTAGAAAAAGTCAGCAAGGAAAAGTCTGAGCAGTACAATTTGGAAAATAAATTTCTTGGAATGGAAATGCAAAATTCTTTCTTAATAAATGATAACATGCCAGAATAGACTTTCCACAGCCCAAACATCTTGTTGCGTGGGAGACTGTAATTACTCTGAGCATTGCAAGACCAATGAAGTTTATCCACATTTACAGCAAATAATCTGTCCTTACATGTGTAATGAGTGAACTTTAATCAGAGCATCCTGCTACTTGTAAGGAAGCTGTTAGATGAAGAATAGCTTATCTTGCACCAAGCCACTTGCCAAAAGTGTTGTTGCTGAGTCACAGTTTCAGAAGCTGCAGCTACAGCTCAGAAAAATCTGTCCTTGTGAATAGCTGATGAAAACCCTGGAGAGCTTCAAAGGTGTAGAATATATGTGCTTCTGAACTTCAGAATAGAAGAGAGAGAACACATTGACAGACTTTTTATGTATGCATGTTTTTTTCTTCCTCTCTCAGAATTTAGGTAAATACAGAGCATCTAAAGTCAACAAATGAAATGTCAAATCGGAAAGGGCACGTATGTGAAAAAAGCATTTCAGACAGGGTGTGGCTTGGAGCACTGACTGTACCCACTGCCTGTCCAGTAATACAGCAGCTCAGGTAAAAACATGATTTTCGGTATTCAGGAAAGAAAGAGATTTGGACTGAAAGAATGTTTTACCTTCAAATCCTGTTTCTTAAGTAGAACTCAATTCTTGCTTTGACTTAAAGCTGTATTTGTAAAATCAACAAAGTTATCTTGTATGTGATCAAGAATGGTTATGTTAATTGAGCAAAGCCAATAAGATAGGCATAATTGACAAACACAAGAACACAACTAATTTAGAAGGTGCTAAAGGCTACAGGGAAGGCTGCAATTTTTCATGTAAATGTTTGCTTATTTATGGTAGTAATTACTGTTACAAAAATACTGAGGTGGAGGTCAAGAAGTGATACAACTGATTCTGCATCATTTTGAAATACAGTAATCTCCATAATGAACTCACATCTACTTCAAAATGCTGATCTTCATACTACTATTCTAGTAACTTTCTGGACAGTTGTTTTTTATAATTAGTACCTTTGGAAGGTCAGGGGTTTGTACTGTGTTTGTACAGAGCTTCAAGAATTAATATCGACTAAGGTGATGAAGTGCAAAAAAGGAATGTAAATCTATGCAAACTGATCTCTATTTTTGCTAACTTACTTATGATTCTACTGACATCTACTCAAATATCCTGTTTTATATAAGCCTTTTTCTCTTTAGTAAGAAAACAATTGGCTGATGTGTACATTTTGTGGGATGACCCTGATCTCAGTTGCTCTGATATATGAGGGCTGCTCCAAAAGTAATGCATTCTATTTTATTTTGTCCGCCCACAACATCAGGGGCAGATGTTGGTGGCCTGGCAGTGGAGGTTGAATCTTCCCATCAGTACTCAAGTACATCTTGCTGCCATGTGACAGATGGCAGCAGAGGGGCAGCCTCTGGTATCTGGCATGGAAGTGTGTATGAAGCAAAGGTGTGTCATTTAATTTCTCCATGTGGAAAAAATTGCACCTGTTGATATTCATGGACACTTGCTGAGCATTGGAGACCAAGTGTGGATGTGAGCACAGTGAGGGGGTGGGCAGTACGTTTCAGCAGTGGTGACAGTGGCAGTGAATCACCTCCTCGTGTGCAGATATTTATGACCGCAGCAGGCAAGCTCTTCTTCATCACTCATGAAAATGCATAGCTAAAGGTGGTGACTGTGTTGAAAACCAGTGTTTTGTAGGTGAGAATTTGCTCTATCAAACAGTGTTATTGTGCTGTTTGTATCTGCTGTAGCTTCCATAAAAATAAATAGGAGGTTTTACTTTCAGAGTGAGCTACATACATCTGGAGGAATGCAATCCCAGAGGCGTTGTCCCAGATTCACAGCAGTAGTTTAATTCAACTTGGGTTCTGTGTCAGAAGAAGTCTACCCAGCAGTAAATAAAACCCCGTCTTCCCTTTGGTATACCTAGCTGTAGGTATCTGACCCTTGGAAAATGTCTTTATATAAGTGGTTGAGTCATTTTCTTGATTGAGAAGTTCGTTTTTCCTCAGTGTTCCTCTTCTTGTTTTTCCTTGTTGATGCACTCTGCATATAAGAGCTTTTTTTATTATTTGTATAGCTTCAAGTTGTTTCAGCCTTTCAGATTTTTAAAAGCAGGGAGGCTTTTCCAATGTCAGTCTGCCTCTCTGGCAGATGTGTACTTTATTTTTGAGGAGATGCTGGAAGCCAAGCTACCCTTGCCTGTCTGGATGTTCTCTGCTGTGATCGCTCACAGCTCCACCAATGGCTTTCTCCTCTTGCTAGCTCATACCCAGCACATTTTCAGGAACAATCATTTTGGGGGCCGAATGCATGCCTGAACCATGGACTGTAATGTACTTGGCATTTTAGTTGACGAGACTGGCCAACTGATTCTCTTCCCTGCAGGCCAGTTGATTCTCCACACAAATGTGCTGATATCTAATACAAAATTAAGCAATGTGGTTATTTCCAGGTAGCTTTTTTTGAGTGCTGTGACACAGTGTGTAGATGCTGAAATATCTGTTGTAGCAGACATTTGCTGCAAGTTGGGTGGAAAAGTATTGTTTATCTCATAAGTGTGAAAGCAGTTTTTATGCTACAGTGTTGTCTTGACTGGCTATTGACATCTTCTGAATTATCACTTCTGATAGATGCCATTGAATAGACACAGCTTGCTTTCTTATGTAGCATCCAGGCAGTAATTACTACCTTTGGAGTGAATGCGGCAGCACAGCTTGTGCAGAGAATTTCACTCTTACCAGAGGATGGAGAATTCATTCTAAGACACTGTTGTTAAGGACTGAGTGTAGAAAGTTGATTTTTCTACCATAAATGCCCTAAATGAAGATGTGGAAGATTTAAAGGCTTCCTGCAAGGCATATGATCTTTCTGTATGTGGACGTATTCTTTACTTATTTGAAAGGTGTTCAAGTTTTCTTTCCCCCTTGGCAATAATTCAGCTTTCCCTTGGAAAGCTGTAGTCAGTTCAAAGTCAGACACTGAGATCGTGTTTTAGTTGTTCCTGTGATACTCAGTAACCCCTTTTTGCTATCCTGTGAGCTCTCATTTTGCTGTTCTTATGCTCTCATCTGCTATATTCTGTCACTTAAATTCTCTACCTCTTGTAGGCAGGGATTTAATAAAAACAACAACAAACAAAATCAAAACAAATAAAACAAGCAAACAAGCGTAAAAAAACCCAATAACAATTATTTTATGAGGTTTCATAAATGTCCACCATTTCTAAGGAGCTTTAGTTAACGAGCTGTGCATATCTCTGTGTTGCTGTTAACAAATTAGGCAAACAGAAAAAGAACTCTTAAATGCAAAAGTTCCTAGCCTTGCTGATGTTTTCCTTCTTGCTTAGCTTTTCTAAAGATTTCTTCGTCTTCGTAGGCCTTCCATTTAAACATTAGAATAAGTATCTATCCGGAATAATGAATGTGGTTGGATTAAAAAAAAACCCCGAACCTCTAGATTTATGTCCACATTTTATTCTTTGCCTGTGAGTGTCAGTGCTTTACAGTGCTCTTTCTTGAGAAGTGCAGAAGTGGGTTCAATTTTATTGTGGATGCATTTCTTCCTGCTTCAGAGAGGTAGAGTGATTAATCGGGCAGGTCTGGGGAAAGCCTCTGTTTATGTGGCCCTTCACACGCAGACTGTCACGGCTGTCCTACTGAGAGACCTGTATCACTGCTGGATTTTTGGAGTGCCCCATAGCCAGGAGGAGCCTGAGATGGGGCATTGACCATAAGTAACTCTGAGCTGAACAAAGAATACTGCGTGCCTTGGACCTCCCCTGTCGGTTCTCCACACAGTCCTTGTGAATTCCAGGGACTTAAAATTTTGGGATGACTTTTACAGTTTTCAAGGCAGGAACAATTCCTGCCTCTTTTTTTTTTTTTTTTTAATCCCTCAAAATGAATGAGCAAGTCTTTTGTGGAGTGATATCTGCAGAGATTTCTTTTTTATCAGCTTTCTCCTAAACCTCTGTTTTGCTGAACAAATCTGTAGTGACTGATATTACAAGGAACTGAATATTAGTGCAGCACAGAGGGCTATTCAGTGAAAATCTACAACTAAGAAAAATCTGAATTATTTCTTCTTCTTTTTTTAAAGAAAAACTCATGAATAAAATAAAAATAAACTTTGCAACAGCTTACTTGAAAGTAGCCTGTACAAATGTGGCGAAGAAAATCAAACAAAAATGTGTCCCATGTTCCCTGTGGCCTTCTGTATCTCTTCCAGGTGATCATCTGAGAAAAAACAGTGGACTGAAATCACATCATCTGCAGTTCTCCACTCAGATTCACTTGAAAGTTTAGAGCTGTACTCATCTCCAATGTTGACTGGAGTTTAGAAAAACAGAATCCACTGTCTCTAAGGATATACGTTGAGCAGGAAAGCATAGCAAGCATCCTTCTTATTTTTGTCTTTTCAAAAATGCAAGCCTTAATGGAGAAGTAAATGCCAGGAGGCAAAACAGAAAGTAAATATTTGGAATGCTAGAACAACATTAAACAGAGCCCCAGTTATGCTAACACGGTTATTATAATATCTAGGGTTTTGTTTTGAAAATCATAACTCTATTTCTGTAAACAAAACTCTCCTGGATCTTCCATCAAGCAATGCAATTTAGTCTCTGTGTTTCTGGGAAAAAATTCATCTTTTTAGAGTGCATCCTCCAAGACTGTGTTTGTGTTGGTTTAAATCCATCTGAAAAAATAAATTTTGCTCAGTGATATTGCCTATCTATTTTCCTTCTTCTCTCCCTGCCTGCCTAGTAAGACAAAATTGGGGAAAATTCAATTCTGAGGGATTTGCTTGGAAAAAGAAATAAAAAATTAATTTACACTGCCAGGTATCATGCTGTAATATGATTAGGCTGGCAAAGATAAAACAAAGGAAATGTTTAGAGCATGTAGAAATTTTAGGAAAGGTCATTAGCTGAAGTGGATGGGAAATATTTTGTTTCTGAGCATTCAGCAGTTCCTGATCCCGCACAACATGTTACATGCACGTGCACATCGGCCAATTGCTGCGGACGCTGGTAGCTTATGATGGCGGTATTCCAGTTTAATATAAAGCCTTAGGGCTACAAAATGTCAGTGCTGAAGAGTAATCCGTTGCCAACTGGAAACTGCTTCTCTCAGGCATTGTTCAACTTTCCGACTGATCACAGACATGGTGCTTGCTGTTTAACTCCCTCCCTCTCGGTAGGAAATCCTACCCAATTCTGCTCTGAAGAAAAACTGAGTGGAAAAATCTTTCTCAGACTGCTCTTGTTTGTTCCTTTTTCTGTTGTTAGTGGGAGAAGGTCTTTCATCTGATGTGTCAAAACTAAACCCATTTTGCACTTTTTTCAGAATACAACAGACAGAAATGTTAAATTAAAAATAATGAGGACAAAGGACAAATGAAAGCTGATGGTTGAACTTTTAAAAGTAAAATGTTCATCAAGTAAACTAGTATGCAGGCCTGCAAACTGAAGTTATTTGTATGACAGACAGGAAGAAGACTCGTTGTCTTTTTTATGTTTTAGTTTCCACCCCTCCACCTTTCCTTAGGCATGGGTGGCCCGTGCAGATTAAGAAAGTTAAATAAAAATTCTGTGCTTGGTTGCATTCCAGCTAAAAATAGCTTAAGGATCTAGCTATGCTTGATTCAATTCCTTTCTAAAAGCACACTTTTTTTTTTTTTTTTTTTTCACTTTCTCCCTGCAAACTTTTAAGTGTCCTGTTTGTACTGGCTGTTTTCACAGCCTCATTATGATTTGGGACTTAAAAAGTGTTTTTGCTTGGTTCTTATTTAAAGCTCTTTAAAAGATGTTTCTATAGTTAGGCATGTTTACTGAAGGAGAATGTACCAAAATGGAAAAGACTGAGAGTGATCTGTCTTGATTAGAAGTATTTTTAATTGAATTAATTTACAATATATTAAATCAATCATGTGGAAATTTTCTGATTGCCAGCGCAGTACATGCCTTGGAAATGACAGTTTGGTGTTTATTCTTGTATAACAGGCAGGCCATAGTACTTGGTGGTAGAGATTTGGTTTTAGAGCTCACTCACTTTTTTTTGTGTGACAGTAATTCTCCTCAATTGCTGAATAATCTCAGTGAGACCGTAAAACCATTTCCTTAGTATATTTTACTGAGATTTTGATCAAAATGTCTGTTTCACCGAGCTACTCTGTAACTGTGAAGGTCTAAGACAGTAAGGCTGTTTAATATCCTAGAGTAAGGGCACTGGAGGGTAATCGAGCTGATTCATACTTTCATAAAATGGAAGTACATTGAAAGGCTGAAGTATTAAACCAAATGAATCCCAAGCGTAATTCCACTGACTTGTTTAGCCTTATAACTAGTATGAATTTCACCTATCAGGCCAATTCTCTTGGGGGAAGGAGATGCTCTGAAATAGCATAAAAGTCGGGGAGTTTATAAATCACTCTGATTGCTTTTAGGAGAGCTGCAGAAGGAAAAAAAAAATGGAACCATCTAAAAATAGGAAGGCAAGAGCAAGTTGAGTGCTACAGTAAACCCTTCACCTGAGTGTAAAATTAATCCAAATCAATTGCAAGGAAAAAGTTCTTAGTACGTACTGTGTTTAATCATACAGCCTACTTGTTTCCATCATTGGTCCTCAAGAAATTGTGGTTTCAGGGTTTTTTGGTTTTTTTTCTCAATAATTTGAAATTTTATTTCTGCAGTGTTATTCAGTGCAGCAGGCTGTAGCTGGTTTATTCCCAGGAAATTTAGGGACAAGATGCTCTCAAATATTTATGCCACTATTCTGTGGAAAACTTAGACAAGCTTTTACTCCAGTCTCATATTTTTCTCACAGATGAGTAAATCTAAGACTTGCCCCACTTTCAGCTTCTCTGCCTGTATGCACACGCAGATCTCCAAAGTCTCTGACCATTACATCAGCCATGATCATCTCTGTGTAGACAAATCACCAAGGGCCTGAACAGGCAGGTGTCTAATCCAGTGGAGATGAGTGTTGTCTCCACAAATCACAGTTGGAGAAATCCCTCCTGGTGATGTGTTGTTGAGTGTTAGAGAGCATATTCCTACATCAGTGTCTTAGAATCATAGAACATACTGAGTTGGAATGGACCACAAGGATCACTGAGTCCAACACAGGCTCCACACAGGACTGCCTGAAATTCTAACCCTATGTCTGAACCCTTCTTGAACATCTGGAGCTCTGCCCACTGCCCTGGTGTAAAGTGAAATTGAAATGAAAAATTATTAATTCGATACTGAAGAAATATTGTAAATGAGGTAAAATAAATGCTAAAGCGTAAGGAAAATATAAATGCAACGTGCAGAGCAAGGGAAAAAGGTGGAAATGAGAATCGAGATTTAGAATTCAATTTCAGAAGAAAATGCAGAAATGCAGTATAACACAAATTCTCAAAATGTAGCCTTACGTTCTACTGACTTTACATCTCTGTGAATGTTAAAGCCATTGGGTTGTTGAGCAGTAGGAGGCTTCAGTGCATCAGGATGACTTGCAGGTCAGAGTTAGCTCTCTTCTGTTTGTGTTAGGCTTCACATGCCAAGTGATTGTTTTCTTCCAGGGCTCACTTGGAAACCCTCAGATTACTGTGAAAAACACAGAAGCCTCCATTGGTTCATCTTTTTCAGAGGGCAGATTGAACAAAAGTGATTTTCTTTCCATCATCTGTGATGGCCTAAGGATGTGGTTGAGACAGAGGTTTTTTGGAGGAGAAAGTATCTTTTATTAGTTAGGTAAATGTCCTTGGAAGAACTTTTGGGTATACTAATTCTCCTTCAAAGTGAGATGGTATTTTAGAATTATCCTAAAATAGCTCTCTTATATTTATAAAGTCAAAGACCTTTTACTAGCATTGAGCTAATAAAATAATATTTTATTACCTAACTAAACATTGATTCAGTTGAGCAAACACATTTTGCTTTCCAGCATCCTATCCACTGAAGAATGCCAAATGCAGTATTCTGATGGGGTTTTCCAGAATCGTGGGTGAGCTAGAAGAAAATTTCCGGAAAACCAAGTCGTTTGTGGGTAAAAGAAGCAAGTGAGGGACAGAATAAACTATAGGGAAAATAGTTATGCAGAACTTCATGGTGAAACTGAAGAACTTGAGATGATGGAAACCCTGAGAGCCATGTCTTGTAGCCATCACCCCAGTATTTCACTCAAACATCCGAGCAGCTACTGAACTGATATTTGCTCTTTGTGAGTAGAGTGGAATAGGTGCTAGCATCAACAATAAGCACTAGTGAATTATCTGAAGTTGTCGTCAGCTTTGCCTTGCAATCTGGTTTTTAAAGAAGCTAGTCAAATAATAAAAACTTGACCAGTGTTAGATTTAGAAACTCCTTCATGAAAATAACAAGCAAGTTTTGTTGCAGTTTGCTGTTAAGGAAAATAAAATTAGCTTTTTCTACTTTGGTAGTACATTAGTTCTTTGATTACCCAATAAGGAGTTGAGGGTTAAGCTGGTTTAACTTTGAATACTGTATTCAGACCTGTATGAGCAATTAGCAATGAAATGCTAAATATCCCTTCAGGTTTTTCATTTTTTCCTTTAGAAGAAAAAACTGCTGCAAGTAATTATTTGTCTGGAAATAGTGACATTGTTGGTCTGGAAACAGTGACTTCTCCTTGTGTGTTTGGCACTATGAAGTTAGAATGCAGAAAAAAGGAAAAACTAAAGTAGGAGTTTTACTCCAGCATAAGGAGACAAGTTGGTGCTTAGATTTCAGTACACTTCAGCTCTTCCAAAACATCCAGCAGGCATGAACTATACATAGCATCTCAAGAAAGAGTATCCTCTCCTGTCTTTAGACAAAGAAGCATAATGGAATGCAATTGCAAAACTGGCTAAACACAAATGTTTCCACATCAGTGAGGTGCAGTTGACCCTGAAAAGGGAAGAAGCCCAGATGTACATAGGGTGCACTATTTCACAGGTTCAGTCCAGTTCAATCTGAGGTTGGGTCTAGTGCTGCCTATATGAAAAAGTGCTTTACTAATGTACATAGCGTGTCTTTTAAGCCAGTGTAGATCTATTTGTTTGAATTTCCCTGAGTTTCACTGCAGTAACAAAGGACAAAACATAGCCTTATGTAGTTTTATAAAGTGCTCATAAACCAATAAAGTCAGTACTTCAAATATTTGTTGTTATTTAAAAAACTGAAAGAAACAGCTAGTAGGTTCAAAGGAGGAAGAATCATACAAATAGATAATGATTAATATGTTTTAAAATATAATTATGAAATGTTACCTAACCATGACAAAGATAAGAAAACCAAATGTCAGCTTTCATTTGCATAAATAAAATTATAAAATGCTTCTGAGAGCTTGTATTGTTTTTTAATTGAAATTGTTACATGTTTAAAAGCCTAGGGACTTAGCCAGCTACCTGCTACTATTCATACATTATTCCTTTCTCACTAACTAGCTGGAAAGAAGGACTGAGTTTTATAAAGGCAGGACAGGTTTTTCTTCAAACTTGCTTCTGCTTCCCTCTGGAAGTCTGAACATATTGCAGACTGGGACATTGCTCCCTAGTAAGGAGCTGCTGCAGAAGCTCACCTTGCAGCTACTTGTTCTTTTGAGGAGTTCACACAATGTCAGTTGATGGAGGCCATCACTGATACTACATCGTCAGTTAACAAAATGTTCTATCATGTGTCATGTTAACAAAATTATTTATGCTTCTAAAAATAAAATTTAGAAATCTGTAGTTAAGTAAACTCTTCTTTTTTGCATGGACTCTTGGTTTTCTGTATGTGGGCATATTGGGATAATTGTACATATAATCTTTTAAGCAAATAAATGCCTGCTTTACTACTACCTAGCTAGTTTGCTGCTAATCTGTAGGTTCTGCTGGCGATCTCCAATGGAGCTGATCTTCTGAAAACATCCCCAAATGTTACAGATCTTGCCTGCATCCAACTTGCCATCCAGATGAGCTCCTCATTACATGATTTCATCCCTCTTCAGTAATTTTTCAGAGCTCTCCTTTCTTGTCTCTTCAGTTTGCCTCTCCCAATGTACAAACAAACACAGTCATAGTCTCCTATTTCTCTGTCATCCCTGTGCTCCTGTCTTTTGCTTTCTGTGCTGCTTCAGCTACACTGAGTGGCTTGTTGAAGCAGTTTCCTTCCACAGGAAGAGCAAGCTGAGGACTAAATCACTCACTGAATCTCATAAAGAATACAGTACTGACATGCATGTGTGTGCTGGCTTTTATAGCTATGCATTTGTGTGTGCTTCAGGAAGTGTCCCTGGGACTCTGGGGCCACAGCTATCAAAGCACAGGGAAAATTCCCCCCCAAAGAATTCATAGTTCAGAGGCTGGGGAACAAAATGATGGGAGAATGTGGGGAAAAAGTATGATGTGAGCATGATGATAGCAACAAAACTAATAGTCTCTCTTGCCTGGTATTGACTGCCTTCAGCTACTGTCACTTCATTTATCGCTTGCTGTAGAGAACTTCTGATTAAGTTGTCAGTATTATGACCCATTCCCCTTTATTCCTTATTTTCTTTCACAACAGGACATTTGTACCATTACTTAGTGCTTATGATTTGTTTTTCTGTATATCAGAGCACCATGCATATCGTGCATATAATGCATATCATAGCAAGCCTATTCTACTCTATATGGCTTTGTGGAAGGTAAACCTTACTGTAGCATAAAAGCAAAAAAGCAACACAACTAAAAAGTTGTGTAGCTTTTTCTCTCTTTTCTTTACTATAATACTGGCTATGTGGAAGTGATCAGAAAATCAATCAAAAGTATACCAGTATGAAGAATAAGAAAGCTCTCAAATATGGTCACTTTTCCATCTCATTTAATTTGTATAGAAAGGGGTTTCATACCCTATATGCCTTGTAATGTTGGCAATCTGTCTTACACCAGTCCTTTCAACTGTTGTAACTATGCAAGTGCACATAGATGATTTTCAGGTATTGCATACAAGGGAAAGTAGAGGTTAAGAACAATATTTTGCTTTCGGACAGAAGATGTTTGTGATAGTCCTTAATACTTAACAAAATTAATTCTCCATATTGAGCCATTTCTAATGAAAACACAGATAAGATATATCTAGAATTGTACCGAGGCATACAAACTGTCAGCTCCTCTATTTATTCTGCAGCTTTGGCTAAGCTTTCAGATTCTGTACCCCAAACTGATGAGCACCTGAAAATATGATCAAGATCTTGGACTTTGACTCAATGCTTCTGAAACCAGGGCAGGAAATGAAGGAATTGTGTAATCTTGCTATCTTGGGCTGACTGGTTTGGGACTAAGTGATAAAAATTTCCAAAAATCTCATCTGGGATCCACTTTCGCACATTATCAGATTGTATTGCCCAAGGAACAAAGAGGAAAGTAAGTCATACCCAGAGCATACCCAATACCTAGAGCAGAAAAGCACAGCTTTGTGTCCAGCTGTGTACATTGCCAATAACCCTGAATGAAAACCTGTTATACAACATACTGAGCCTTCAGATGTTATACTGCGAATGTCATATGACTTATGGGCCCCCAGCTGAGATATAAGATGCAAAAGGATCCAGGCATGTTTCTACACTGTAGATTCATTGAGACAGGAAATAATTTATTTTCTCTGAATGGGAGAACAGCTTGCAAATTTTTTAGAGGACTTGAGCTGGAGATGCCCTGGAATACCTGAAAGGTACTGGAAGGCCAAACCTATCATGGACAATTAAAAGGAACTTGTTTCAACTTCAGTGATATATTAAAAACCCTGAAAGCTAAAGAATTTACTTCTTTGCCTAAGTGCTTCATTTTTAACTTTTGTATACTTGTCTGTATTTTTTTCACCTTGCCATTTAAGAAATCTATAAGCCCAAAACAATAAAGATTTCTGTTTTTGATAGAGATATGCTATGCATGTGGTCTCCTAGCACTAGGCATAGATATGCATTATAAATTTAATTGGAGGGGAAAAACATAAAACAGAGATCTACTCACAAAAAATGTAACGTAACAGCACAGGCTACTATTAGTCATTGTCATAATCTCTGAGCTGTTTTCATTGAAATCATGACTGTTCTTAATTTTTTCCCTTTCTTTGGCCCAGTGCTACCTCAGCATTAAGCATGAGGATTACATTAACACAAATGAGAACATTCTTATTCTGATGTCTTTGAGAAAAGCAGCAAAGCCAGCAGGATGCAGCAGTACCAGAAGAGGATGTGAAAGCATGGCAATTGTATAGCAAGTGGTTTTCATTTGGGTTTTACAGTGAGAAGTTCTATTAAGTTTTCTGTTTTCCTTACTGAAACACTTCTGCAACTACAAACCTTAAGGGAAAAGGTGCTTGAAGAACACTCTTACTGCTTAAAAGTAAAGCAAGAAAATAAACACAGGGTACAGAAATGCATCTTACAGCATGAGACCATCAAGACACAAAATTGATCAGTCCAGCTCTAGCAGTATTACACAGCTACTGTGTTTTGCAGATGCTTCTTAGGGGTTTTCATTTTTTTCCAGTCTATTCTCAGTAATGGGCATTCAAAAGGAACAATGTTTGGGAAGTGCACCATTCTGTTCAATACTGCAGACAAAGACAGAGATCTAAGAGAAAAGTTTCCAAAAGGAGAAAAGTGTGTTTGAGTGGCAAATACTGATGTGTTTCGTTGTTCAGCCTCCTATGCAGAGCTCCAACAACACCAGTGTCAGAAACATTTTTGACATTTCCTGAGGAATGGTTTGTCCTTCTAGAGAGAACAAAACCAGTATTTTCAATCTGTGTAAGACAGTGAAAAGATCAGAGAGAAAAAGATCCTTCACAAACATGTATGGTGATGATTTATCTACTTCCTAGCAGAGAGGATGAGGAAGAGACAGCGCTGACATTTAATGTGGATCATAGTACTTGTTACAATTGAGCATTGTAAAGCATTTTTCCCTTGATCCTCAACATGAGTTGTTTCAGGAGAAGTATTTTTTCTTTCCCTTTGTCATTTATTTAAACAAATTCCTATCAGCTTCTGTGACTTTCCTTCAAAAGAGACCGACAATGCTGCTGACAAAGGAGGACTCAAAGATTAACTATCTGTCTCACATAGACAAAAACATGCTGGTAGTTTTCTTTGAGGACACTTGAATGTCTGATAGATTTGCTTATCAGTTTTTTCTTCTGTTGGTAGCCAGTTTGCACAAGCAGACGCTTCCTACTCCCTTGTACACCAGAGTGGTCAGTTGTGCAGCTGTGTGGTCCTGCAGGCATTTTGGAGGGCTATTGGAGAAGGTTAACTCCTCACTCCTGAAAACCCCTTAGCGCAGTGTCACGGCCCAGTAATAATAAGCAAAGTTAATCTGGTGTCATGGAGTACTGGTGGAATACTTGATGGCATAGTTTTTGTAATTTATCACAACAGTCAAAGACCTTGGATTCTAATTTAAGTAGGAGAGCTTTCTTGGAAGTCCACCTGCCTTCCTCTGTTAACACTTTGTGAACAGCCACCTTCCCTGTGTGACTCATGTCCCACTCAGTGCCTTTCAGTGTCTGGACCACATGGGTCTTGCTGTGATAAAATAAGAGAGACAGGAAAGCAGGCAATCTTTTGCTCTAGCAATCCGTCACTCTTCTTTTACAACTGTGTGCCAATAGTGTAATGAGTGGTGACATGGGAGGAACATGACAATAATTTAGAAGCTGAGAGAAGCAACTGCATGCTGACATTGGCAAGGTATGTGTGTATTTATCTTGGGTAAGAGTACAGAAAAATGAGTGCAGTGAAGCTGCAGGAGATGTTGCCAGCAGGAGGAGGAATGGCATTGGGAAAATTGCAGCCTTGCACACTGTGATTATTATTTACCCTGTGAGGAAGCAAGAAAAGTGCTAAACATAACACATGTAAGAAGATGCCTGCCTCAAAAAGGTAGTTACTTCCTGAGGGAAATATTAAAAAAATTAAAGCTAGAGGCAGATAAAGAGCAAAGAAACTAAACTATTCTAAGACAGCACCAGGATGAAACTGAACAAATTTCTTAGGATGGAAGAAAGAAATGGCATTTGGCTATAGTACAGTAGAAAGCTACTTTGAATATGGTCTGTTGAACCTTTGGAGTTACGTTTTGATTTATGTGAATGTAAATGGACCAAAGTTTTGATTTATATCATCAATTATAAGCCTGCTGGAGTAGTCCCTTATCTTTGGAATATACTTGGACAGTGTCAGTGTCTGTGTTCAGACCTTTCCTGTCCAAATTAGAAGTGTGCTAGCTCAGTGAGAAGCCCTTAGCATTTGAACCCAGCCTTCTCCTCATCTCTGATACCTGAAGGTTGGTACAAAAAAAAGCGAAGGTGAAACCTTCACTTTTAATGGTAACTGCTATTCAGAAGACAGTATGCTTTTATTATTTTTAGATAGCTACATTTGAATTACATCCACCAGTCTGACAGATGATGGGCTGATTTTCTGCCCAACAGATGTTCCAAGATTTGTCTCTGCAGGCTTTTTAAATCAAGTACATAAATCAAAATTCATGTACATGGAAGCAAGTCAGACTGTGTCCTTCATCATCTTTGCCTTGTGTTGTGCACTGGAGGAAGATTACATCTGGGAGAGAGAGCCTGGGGTGGAAAATGGAGAAAAAAGAAAAAAAAAAAAAAAGAAGAAGAAGATAGACTTGAGAAGGTCTTTGCTGTGTTTTAACGCTAATGTTGGTCTGTCGATCTTTAAATGAGTAGCAGTCAGCTCAGAACTGCATTGTCCTACCAACTGCATGACCCGAACTGAATGTGCAAGCACTGTGGCCATGCTGGTATTTTGTCACTGGGAACAAAACTTAACAGCTTTATCCAGCAAAGGAAGATGCTGAGTGTTTATTGTTCTGAAGTGTAATTTACAGTGTCTTGCAACTCTGAAGAAATATATGTTGGACACCTACAGTTAAGTGAATATGAACACTCAGAAAAAAAAAAAAGAGCAACCCATGAGACTACATCTGTGAATTTGGATTCATTCTCCTTATTTTGATATTTCTTGTAAAGTGTCAAGCTCATTCATTTCAGTGAACATACAGTATAATACTGTACCTAAATCAGAATTGTGATACATATATCTTGTATATTTTCTCAACATTGGATGCTCGAAGTTTTCTATTGCTTCAATGTTTTTGCTACTTATGGAAAGGATTCATTTGGACTTGCTCTGACATAAGATGGGAACTTCAAAATCTCAAGGTCAGAACCTTTAATCACTGACTTTATTTAAAGAAAGTTGTTTATTTGTTAGTTCAAGTCATCTTTCAGATGTGCAGATTTTATTCATGTCATCACTTCCTGCCAAGTAGGATTCATTTATTTTATTATTCAGTATTCAGAGATATAGAGATAGTTAAGAATATTTATTATTGTAGTTGGAGTATCACACATGAAAAGAAGTTTGAGAGAGAAAAGGAAAATGCTCTTTGTTGTTGATAAACAAGGGCAGCATCAGTAATTGAAGTGCTGCTGCTCCCTTCTTGCACTTCAGAATAGGTTATGTTTGATTTAACGATCTGCCTCAGTTTTTCTATCCATGAAAGGAGAGTACCAATAATTTCTAACCCTAGCAGGAATTTAGAATGGTGATCATGATGCTCTATTTCTTACACGAAGAACAGTAAAAATGGAACTTTGAACTTTGCTTATCTAATTCTTATTCTAAATACAGGCAGTCATCAATCAAGCTGGTACTCTTTCATCAAATGGTCTCCAACCCCACCTGTACACTTTCCTACATAATGTGCTGACTATAGCTACACTAAGACACAACATTCCTGTTGCACTCTACACAGAACTGCACTTATTTGAGCAAGTATTGTTTTTGATTGAGCAGTTAATGGCAAATTATTAGGAATTACTCTGTTAATTGATGGAAGTCATGATGTGCAAATCTGGTATGATAATCTTTTGTGATACTTAATAAAACAGGGGTAATGGAAGTTTTTTCAAACTGTCCTTGCATGCTACTTGCGATGAAGTATCTGCCTTCTGCTTCAAGCGCTCTCGCTTCAGCTACTGCCCTGAGGTGTGATCCTTCACACATATCTATGCCTTAACCGAAGCCCATTTTCATCAGCAGGAATCTTCACATTCAATTCCATGAGCTTTGAGAAAACTCAGCACCACTGGTTCTGTTAAGCACAGGATTGCATTATTTATTCAGAAAAGGTACATGCATGAGCTGGAGTTAGACCAAATTAGTTATTTCCGTAGGAGCAGAGGAAAGCAAGTGGTTTGGTATTTGTAGGCTTAAGAAATTTTTTGCAGATTTTTATTTTTAGTTTGTTGAGAGGCCTTTTTATACAATTTACTCCCCGTGAAAGGAATTTGTTGTAATAACATCCTAAATAAGAGTCCAAACAAGATTCCTAATAAAGAAAAGCTAATGGTTCATGGAGACAGTATGACTAAACAGAGTTTCAGTTCCCTTCCCCATGGCAGTGTGGCAAAACCACTTGAAAGCGATGCTCGGGTGGTAAGAAGCCACACAAGTGGTGGACAGAACAGTCTGTTGCTGACCTTATCTACAGGTTTCCTGTAGATACACAACTGCTCATTATGCTCCTCAGTTGTGCAAATGGCAACATAATGAAATACACAGAGGTTCTTCTCTAAGGCTTTAGCACCCAGCGTTGAAGTACATGGCTTTACTAAGAAAAGACCCTCTGGGGCAAACAAAGCCCATGGCTGTTGTGTTGATCTGGTGAATAGAATCCAGACTGAAGAAGCAGACCTGTTTAATGTTCTGATTCCAGGCTACACCTTTTTTCTTCTGTTTGCTCTACCTACAGATGTTGCTATGAGGAAAAGAGTCAGCAATGACTGATGTGGAGCCCCTGGTGACAGACTTCGCAGCATCGGGCAGGGCAGGCCGCCGCAATGCCTTACCTGACATCCTGGGCTCTCCTGCTGGTGCCGGGACCTCGGACTTGCCGCACAAACTGGCCGAGCTGTCTGTTTCTGAAGGTAGCACCTGTGTGTTCCAGAAGCGGGCATCTGCATGTAGCCATCCTTCGCTTTCTCCTTAAGACTTCTGGCACCATGTAATTTTGATATCAGTGCCATTAGTTCTTTCTTCATTCAGGTTTAAGTTCAGTCTTCCAAAACAGTTTTGTACTCCTAACAAGACAAGTTAATTTTAACCCAGACTGAGTCTGCCATATCCACCCACAGACTCACTGTGCAGCAGTCTGGGGAAGGGTGCTGGGAACTGAATGCTGGCTCACATGAAGAAGAGGAACCACAGTTACATTGCTGGACAGCTTGGCAAACCACCATGCCAGCTATTAATTAGAGTCTCCTCTCGCTCAAGGGTAGCTTAGCACAAGACAGTAAGCTGTGCTGCTGATCCAATTACAGCTATCATTCTAACTTAGAGATAAAAATTAGGAGTGCTGAGTCCTCCTGCTAAGCTTCAGACTTTGCTGTCTGAGATCAGTGCTGCATTTCTGATGCTGATGAAGTGAGAATTATAGGTTGCCTCTGAGCATGGGTTGCTCCTACTTTTTAAATCTTGATTTGGAAGAATATTCTTCTTCTCATGCCTGCCGCTCCCAAGGTGGTCCCACTTCCAGCAGCAGCAATGGTCTGCAGGCAGCAGAGTAGGAGGCAAGCCTGTGCTGAAGGGTACAGGGCTCATGAATTCCAGCTGAAATAGGTTACAGGAAAATTCTCAAGCTCGAAGGGTGTATATTGTGCTTCTATATTACTTGAAGTAGTGTTGAATTTACATCCTCTTAAAGCACCATAAAACTGTGGGAAATTCTTTGATTACAAATTGTCCTTGCTTTGATCATTTCATTTATATACATGTTTTTGGACTTTTGTAATCCAAGCCCATCTGGGGCCTGTTGAAGGACTTCTGGGGGTGAAGAAGAGGATGAATAGAGACATCACTTCTGCGAGGAATGAAAAGAGAGACTGGATCACAACATCCTCTCTTGAAACTAGGAAGGGGAGGAAAAAACATTATCTGAATGGGTGCTGGAAGAAGGCATTACTTTTGCAAAAGGAAAGGCCAAGGATTTATGAAGAGGAGAGGACAGACATAAATAAGTGAAAGCCAGCAAGGACAGTTATATATGCCTAGGTGAAAGGGCAGTACTGAGGAGAACTGGGGGAATTTGGAAAAGCAGATGGAAGGGCACCGTGTTAAGAGTGCATACAAGGTTATGCAGGTCAGTAACAGCAGATGAGACGCAGTTCAGACTCCTTGAATTTGAGATGTCCTTGCAGATGTCCTCTTTCTGGTGTACGTGATTGCAGCATTGCAAATCCATTCCAGAGTATAGACGGGCAATTAACATTTAATGCTTTCATTTTCAAATATCTTTTTTTTAATTCCGAAAAAGCTCTTCCACTTGGCACCATTGCACACAGTGACCACGGGCCACATTCCTGCAGGAGGGAACTGTTTCCCTTGTCAAAGAGGAGGCAGGTGGGAATTTGACATTGTGGAAGTAAAGCTCTTGGACTGGGAAGTCCAAGCCATTGGAATATTCATTGCTATGCTATGAATAACTAACCTTTGTATTGCTTAGAGCAATTAACCTTGAGGGGAATACATATGACCATGTTAAACAAAGCTCAAAAAATACAACAGTACAGGTAAGTTCCTCATGTTTGTTTCATTTTGACTCTGGAAAATTGGAAACAATATACTTTTTAAGGCATGGAAAAATTTTCTCCGATATATATATATTTTTTCCTGCATAAAAGTAAACATGAAAGAGTGAGTGTCTTCTTAAAAGAAATGTTACAGTACAAGATAATAGAAGTACTCCAGACAGAGTAATCCTTTCCTGGTGCTCATCCAAGTGCATTAAGAAGAAATGAAACACAGCTACATTAGTTTGAGCAGTATGTACCAGTGCTTTCTTAAAAACAAAAGGAGATTTGAAGAACAATTCATAGCATGGAATTATCCTTTGCTTTTTTCGTTGCCACCAGAGCACTCCCAGAAGGAGTAATTGCTATTATCAGCATTTTGCAGTCATGATAATAAGTGAATGCAGGATACAGTTAGACACACTGTGACTAGTGGGCACTGCTTGGGTGCTTTTGTGAATTGGGAATTCCGCAAGCATCAAAATGGGAATTGCAGCCTCATTTTCTTGTCAGTTAAACTTCCAAATGGGCAGCAAGCAAAACTGAGGGAAAGTCATCAAAATAAAATGAAAGTTTACGATGCCGTGACTGGGAAATTGTTTGTTTGTGATACATTTGGGGCTGTAATGGACAAAACTTGCTTGTCTTTGGCTTTAGCAATAAGCTGTTAAAATGAAAGCCATTGCCAGCTCAGAACAAAGAGGTTAGATAAATGAGAAAAGCAGAGAAGATAGAACATGTGGCTATATAAAGCATGCCCTATTTTTTTCTGAAAGATTTAGTGAAGACTACGGGGAATGGTGAGGAGGGCTCTCCATCTTGCTTCACATTTAGCTAATGCTCATTGGATCATACATTTCTTTTCCTTCTAAAAAGCTGTCACTTGCTGTCAGAGTGAAAGGTCAGAAACGGGATTTGCTAATACCTTCTGTCTGGTTTAGAAGATAAGAGACTTTGCATATATTCTTTATGAAAATGCAAGGACCATTGCTGTGTGATACAAATTTCTGTGCACTCTGGACATTCCACTAAATTAATATTCACTTTGAAATGAATGGAGATGTTTTGGCATCAGCTATTTTTCACAGAGCCCAAGTCTGACAGGAAGGCTATCTGTACCCTACCCACCTCTGCTGACGTGTTAGTTTTGGAGAGTTGATACTTCCCAAAGGTAGTCTGATGGGAAGCTATAGTGGAACCATATTAAACAATCATAGAGTCATAGAATCATAGCATCATAGAATGTTCTGGGTTGAAAAGGACCACAATGATCATCTAGTTTCAACCCCCTTGCTATGTGCAGGGTTGCCAGCTACTAGACCAGGCTGCCCAGAGCCACATCCAGCCTGGCCTTCAATGCCACCAGGGTCGGGGCATCCACAACATCCTTGGGCAACCTGTTCCAGTGTGTCACCACCATCTGTTGTGATATCAGTTGATATCACATGAGATTCCAGGATTAAAGAAGAATCTGCAAAAAGTTTGAGAGCAAAGAGGTTACACTGACCTTCTGTAATCTGCTCTGGGGGTCTGTTCTGCTAATAATTTATGTTGCTTGGTGAAAATAATTCTAGGTAACTGTGTATAACTGTCTGGATGTAGCTGTCTGGATGTAGCACCTGTGCTGTAAATAAGAGTTTGGATTTCCTCTAGCAAACTCTGTTTACCCTGTCTACAAGACTCCACTAATATTGGACATCAAGCCCCAAACAGAAGCAGACAATAGAGGACATGACTCTGTCTCCCTTTCCTTAAAAGTGCTGTGCTATGTAATACTGAAGAATGTCAAGTAACTGAGTTCTTAATTTACCAGTGTTAAACTATGAAGCCTCCAAACCAGAGGCTGTTGCAGACAACATCAAGCAATTTATTGTGTACAGTGGTGTAAATTTACTGTGGTAAGCAGTGACGAATATATATAATATTGTCTGTTTGTGATGTGTTAATGGCAAATCTCCAGGGAAATTCCTGACATTTGACCTCTTAGATTATGATTATTAAATCAGGTAAATGTTGGAAGATGATACAACCAGATTTGCAGAAGCTATGGTCTGTCTTAGGTCTGAGTACACAAACTGTTTTGTTACCATTGTTAATGCTCTGTGAGACTTGAGGATAGTGTGAAAATAATTGTGCTTTGCAAGGAAATCAAGGCAAGAGGAGCTGTCATTTCTCAGTGAGAGAATATGGGCTTCAGAAGGGACAGTGCAGAATTCCACATATCTAATGATGACCATAACCATGAATCAGTTCTGCTGGTGTGCTTTTATTTGTACTAGCCATGTCATCGTTCCATTCTGATCTATGAAAGAGTGAACTTCAAAATCAGAATTACAAAAAAGTATATATATATACCCTCATCTTGTGAAAAAAAAATTATTTCTGCTATGTTTTTAGTGGCAAAGAAGGTCAGACAAATAATGGACATGTTCATAAAATGTAATGTTATCTACCAGAATCCAAACTGTGCTCAGAGGAGTGCTATATTCTAACCTGACTTTGAAAACAAGTCAGAAAAAAAAAAAAGTTATATCTGATCTGATGCTTAAAATTTATTAGAATGTGCAAGGAACATGGAAATCAGAACCAATAGGAAATTGTTTTTGGACAATGTCTGTGCAGGTTCTTTATATTTTGAGTTTATCACTCTTTCCAGAGCACCCATGAGTTTGGTAATAAAGAGCCAATCCAAATAGAAGTGATCGATAAGCCCAAATATTTGACTGTAATTAAAAAGCTGTAAGACTGTGTGCATTATAAATGTTTGTGTTTTTTTCTAGATGGAGGAGCAGAGGGTGGAGAAGTATCATCATCCAAAGCCTTGCTGGAAAGTCAAGAGGCAGAGGGAAAGAGCAGCAATTCCTAATACCTGAGGACTGCTCAACTGAGGAAACCTGTCGACAGACTTTGCAGAGTTTCCCTGTTACCTATTTTGAAGTGTGGTAGCAATTGCAACAGCAGAGGAAAGACTTTTGTGACACACTTATATGTAGATGGCTTTAACATGGAACTACTGTTTTTTCTGCTGTTGTTCATCAGAAAAAATGTTCTACACATCCAAATGGGAAGAGAACTAAAGAATGTATCTGTTCTGCTTCTTTTTTTTTTTTTTTTTCTTTTTTTTTTCTTTTTTTGGTTGCTTAATGATTACTTTATTCATCCAAACTAATCTTCTTTGGGAGTTTTAATGAACATAGATAGCAGATGTACCAGGTAATGATTACTTTAAAATAAAAGTCCTATTTCTTAATTTTCTAAAATAGCTTCTTTGTTACACAGAGGTGTATTCACTCTCCTTTAAGATAATTAGTATGTATTAGATTACAGACCCAATCTGCAGTATATCTTCAGAGATTTTTGTTCTCATTAGGTATAAGAAGATGGATGTGACAAATAGGAAAACTAACTTTTTTCTCTCTTCTTCCTGACTTCAAAGCATTTTGTTTAGCATTTAAACTACCAGTGTTCATTTTTTAAGTCTCTTTACACTCTATTTAATTATGGCAGATCATCTCACCTATCCCACTCCTAGCAGTCTTGCTATTTCTGTCATTTCTGTTCTCAGGATTATTATTGTAGCTGTTCATGTATATCTGAAATAAAATAGCCATGTTTGTAAGTGATTAAAACTGTTCATCTCACTATGGAAATTAAATAGCTATCATATTTTCTGTCTTCTGTTGAATCTTTGATGTTTCTTTTATATGACAAGACTCAAAACCCCATAATAATATATTATTATTGCATCTCATTTTTGCTTTACTGTTTGCTGCTGATGAAAGTGTTCCAGTGTGATTTTTACAGAGTTTTATCTATTTAAATGTTGGGTTTTTTTTGTTTGTTTGTGTGTGTGTGTGTGTGTGTGTGCGTGTGTGTGTATGTGAAGGCCATGCTCCTGAAACTACCCAGCATGCAGTCCTTTACTGTAGGAATCCAAGATTCATGCACAGACACCCTTACTGCTGTCTAGAGCTGCAGCTGTTTTTTGTACTTTGTGAGACTTGACCAATACTGACAATCAAATTATTTTATTTACCCACACAATTTCTCTGCCGGACTGTGGCAAGATGGAAGAAGTGTCCCACATAGGCACATCACACAATTGACTGATATTCCACCTACAAAATATTTGTGAATTTTATGGCTGGTGGACATCTTGCAAGAGGCTTTTCCACACAGCTACCATTCATAATAGGCATCTGCATTTATTAATAGGCTGTCTTTTAGGGACCATTCAGTAAAGGGTAGATTTTATCCAGCTGAAGCAACACTGGGTTCTCTCCAGCTATCTGTGCTCGTTCAACAAGTGCAGCATCCCAGAGTTACTTTCAAGTTTGGAATAGAAAATAACATACTCCACTGTAGCAAAATGGGTGGCTTAAGACAGTCTGAAAACCTGAGCTAGCAGAGGACAAAAGCTGAAAAACACCATGGAGAGGGACATAAAATTAACTGTATTTGTGATGCACACTTTTGTTCTGTGTTACAGACCTTTTCTCATACTCCAGCCTCCTTTATAGCATCGGGACACATGAATGCGTTCAATTTTAAGATGTTAGAATGATCCAATGGGATTCAAGTAGTTGAGTATTACTGCAGCAGAATTCCTTATACGCTTTAAGTGGAGCGTATGTTAAAGTGCTCTTCTGGGTCACAGCCTATATTGAATTCTTCCTTCACAGTTGCAGCACTGGATATATTTAGAATTTTCTCTTACGTTAAACAGACTCTGAAATTTGGGTTACAGGAACAGATACTTAAATATTTTTCTACTTTGAAAAGCTTTGAAGGGTTTTGGTTTTTTTTTTTTTTCCTATTAAAATACCAATCATGTGAACCAATTAAAGTTAGCAAATTATTCATGTGTTAAACCGTCTATAAAATTACTCAGCAGACATACATACGTACCACTACTCACAGATATTGAATTTAGAACCTTAACCAGGGCGATAAACAAGTAGGAGAATTGGTGCTTACTTTTGCTGTATGAACCTGTCATTGAGAGTGTAGAAAGAAGCTTAAGAAGAAACTCTGCATAAGATGTAAAGACAAACAGGAAGATTTAAAATGCAACTCAGTTAAAAACAATTGGCATGAGAGACATTGTGCTGAAAACTTTGGTCCAGAAGAATTTATTAGTTCTGTATTACTCCTCACTCAGGCAGACAGGAGTTAGCCAAGCCCCTTCTGAGCTCTTTCGGTACCTCAAGGCCACAGTACCCAGGAATCAGGGGTTTAAGCCGGGTTACTGTCCGAAGTATAGCTAGAGTTGGGCAAGCTCTGGTTCCTTTTCTTGCTGGTATCTCGAAGATAGACAGTAACTCCTGCTGGACTTTAGCTGTGTCTGTAAAGAGCTAAGTGCTTCTGAATACTCCCTGCTGAGCCAGTTTATCCAGTTTTAACTAATATCCAGGACATACCACCTTCCTATTAGCTCAGATAATGAATAATTAATGCTAGTGTTTTCTCTTAATCCATATAGTTACAAAGTTATGGCCATGAATCAGCAGAATATTTTAAAATATGCTTAGCTTTAAATGTAGATTAGTCTCACTGAAGTAAGTAGAAATACTTAGTGCTTAAAATTAGGTGCATATTTAATTAACTTGATAAATTACAGCAGCAAACTTCTATTAAGGCTAATTTTGTATTATAACGCATTAATCCCAATTTCCATTTGCAGCAAGTGCAGCACAGGTAATAGCATCTTTTTCATCAGCATAAAAGCACCATCCTGGGCTTTTATACAGAGCCAAGACATTTATTTTAGTACCAAGCAAAAACAGTAACTTTATTGTCTCCAAATTTCAGAACTCAATGAGGTAAAGATTAATTCTCAGCCACTCTGCATACTTAAAAAAAAAAAAAGGATAGAAAATAAAACTCTGTAACTTAATTGTACATACATTAGAAAATTTAATAATTTAGATTCTTTGAACACATAAAAACAATGGCCTCACTCTTTTTCAGATATCATTAAGGAGGTAATTTTCTTTTGTTCAGCTGTTCATCATGAGCTCCATGTAAGAGGCAAGTGAACATGCTGAGGCATATCTTCTGTTATTATAAATTAGGAAAGTTCCATTTGTTTTCTGGAAGGCAATGAATGAGTAAGTAGATTTTAAGGTAGGGGACTGATTATTAGAACAATCTAGTTTATGCTTTCTCATGATTTCTCATGATTTATGCTTTCTTATGATTCCTCATTTAGCTACCTTCATCTGTGCCACATACTATCATTCTGGTGTAACTGCATAGGCTGAGCTTTAAAAAGAAATGCTGGATGAAATGATCATCAAAGCACTGGTATACTTTATAAGGAATTTCCAAAGCATTGATGGTAATGTATAGGTCATATCCAGTTGTCACTGAAGGAAAAGACTGTTTTACATCAACTGCAGTTTTAACTCAGGAGTTACTAAGTGTACAGAAAATGTCTCCCGTTCTGTAAAGTCCTTGAACAAATACTTGAGACAAGGAAACTACTCATTGGTAACATCATATAATTTTGCATTATTCAAGACATTATATTTGGTTATATGGACCTATGATCCTACTCACAGTGACCAATTCTCTGTTGCACAACATTCACTCCAGCTCATAACAGGGCAGTAATGACTTACAGTAATGACAAAACATATACAATGTTTTGCATACATTGTATGTTTCCAAATTGGGCCTTGCAGATGAAGAGTTATGCATATAAATATTTCTTCAAGCCAGTAAATTTCAAAGTGTATTTTAATTAGTTAACTCACTTCATGAATGCTGTTAATAAACAGATGATGATAAATGATAAACTGGCTGCTGTATGCATATATACCATGTATTTATTTAAATAATCCTTAGCTACTTCTATGTAAGAGTCGCATCAAAACATCAGCTGATTGTTAATTTTTGCTTGTTATACCAGTGCATTTATACTTATACCACAACAGCCAACTGTTTGACAATAGGATATGTGGAAGTGTATCTTCCATATCATTCCCAAATAGTGAGAGGATACACAGTTATTACACGTTGATAAATACAGTGGTGATCATATGGAGTCTTAACTGTGCTTGCATTAGTTAACAATGACACACAGCAGTAGCGATAAGATATGTAATGCACACTTTACCATCATGTATTCCAAATATGTTTTACAGATTTCAGGATGCAGCAGATTACTTAGGGTTGATTTTGATTTTGATTCCTCTGTTCTGCCTGCTGGTGCTTTGTGTGTGGTAAAACACATGAGGAAGAATTAAAGAGTCAGAGATTTCCATACTAGTTTTGCACAGACTGTTTGCTCTGCTGAGAGCTGCAGATCTGCTGTGAATCCTGAGGGGTGCCCAGGTCAGCCCAGCACAGACCTGAAGGGCTGAGCCCGCTGGAGTGCACTGATTGTGCTATCCAAAGCGGTTTGGCTGAAAGCAGCAAGAGCTTAACTGTCCTGCCATCTAGTGGGATCCTCAGCCTGCCAGGTAGCCTGCTTGAATAAACTGAGTCTGGTGATCAAGAAACCTCAAAATCAGCAAAGTGTGAGGCAGCTGGCCTGGCTAGAGATTGAATGTGTCCAGTTTATCTGAGGCACTCATAGGTTTTTACTAAGGGTCCGTGCATCTTGTAAGAGTCATGTGATCCTGAGCATGCAGAAAGGTAACTGCAAACAGCAGTCTCTCATCGCTGAGAATATTGTTCTAATGGATTACGTAGACTGAGAAAATAGCCCTAGCTAAACACTCTCAGCTACACAGTGCTGTCACTGCTCCTTCCTGGTGTCACTTCCAGCTCACTCCCTTGCACAGTGTATGCCCACATAGTGTTACATCCCTGCTCTGTGCTTTGGGTTGGGGTGCTAACACCACCACATGACAGTTTTGATTTTTTCAAGCAGAACTATTTCACCTTCCCTACTTGAAGCTGTTCTATACTGGGTAATAATTAGCAGTAAGTGGAGACCTGCTGTTTTATTATTTCACTTTATCTCCCTGCTCAGCTGGGTGAGAACCAGGTCACGCTCACGAGGCCGGGCACGAGATGGCGCCCGAGCCCATGCCAGGCCAGCTGCCGGGCCCTGGAAGTGTTCATTGTCGCGCCCGCCTCAGAAATGGCAGAGTTCGGTTCTCTCACAGTAAGAACCGAAGCGGAGAGCTGCGGCAGCGCCCCGCAGCCCGACCCCGGTAGGGACCCGCAACACGCTCCGCAGGGGAGCCGAGCGCAGCCGGCAGAGGGCGCTGCCGCCCGCCCTGCCGGGGCTTCGGCTACCGCTGCCAACAGCCGGTACAGCCGGTCTGCGTCTCGTCGAGCGGGTAGCCTTCTAGCATCCAACCAATCTGCCCATTCCGGTACTACCTTGTGCCTGAATTTCATATTTAACGCCATTCAAAGCTTGCATCAATCTCATCGCTGCCTCTCCTCAGTGCTTGCCCCTTGCTTTGCTCACTTAGACCTCCTCACGCCTCCTTATATCCAATATCACCAGGTAGTGCTTTAAACAGCAACCTGAGTGATGCAGTTGACACAACAGAAAGGAAGAGAGGCCGTCCAGAGAGACCTGGGCAGGATGGAAAAGTGGTCCACATGAACCTAATAAGGTTTAACAAGGGCAAGTGCAAGGTGTTGCTCTTGGGTCAAGGTAATCCCAGATTATCTGGGGAAGATTTCATTGAGAGCAGCCCTGCAAAGAACAACTTGGGGATTCTGGTGGATGAAAATCTGATCATAAGCCAGCTGTGTGCTCTTGCAGCCCAGAAGGGTAACTCTGTCCTGGGTTGCATCAAAAGGAGAATGGCCAGCAGGGCAAGGGACATAATTGCTCCCCACTGCTCTGCCCTTGTGAGGCCCCATCTGGAGTACTGCATCCAGGCCTGAGGCCCCCAACATAGGAAGGATGCAGGGATGTTGGAGGAGGTTGTTTAGCTTGGAGAAGAACAGGCTCTGGGGAGACCTCACTGCAGCCTTCCAGTTCTTAAAGGGAAGTTATAAGCAGGAGAGAGACAGACCTTTTACATAGCCTGATAGTGACAGGACAAGCGGGAATGGCTTTAAACTAAAAGAGGGGAAATTTATGTTAATTTTCAGGAAAAAATCTTCATTCAGAGGATGGTGAAGCACTGGTACAGGCTACCCAAAGAAGCTGGGCTCAATATTTTGAGGTGTTCAAGGCCAGGTTGGATGGGGCCCTGAGCAGCCGTATCTGGTGGGTGCCAACCATGTCTGCAGCTTGAGCTATAACCTGAATAGTCTGTATTCAACTTAAAGTTGCTCTAGAGAAAAGTAGCATGTGATCATGCAAGTAGAGCTGCTTTTGCAATGTAAGGAAGTGCTAAAATAAGTTTATCCCAGGCATGTCCTTTTAGACAGCCTTCGATCTCTTGACTTTATGGTGTTTTGTTGTTGTTGTTGTTGTTGTTTTTAACATGAGCTTTCAGGAGTGGGAATTTCTAGCTAAGTTTATAAAAGATAGAATGAAATACTGATATGTAAGAATGAAAATAATTGAAGTTGGGGAGACAAAGGACAGTGAGAAGAGTTAAAAGACAGAAAGCTGTGTCACTTCCCTCTTCAGTCCTTCATTAAGCAAAGCAGCCAAGCCCATCTTGGTATGAGTGAGTCAGACCTGCTCTTGCACCCTTCCTTGCTTCCGGACTCTGGATGTCTTTAGCACTGGCTGTAGCTCCCACCACCTGCTCAAGGAAGTTTCAAAGGTCTGGAGGAAGATGCTACTAGAAGCCTTGCTGAAATATTACAGAATGAGTTAAGGAGCTTGTGATAAACAGAGGCTCTTGATTATGTTTACCACGGTCCTATGGTGGAGGAGATATTTTGAAACATGAACATGGATGCATAAATTTAAAGGAATAGTAGATGTATCTATACATCTCCACTTGGCAATTGCTTTAGGACAGTCCTGGAAGTGAGTCCCATGATTATCAGGCAGGGTTACTACATGCCTAGTTTCTTTCTTATGCTTATCTGCATCTTCTCCTGTTGCAGAGTCTGGATCTGACAAAGCATAATCCTACACACATGGCTGGATGTGTCTTTTAAGTCTCTTAGTCTAGACTTACTCATTGTGACTGTCTCATGTGATTTCTTGCATAATCCAGGATATGGAACTTCTCTGAATTATTTCCTCTATCACGTCTAAAAAAAAAACACGTTTGTACCTTTTAATCCAGTTTACAGCTGACAGGAATTAAATGTATAATAAGGTGGTTTTAAAGTTATTCTGGTACTTTACAACAATTATGCACTTTATTGTAATATAAATTTATCTAGACTTAACTTCTACTTAGAAGCTTTCATACCTTTGTATACTAGACTGAAGATCCAGTCTTATTTTAGCTTCTCCAGGGTTAATCTCCTAACAGCAAAGACGATGAGTCTTCCCCAAGTTTGTCTTGTTATTAGTCCTTATTTAAAGCTAGTAATAGGCTATTTTGCAATGCTTAAACTTGCTCTTGAACTTTATGTTTGAGGAAGCTTATGTATTTAGACTTGTGAAAACTGAAAAATAATTCGTTTCACACAAACCAACGTGTAAAGCAGGGATATATTTGCACTATGTAAATGAATTGACAAGGAAGGTATGTAATTATATCTAGGTCACCTATTATGAGCTAACATTTCAGAAGTACTTCCGCCTGATCTGTGATAGGCATATTTTCCTTAACAACAGGCCCATAAGTTGATAATCTAATTAAATTATTTATCAAGACTGTGGAACTCAGCATTTTTTTCAAGGTTGCATTAACCATACCTGGATCCCTCTGCCAGTTTAGGACTTCAGAGGAAATGGCTTGTGCCCCATGAGAGATTTTGAATCAGAGGAAACAATGCCACAGGGGTGTGGCTTTGGCAGGCTGTGACTCCCCTGTCAGTCCACAGCTGGATAAACAGAGAGGCATCCAGGTAATATCCAAATGTTCAAGACTGCTTATGCTGAATGTCAAATATTCTCAGTAAGTATTAGGCAGCCTCCATGGCATATACTAGTGCTGCAGAAAGATAATATATTACTTAGAGATTACCTGTATTTTTAATACTGTAAAATTTGGATTGCTGATGTTAAAAAGCATTCCCTATCTTTGTTATAATCACAGAATTGCAGGGCTTGGAAGGGGCTTCAATAGAACATTGAGTCCAACCCTTCTGAAGGTACCCTACAGTAGGTTGCACAGGTAGACATCCACACGAGTCTTGAATATCTCCAGAGAAGGAGACTCCACCACCTCTCTTGGCAACATGTTCCAGTGCTCTGTCACCTTTGCCATAAAGAAATTCTTCTGCGTGTTAGTATGAAACTTCCTATGTTCAAGTTTTAGGCCATTACTCCTTGTGCTATCGCTACACACCACTGAGAAGAGCCTGGCCTCATCCATTTGCCTCTTAGCTTCCTTTAGATATTTATACACATTTATCAGATTCCTCCTCAGTCTTTTTTTTGCCAAGCTGAACAGACCCAGGTTACTCACCCTTTCTTCACATAGGAGGTGCTCCTGAACCTTAATAATCTTTGTAGCCTTCTGCTGGATTCCTTGTAAGAGATCACTCTCTTTTTTTGAACTGGGGAGCCCAGAACTGGACACAGTATTCTAAATATGGCCTTACTAGGACAGAGCAGATGGAGAAAGTAACTTCCCTTGCCATGCTGGCTATGCTTTTTGTAATGCAGTCCAAGATACCATTGGTCTTCTTGGCCGCAGAGTAATACAGCATCCTTAGATTCTGTTCCACTAGTATTCTCACTGGTCTGTTCTGAACACCAAGTTTACACAAGTCTTCCAGAATCGGTCCAACTAGAATCTAGTCAAACGCAAGTCATCTATTCGGCTTAAACGTGCACTATTCTTGTGTTTATACAAATTGCAATATTTTAACTTAGTGTGTTCACCCTATTTGTATGGCTTCAAAGTTTCACACAGAGTCATTATTGCCCCTGCAATAATCATTTATATTATATATTTATTTCAACCAAGCTAACCTCACACTTAGCCAGGCTGAAATTGTACAAGAGCTGCTTCAAAAGTAATGCCTCCTATTTTATTATGTTGGCCCACAATGTCAGAGGTGGATGCTGGTGGTGTCTTTTTCACCAGGCATTTCTCTCTTTTGTTTAAACAAGGATTTCTGAAGAGCTGCATATCAATAGAGTAAACCTAGTGTTTTTCTATGACTCACCAAAAGCACTTAAATTTTATTTTTATTAGCTGGATCAGCAAATCTCTTAGACAGCTAGAGAACATATGAGATAATTTTGGTTAAGGACATTTTACTGCCCTCTTTGCCATTAGATATTTCTGCAGCACCAAAAATCAAATCACACTCAGCCCTAAAGCTGAGTCCCATCTGACATAATAGCTACTAAACTCTAGCCCTTTCTGTATTACATTGACATCAGAGCCACACAGAAGTCACACCAGGGCTTCATACAAGGTTAGAGAGTGCTGAGAATACCCTAGCCTGCTCTATGTAAATGAAGGAAATATTTACTTTCAGATACACGTTATTTTTGATTCACTTAATTCATATGTAACTCCCTGTGTATTTCAGAATGCTAAGAGATTCCTCAAATTCCTGAATCAGTTGGGACCCTGAATCATGCTGGTTTTCAATGGAATTTTATACTTACAAGGCCTTGATGTTTCAATATTTGCTTTCACATCAGAGGAGTTAGGATCTGATATCACTTTGCATACATGAGAGCATGTGAAAATGTTCTCCAGCTGCAGAACCTTTGCTGATCCAAACACAAAAATGTTTCAATAATGCAGTCAACACTGAATTATCTGAAATCCTTATAATGTAATATCTCCTTAACTATTAACCAAACTCTACTCTATAGAGTAATGTCTTATTCCTGGCTATTGTACTACAAGGATGTGAAATGATAGGTTTAACTGAGTTGCTTTAGGAAGGGAACTCCTCCTGTGTTAGATCCACAGAGAGACTTGCAGAAGGCTAGATAAACCTTTCTTCAAACACTATTTCTTCAAACACTATTTGCACCAATTTTTCTACTTTTCCATAATCAATATACTAAGCCTTTTGTGATTGACTGCACTGATTCGTTTCTCAGCTGCTCCCAGCACTGAGTATGAGGTATTCATGTATAACAACTGCTTGGTCAAACTTTGCCATCACAGTTGCCTGATGACAGTTTTGTGCTGCTCTCCTTCTTTTTTTCCCCTTGAACAAGTGAATTTTTTTAAGGGCTGAGTGGAGCTGACCTGAGGCTGCTCCTCTATTCTTGGAATGCCTGAGGACATGTGAAGCAGGGCTTGAACACGAGGGAAGAGTAGCAAAAAGCAGGTTTTGTGTCCTGTATTCAAAGGTTGAAGGTTAGACCAGTCCCACATTCACCCTAAATGACCTTTGGGAGCCAGGGTTACTCATTACATAGTGCTGTCTTGCTACAGTATTTTCATCTTTCAAGTTGTTCTTTCACAGAGATTTCACATGTGCCTCCTTGACACTGCTCAAGTGGCATAAAGAGTTCAGTATAAATGAGAACGTCCCCAGGTGGCCAGAGGGAAATCTCTGGAGACACCATTCATCACATCAGTTTTCTGTGCTATGGCATATGCAGTCTGTTGAAACCTTCACAGTCTCCTCAGAGTTTAACAGGAACTCTAAGCTTGTCTCTTGTGCAGCAAATTACACAAGGTCAGTATATTTCACACTGCTGTGTGATTCCAGAGAACAGAAAAGCATTGCTATAGGCTTGTACTAGCTGTTGACATGAACACATCTCTGGCATAAAGACCTACAAGACAAGGCAATGGAAAGTGTTTCTGACTGTGGTCACCCCAGAAGATGTTGGTAATGCAACACTTCCTCTTTCTGGTTTATCCTGCTCCCAGATCATCACCACCATAGACAGGTGGGATCTCACCATCATATAACCTAGCGTCATGACTTTGGCAACCTGACTAAGAAGCAGAGGGAATGTGGACATTTTATCAGACCCTGTTTAACATCTAAAGCATGGTACAAAGTGTGAAAGTGTTATTTTTACTGAAGACTAAATACTTGTCTTAGCCAAGAATGTTGAGAAATCCTGGTACAACTGAGCCATCAGTGTAGGTGTGATTGCTTAAATTAGGTTGGATCCTGAAGTGGCTGCCTCCCGGGGGTCAGGCTGCAGTGCTGCAAAAATGAATATACAAGACAGAAGAATCTTTGAACAGTCCAGCTACCAGCAGTGGCATTGCTTCATTTTTACGAGTTTTCTATCCTGAAATATCCATGAGGCTGTTTCTGTACAACAAGACCCAGAGAGTAGAAAGAGCAAGGAGACATCCCAGGGCTCTCTGCATTCGTAAAGGATCAGAAGCAGCAGCACCAGAAGGATCAGCGGAGACTCCAGGGCTTCTGCCAATAGTATCTATTTGAGCATATATGTCCATGATGCTCTTCCTCTCCTTGTTTTTGATCACAAGTTGAAAAGTCTTGGAAATACAGCTCAGAAGAGTTGAAGACTCCCAGAAATAAAGGTTCAGAAACCTCCGAAACAAAGAAAGTTGGACATAAACCAAGGAGCTGCGGGAGGGCATGTGTAACTACTGACACTTTATGTCTCTGCCTGTACTTCAAATAAAGGAGATGGAAAATTAAAGAGAAGTAGTCCCTACCCTTAGTTAGGCTATCAAGACTAACAAAACTTGTGTTTTGTGATGTGAGGAATTAGGATTGTATCCCTGGGGTTCAGAGAGGAGTTAATTCTTCTGAGGACAAGTAAAAAGTGATAAATCAAGCATCAATGCCCTAGACTAAAAGAAGGTGCCACAGCACAAAAGCCTGAAAGAAAAGCTAATGGTGGCCTAAAAATAATGTTGAGAAGACTAATAGTTATTATGGCTGGCCCAGGTAGGCAGTTGTTGAGGTTTTATTCCCAAATCACAGAAAACTGCCTTCACTTAGCCCCTGAGCTTTGTTGTGAGAACTGAGAGCTAGAATCAAGGCTGTGGAATCCGCTCAGGAAAATCGCCCAAAAACCTTGTCCTACTGAGCTGGGCAACCTCCTGCAAGAAACAAAAGGGACAGGCCCCAGTGCTTCTAGTGGATTTCAAAGAATAAGTAGAAGAAAGAAAACTCTCCATCCAGATGGAAAATAAATAAATAAATAAATAAACAAATTCCCGCCGCTGGGATAATGATGCCGCCCTGCGGGCGCCCCATCACCGTCGGCCGCACCAATCCCCGGGCAGCCCGATTTGCCGCGGGGCGGGGAGAGCCCTACAAGCGGGGCGGGCAGACTCCGGCCCCGGCCCTGTCCGGCCCTGTGGGCGGCTCTCCCGCCGCTCCCCTCCCGCCGGCCCCCCGCCGGGCGCGGGCTTTAAATGCGGGACGGTGAGGCGCCTGTGGTGTTTCCCGGCACTCCGGCAACCGCTGTCATGGTTGAGGCGTTCTGCGCGACGTGGAAGCTGGCGGACAGCCACAATTTTGACGAGTACATGAAGGCGCTGGGTAGGTGCTACCGGGAGATCCGGAGCCGAGAATATGCATCACAGTGAAATACAAAATAAATCGGAGTCCCACAGAAGAGCTATCGGGGACAACGAGAGCCCCCTGCTCCTTGCCGGGGTTGCCCGGGTAGCTATGCTGGAAGCTCAGTGTCGGGATGGCTGCCCTCAGCCTGCTGCAAGCAGCCCCGGGTCACGGGAGAGCGTGGGATAAGAGCTGAGCTGCTGCAGCTACGCGGCAGACAAATAGAGCTAAGCGCTGTGCCGGGGCATCACCCGGGCGGCCCCGGTCCCGCGGCGTTGCTCGGGCTCCGCGAAGGGTGATCCAGCGCCTCACCCACGTGGAGGGACGGGTGTGCGGGGATGGAAGCGAGACGGGAAGCAGCATCGCACTGCGGCGTCCCAAAGCTGTAGAGCGGGGGAAGAATTGTCTGCGCCTGTGTGTGTGAACGAAAGGGTGTATAAAAAAAAAAAAAAAAAAAAAAAAGCGGGTGATGATTTCTGCTTTTCCCTGGCGGTGTAGGAGTGGGGTTTGCGATGCGGCAGGTGGGGAACGTGACTAAGCCCACGGTGATCATCAGCAGCGAGGGGGACAAAGTCGTGATCAGGACTCAGAGCACTTTCAAAAACACAGAAATCAGCTTTAAACTGGGCGAGGAATTTGATGAAACTACCCCCGACGACAGAAACTGCAAAGTAAGTGACCTCTCGTTCAGAGAATCCCTTCTTTTCTCTCCCTTCCCAGTGGTATCCTTGCACGGTGGGGTGGAAGGGAAAATGTAACTGCTGCCGCAATTGTAGCACTGCGAAGGATGGGGGGGAAAAGACAGGATTGCATTGTATTTGGTGACGTGTGCTGGGTCTTTTTTTGAATCACCGTATTGTGTTTTCAGCCCCATTTCTCCTGTCCAGTGCTGAGGAGTTTTTTTTTTTTCCATTTTTCTTTACTTTTGACACAAAGACCATTTAGTGTGACCCTTTCCAAAATGGAGGAACGCTTCTCCCTCTGTCTTTAGGGGCTCAACATAAATGTTATCCCAAAGCACATCCAAAATGATGGTTCCTGAGAGACTAGAACTCTAAAGAAACAATTTTTTTTTCCCATTTTTTGATACAAACATGAATTGTATAGATCCCATCCTTAAAATAAGGATGATTCATGTACTTTGCTCTGCCTGCCTGGGACCACTTTATTGTTGTAGGTCCACATATCTGTTGAAGAGAATTCCATTGAGAAGTATATGCTTATCCTGTGAGTAGAATTTCAAATATCCCAGGTAAATGAGTGTTTGTATTCTTTAATATCTCACAGTCAGTTGTGACCCTGGATGGAGACAAGCTAGTGCATGTACAGAAATGGGATGGCAAAGAGACAAACTTTGTAAGAGAAATAAAGGATGGCAGAATGGTAATGGTGAGTACAAAAGTCACTGAGCATTCATGTACACCACTAACGCTCCTTCTTCACATTTGCCTCAAGCTTGTGAATTTCACAGGTATCTGTAACACAGAACCAGGGTGAAGCTAGTGGACACTTCTCAGATCATTACTTTTTGTTTGGCATCTTGCTGGAAAATTGCTGATGGCTCTGTGGCTCCAGGCAGGCCAGTCTGTGGGTTCTCGAAGTGCATCCCTTCTAGAGTTCATGGAAATGCCCAAATGAATATATATTGCAAATCACAATTTTAAGACATGCATTTACACGTAACATAATTTCTTTTGAGTTGCGAAATATAATAATCAATAATTTAATATGTAGACAATGCTTTGTTCAGATTTCTTTAATAGCTTATTCCATATATGCACATGTAAATAATAGAGAATTACACAGAACAAGTATTTCTCCAGGAGAATAAAACTTCAGTGCTACAGGAGGTAATAGCTTTTCCTATTTCATACAAAAGGACTTATTCTCCCTTTCTTGTTTAAAAATGCTTAAAATAGCATTTGTACAAAAATAAAAAAAAGTAATTTTTGTTTTAAGTTTGTTCTCTTGCCTAATTTTCAGGAGTAGGAGTATGGGGTGAATAAGTGGCGTAAGTTACTCTAATGTCCAGGCTGGTTTTCATGGCTATGTTTGGTATACAGATGTATCTTGCAGGGGGGGGAAAAAAAAACAAACCACACACAAAAAAAAACCAGAAAAAACTTCAACCACAGTAATGTGTGTAAATTGGCTGTTGTATGAAAACAGTTTGCTTTGTTTTCTAAATACTTCAGAGAACACTCTTGTGGATGGAGAATTCCAAACAACAAAAACTTCTTATGGTCAGTGCAACACAATGTGACAGTGATTCAAGGAAAACTATGTGCTTTGTTTTTTGGGAACATCTACATGCATATGCAGGAAAGCATTTTCTTCAGAATTTGAATGCAGTTGGAGGCAGTATTCCACTTAGTGAAATACTCAAGCTTACATTCTGCAGTCAGTGTTGTACACTACTGTAGAAACCAGAATACTTGGTAGTTTTAGCCACATGAGTGTATAGGGTGCATTTATCTTAGTATGAGATTCTTCTTAAGTGTATGCTTATGTAGAATAACATAGAACATGAAAATAGAGAAGTTAGCTTTAAAATTCTACGTTTTGCAAGTAGATCAGCATTGGCAAAATAAGTATTAAATCTTTTTCAAACCAAAGCTGTGTTTGAGAAATTGTATTCACAAAATTAGAAAGTCATTTATGTCCTTACCTTGGTTGTATTGCAAAAGCGCATTACGAGCTTCTTAGATTTGAAAGCAAGGAGAAAGTTGGATTTATTATGGCACCTACAACTCTGAGATTTCTCTTGTTACTTACTTAAAATATCAGTAATCTCGGCAACTTGTTTATTATGCTATGTAGCTTATAGAGGAATCTTGTTCTTGTACAGAGTTCTTAATGTGTTAGCCGTTACAGAAAATGGTTGAGCATCTAATACTTCTCTTTTCCTTGCAGACCCTTACCTTTGGTGATGTGGTGGCTGTTCGCCACTATGAGAAAGCATAGAGTTCACCTTACCAGATGTTACATCTAGTGGATGGATTAATGTACTGTCCAAAATTGAAAGTAGCTTAAATGTACATTTCTGACATTGAAAGGTTAATAAAGATTTTTTTTTTCTGGGGGGGGCCGGGCGTTTTTTTTTTTTTTAAAGAAACTTTTTGCCATCAAATTGGCAAGCTTTTGCTGTATATTGCAACAAGATAAAATTTGCATAAAAACTCTGAAACGTTTTGGTTTGTTTTTACAGTAAATGAAATATATTTGAGTTGTTTTAGAATGGAGATCCAACAAATTAAAAGATTTTTTAAACTTGTGCTCCTTTTTGTGTTTCTTGGGCCAATAGTCCAGTGTTTTAGAGGGAGCTGCTGTACAAGTTCCTTTTTTCTCAGTTGAACAGCAGAAAAACATAGTCCTTGCTGCCCCAGTGATCTATACTATGTGGAAAATGGAAAAAGTGCCTTCCTACCACTGAAGTGGCTTTTTGCTGAAGAAATCTAAAGCCCTAGTAGGCAAATAGGTGAAAGGCTCAACCCAGTTTCAGCTAGTCTCTTGGATCTTGTGATCTGGGACAGGCTGAGGTCAGCACGTAGATAACCTTTGATATCGTTTTGGTTTTAATAGTTAAGAGAAGTTTGTTTTGTTTCAGCAAAACAAAACACAGCATATATACAAAAGACTGGAGTACATCAGAGTGCAGAGAATCAAGTGTTTCATAGGGTGAGAGGAAAGAACCAACGTGACAGGGTGGGTCTGGGGGAACCACAAGCACAAAGCTTGCCTTTCATCAGTCTCCACAGGGCTGGGAAGAGACAGGGGAAATAATATCAAACAAACCTTTTGGGCTTCTTCCTGTGCTGTAGTTTTACAGCTAATATGTAATGGGTGTAATAATAACATGCACTCTGAACAAAAAGAGAAATTAAAACTTTATCCTGTGTAATATTCCATAACAGATTAGTATGGTGGAAGAGTGCCCTACTTTTCAGCTTATTAGGAACACTGGAATGGGTTGTTGGCATTACAGAGGAGCATAGTTGGAAGATCTCATGTTTTCTAGTGTGCTGACCCATGACCCATTTTGATACGCTGGTACTATACCCTCTCACCCAGGCTGAGGGAGCACAGCACTCAGCTACTTGGGGCTGTGCAGGAGGGGGCCCAGTCTTCCAGGCCTCATCCTGCAACTGTTCTTCTTTTGATCTGCCCCCAGTGTCATGAGAAGTGGCCTCCTGCATCCATGTACAGCATTCTTCCCTTCACTTTTGCTTTTTCAGAAAAGGAAGAACATCAGGGTGTTTATCTCTTATGGAGAGCAGTATAAATGTAGAAGATTGAGTCTTCAACTGTAAACAATCATAAATACATTTTAAATGGTGCATACTGCTAGCTTTTAAAATCTAGGAGATGTCTTCTTTCATCAGAGAAATGAAAACTTGTTTCACTGACATAGGGAGCTTCATTCTCTGTGTTTTGGGCTGCTTCAGGTTTTCTATAGTACATGTACTTGAGCCCTTCTGCCCTTGAGTGTTTTTTGCCCAGTTACATTTCAGTCTCTGTGCCTAATGCTGTTCCCATCCGTCTGCCTGTGCAGCTGCCTCCCAATCCACACGCATTCACTGTGTGACTGCATTCCTGTAGCCCTTGGAGGAAAGCAGGAGCAGCCTTTGTCACAGGTAGTGCAGGGTTCCCCTCAGTAGGATTCATGTTCCTGATGAGTGATGAGACCATGAAGTAAAAACCCACAGTTTTGTCACATTTAGAAAAGGAACAAAGGGAGAGATTGTTGAAACTTGCTTTATACGTTGTTAAAGCTTGGTTTAAACATTTAATGGTGGATATTTTACATTGCTGCCACTTAAAAAAAAAAAAGATGGCTTTTTTTCTGTGTTCTATATGTAACATGTGAAACCATCATTACTGACAAAGTATTTTGCTGTTCTAAGAGGAACAGTGTTAACGCCAAAGTAAATATGGGTAAGAGAAGTGGTGGTTGGGAAGTGCCTGCAGCACTGTGGGAGAGGAAAGACCACGGAAATGCCGAATGAGGGGCCTGCAGCCCTGCCAGCCCTGCCTTTGCCAACACCGGAAAGCAGAGCCAAGCAGAAAGCACTCGCAGTGGGGGACCCTGAGGGGCAGCTGGGGATTCTTGACAGCTATTCTGATTTGCTAACCAAACTGACACTGAGCCATTCACAGGAGGCTGTTCCTTAGCAGATCTTTAACCACGAAGCAACAGGGACTCAGCAGCAACAGGGACAGCTTACAGTACGCCTCAGCACTTTCCTTAATAAAAATAGTACACTTTTAATACTGAAGCTGTATTCCTCGACTTTCTTAGATGTATGTTAAGCAATCAGAAGCAATTTAACGTGTATACTAAAAGAAACCTTCCTTCCGTAAAGATTCTGTGGACATGTTTTAAACTCCTGTATGACTCCCGAGCGCTGCCTGCACACAGGGACGAGGCCTTCCCTAGGGCTGCAGGCATTGTGGGCATGCAGCACCTCGGCCATCAAGGTGTTTCGCTTGACCAGAGCCATCAGGGTGAGGCCAGGCCGTGCTCCTGGAGCAGTGCTTGCTGGCAACGCGGCCAGGCCGGACGCCCCTTTTGGGAATAAAGGAGGCAGCCCTGGACGTCACACCGATTCCCCGGCACCGAGCAGGCAGCTCGGGTTCAGGCGCCGCTCGCACCGGGGCGGAGCGCGGCGGCGGCGGCTTCCGGCGGCCCCGGCCAGGTTGCGAAAGGTTAAGGCTTGCCCGAGCTGTCCCGGGCTTATCCCTTTCCTCCTCTAGGGCTCTCCCGGTACCGCCGAAATGGAGCCGCCGGGGGGACGCGCCGCCCGCCTGGCCCTCGGCCTGGTGCTGCTCTGCTCTGCGCTGCGAGCTGCCGCGGCGGCGCCGGCCGGCCAGGGGCCCCGCTCCGCTGTGGGTGAGTGCGCCTGGAGGGCAGCGGCCGAAGCGGGCGGCGGGAGGGTTACGGGTGAGGGGTGGCCCTGTCCCTGCTGACGGTGCCCGTCAGGGAGCTCGGCTGCCGCCTGTAGGAGCCGGGCACGCCCGCACCTCCTGCCCTGTCCGAAGTCGGGAGTCGTTTTGTGCCTCCCTTCGTGGCTTTACCAAATATAGCTAGCTGCGCTTCTATATCCAACTAGCTGCAATATCGAGTCAGTTTTAAATATGTAATTACGGTGCCGTTCAGGTTACGGAAGGGTTAAATGGGGCCTTTACGTAGCTCTCAGGGTACCTGGCACTCCAGGCAGCGGCGGGTAGGTGAGGTGAGCCCTGCCCTGCCGACGGTGTGTGCGCTGCAAACACTGGCTGTGCGTCTGTGCTGTCACCCGGCAAACACGCCTTGATCGGCCTGACTCCAGCACGGTGACAGACACAGGTGAGTGCTTTGGCACTGGCTCCGCGGGACTTTCAGTTCCTGTGGCCCACAGACACCACAAACCAATGCGGAGCCACGTTCACGTGCTTCTGTGTCTCTCGTGGTGTTGTGGATCTCAGAGGTTACTGCTGAGCTTTGCTTCCTGAAACAAAACTCCACAGGGTCAGCTCGTGTGCTGCCTGCTCTGTCACTGACTGAGAATGTGGCCCTGGGAAAATCAATTGGTGGCAGTCCCAGTTTCACAGCAGGTAACCCAGATACGCGTTCTTTTTCCAAATGCTTTGAAACTGACAGAAAGAAAATATTCATATATTTTACTGAATGTAAAAACTGGCAGTTTCACACAAGCATAGTTCATCATGTTTTTTTTTCCTTCACATGTGGTGCTAAGCACCACTAAGCACCATTCTCAGCAGTGGCTGAGAGTGTGTCAGCCTGAACAGTACTGAGTAGGTAAGGCTTTCTGATAAGGAGCCCAGTCAGTCTGTTGGCAGCTAGGGAGTGCTTAGAAATCCTTGCACTCATGCTGTATTTTCTGCTATTATTTTCTAGATTGTTATACTTTATAGTAACTTCAAGCCAGGCAAGATCTAGGAAAATAAGTAAGATTACAACTACCTCACTTTTTAGTTGGTGTAATTCATAAGTCCCTCTATCACCTCTTCTGCTCTCTACCACTTCCTCAACTATCGAGCTTCCAGATTGTTATAAGTGAAGAGCTTCATGTACCAGCCCATAACAACCTCCAATTTTTATTTTTTTTTTTCTGCTGAATTGCTTAAACCCGTGCTTCTGTTACCATTTTTTTCTAAGCAGATTGTATAAAGGACTCACACCAGGAATGCACCTCTCAAACACATTAACCAGACAGGAAAATTAGCAATTTGTTTTAAAATAGTTCTCCAAAACTTCAAAGAGAAATGGCAGTAGAAAAACTGGAGCAAACTGAGTTACCCATGTGTATCCTGTTCATGTCTGCAAGTTGTAATCATAAAGCCACAAAATCACTACTTTTTTTTTAAAGAAAAAGACTTGCATTTTTCAGAAATCAATGTCAGCAATTCCTGGTGATATTTAGATTCAGCTAATAAGTACTTTTTTTTTTTTTTTTTTTTTTTTTCCTCCAGGCTATATAAGGAATGGTATTCTTGAAAACCTGTTGGAAATAATGCATTTTCTTTAACTTTTGTTTTCTGAAAACAGGGCAGTTCTGGCATATATCTGATCTGCACTTAGATCCAACTTACCACATCACTCCTGATCACACCAAAGTTTGTTCTTCTTCCAAAAAAGGAGCCAATGCCTCTAACCCAGGCCGTTTTGGAGACTTTTTATGTGATTCTCCTTATGAACTTATTTTGTCAGCGTTTACATTCATGAAGGATTCAAAACAGCAGGCTTCATTCATGATTTGGACAGGGTAAGTTTTCAAGTCACTCTACGGAGCAATACTTCACAAATTTGTATTTGCACCAACACATCTCATTTTAGTATCTAAAAAATACTACTTCCTAGAGTCTGTTTTCTTGTCTGATTGGCTAGTAAGTGAATGATTGATTGAGCATTATAAGGCCTCAGGAACAGATCTTAATCTCTGTAATCAGTTGAAGATACTGTTCATTGGGACATTTACAACATGACTGTTAGTGCAAATTAATAGAAGTGGTGAAGGGAGGGTGGGAAATGACAAAAAACTGAAGTGTAAAGAAAGATAAGAGAAATAAGTGACTGGAATGAATTGTCATGGAAGGCACTGGATTTTCTAAGTCTTAAGGGCATTAAATGTGAAGTGGGTTCTTTTTTTTTAGAAGATGCCCTTTGTTGGATTCTGTGAGAGGTAACTAGAATCAACAGTATTACAGCTTACAACTTCTAATCTTAAATTCTTTGTTCATAAAATTTTCTCTTTTTTCAGAGATAGCCCTCCTCATGTTCCAGTGGAAGAACTCTCCACAAAGTTGGTCATTAATATCATTGGCAATATGAGTTCTACAATTCACAGTTTCTTTCCAGATCTTCAGGTTTTTCCAGCCTTGGGAAATCATGATTACTGGCCACAGGTAGAGCAAATGAGAAACTTGTTTATGTACCATACTGAACTTGTTCTTCAGAGGCCAAGTTTAAAAAAAAAACAAACATTACAGTAGTGGAATACGTGTAACTATTATTCTGGAAATAGATCCTGCAGATCTCCAATTAGCATTTAAAATTATCCAGAATTCCAATCAAGAATACAGAGTCACGTCTATGTGTTAAATTACCCAAACAAATGCTTGTGTCAGGTAAAATCTGTATGTTGCCTGAGGTGATGCAAATTTGGTTCTAATCATTCTTCATGGCTTAGAACAACCAGGTCTTACCAATGTATTTCATTTACACTCTCATTTTTCCTTGCTGTGTAAGTCAGGCAAGTGTGTATCACAACCATCTGACAGAGATACACCCTCAGTGCATACGGCAGCATGTGGTAGGATTCAAGGCATACTGGAATGCCTACTAGAAATCTATCTATGTACATCACTGACTTAATTTTTTTAATCAGAGACTGTTGGAAGAATTTTTGAAGTGTACAAATGTATTTTGTAAATAGTTTTGACACTATTATTAAAATACCATTTTTTTTCTTTCCTCATTCAACTGTTAGAAATATTCCCATTGACAATTTACTGGATATGTGGGCCACTGCAGCTGAGAACAGTGCTTCTTTGCTTTCAGTGTTGTATGGATATTGTTCTTGGCACAGCTCAAAAATAAACAGTTGCTTCGTTTGTCCTAGTGCAAGTTGATCTGGCAGTGCTCAGGACTGAGAAACAAATTCAGTCATTGGATCTGAGAGGATTGGAAGGGACGTTTAGCAGGTCAACTAAAATAATTTATAAAGACGTTTATTCCAGCCTTCTGTGCTATTCATTAGGCCTGTAATGGAATACTTGCTACAGTAAATGATTTTGGTATACTAGTATCATTGTCTGGAGTTAGTGGTTCCCAAAACTGGGAGTAATAGAAATGCTTGGAGAAGGGAATGGGTTGTATGAGAAGGAAAATCAGAGCTAATCATGTAGTGTAGCTTGGAGCTGTGGGTGCCTGGGTGAAGACAGGACTTCAGTCTTTTGCGTTCCGATGCTTGTAGTATAGCTTGACCTTGTCATTTGCAGTAACAGGAGATCAGGTTGGTTCACCAGAGACTATTGGTAGAACATTTTACCACCTTAAATGAGGTTTAAATTCAATTGAATTGGTTGTATTTATTTGTCTGCTTATTTATTTATTTATTACTGTGTTTGCAGAGAGGAGTTGTCCTTCAGCATTCTCCTTTGGTATAGGGGGAAAAAGCTGTGTACAGTAACCTTCAGACAAAGAATGAAGTAAATCCATGTGGCAGACAAGCCTAGTGACTTTTATGACAGATGAGAGCTTGTTTATGAAATTGAGTTTGAAGGTGGAAGAAATACTGTCAGCAGGGGCAACTGGACGCCAAATAGCATTTTGAAACAGGCTGCTCATTGGGAAAACTGTTGTATTTTCTCTGTGCTAAAACACACGAGTATTTCTGTGTTGCTTTGTTTGAAATGTCACACTTTTCTAATGTGCAGAACTGGCATTCTGTTCTATCGCTGTTGGAGAAAGACTGTGGGCTTAGAAATTCCCCCACTATGAGGTTGTTGGATTTTTTTATTTTTTTTTATTTTTATTTTTTTTGCTTTTAAAGATGTTTCTGCTTTTCTTGTGGATATGCTTGGCAAAGACTGGAAGCCATGTGGAGCAAACCACATGCCATAGGCTGTTTCAGGGTCTGTGAAGGCTGTTTGCTTATTGTGCACCAGAGAACTTTATTGCTTTCTTTTATGTACTGACCTATCATAACAATTTCATGATCTTGGATGATTTTTCTTGCAGAACCTATTAAAAGTACTGGTCAAGTTAATCAGGCACTGGAATACCTTTCAAGTTGTGTATTGTGACCTTCATTTTTCTGCATAGGCTCACTTTGTTTCACATTCTTGTCCCTGCTTAAAAAGTGCCCTAACTGCTGCTTGATCTGAGTGTTCACAGAAGGCTGGATTGCCTTTTAGAGCCTGAGACCAAACCAATTTCAGGCCATAATGTGGCCTGTTATCTAAAATCAGACTTTGCTGTGTCTGTTAGTGACTTAACTCTGGCTGAACTGATGTGGCACAAAGCTTTCTTAGTAACTAATATCTGTGCACTGCAGGCAACAAATGTCTGAACAGACTCCTGATTGCACCACTTCTAAGCTGAGACTTATTGCCTAAGCCTCTAATAAAGTATGTTTAGTTTCAAAGATCTTAGGTCAAATTTTAAGCTTAAGAAAACATGTACTGTAAGAGTGTTCCTATTTTTTGACCCTGGATTTTTTTTCTTCTAGCACTAAGCATCCAAACAGCTATCTTAGGAAAGACAAGGATAAGCTGGAATCATCCTGTTAGGCTCAGATGTGAGCATGGCAGTAGTGTAGGCTGGAGTAATTGGGCATTACTTGGCTTAGACTGAAAAGTGTTGCAGTCCTTGTTAGAGCAGGTGGGAGAAAAGACTAAAAACCTTATATTTTGAATGCTTTGTCATCAGAACTATATGAAGTCGAAGATATATTGGCAAATTTAATCAAAATATTTCTTAGCCCCTTAGTGGAATTTTGGGGAGCTGCTGTGAACCCCAAGTTGCATGAAAGAATCATCATCTATATAATAAACTTGAGTTCAAGGTTGTCCTCCAGGAGACTGTATTTTCAAAAGGCAAATGAACTGTAAATCTTCTGTTTATAGTTTTGCAGAATGTATGGTTTTCCACTCCACACTATGGTGTGCTCCTAAGGCTTGAAATATTTCTGGTGTTAGTTTATCAGTGCGTTAACATTCAAGAAATGTAAACCATGCTGTCAGTTCTGAATAAGTTCATATGTTTGTTCTTGATCAGCATTACTGGATGGAGAGAGGTTCTTTTTTTTTTTTTTCTTAAGTTCATCCTGGTGATGACTGGTTACATTTGTGTTTTCAGAAAAGTCAGGTGGGATGTTGGTTTAGTTTTTATACATGTGGCTGAATGACAGCACTTAGGAAGGTTATACTGTCTCACAGGATCAGCTTCCTGTAACCACCAGTGAAGTTTACAATGCTGTAGCAGATTTCTGGAAGCCTTGGCTAACTGATGAAGCCATCAGCACCTTCAGAAAAGGTAAAGAACATCAGTAATATACTGTAAGGCTAAGGCTTAGAGAACTAATAATCCTACAGATTTGCCCCCTTTGCTCAGGTAAGTCACACAGGTTCTATCAGTTCAATGAACTGATAGTGCTTCTTCTGGAAGAAGCTATTTATCTTTTTGTATGTCATTGTTTATCTTCAGGATACGTTTGTTCTCCTCTGGTGCAATAATTACTACTGCTTTTTGTAACAAGTGCAGTTTTATTGGCTTTGCACAAGTACTGGTAAGGCTACCTTCAGGGTTTCATAATAAAAATAGCTTTCTAGATGCACAAGAAGAGTTAACTTTCGCTTTACAGAAATTGATTAAATGCTGTCTCTGTTTTGATACTACATGTATTTCAGAGTAAGTATGTAACTGTGTATTTCCTAAATTCATAACAGCACATAATCTTTCTTACATTGTTAATTCCATTGTGTTTGTATTCAGCTTCCTAAACTGGGAAACTATTTATATCCTTATTATGATTTTTATTTAGCAAAGGACTAGAAGATTCAACTCAATTTCCAACCCAGAAATTATGGATTTGGAATTTTAATTTCTGTTTTTGTGACCTCTGGATAAGAATGGAATTAAGTATTCTAATAGTAAGGTAAAACTCAGCAAAGCAGATCTTATAGTGTTACAGCTGTATTGTCATTGCTTCTCTGGAGTCTGGTGAACTATGAAATTGCACTCATTGATGTTCTGTATGCCACGGAGGATTTTAGGAACTTGGACTCATAGAAAAATAAGATGTTTACTCGTAATTATTTTCCAGTCTAAAGTTAACAGACTTTCAAAGTACAAGGCTACTAAACTCAAACAGTTCTTCGAAGAGGAATGAGGAACCTGTGTGCTTGCAGTATTTTAGGGAATGTGTACTTTTAGCAGCTACTGCATCTCTGTCTATGGAAGAAATATGAACTGGATAAAGGCATACGAAAGCTCAAACACAAAGCAGTTAAGGAAAAAAAAAATCATGAAATATTCAGTATCAACTTTTCCTACTAAAATGTTGGTGAAAACAGATTCTTAAGATGTTCTGGTGGTGGGACATGGCTTGGCTAAGTGTGACATGTTCAATGTTACTAGAATGAAGAATGCTAGATTCTTTTTCAGTGACTTGAAACCTTTGTTTTTTTGAGATGATGTTGATCTTATTTTCACAGGTGGCTTTTACACACAACTGTTTGAATCAAATGTGAGCTCTGAACCACTCAGGATAATCAGTTTGAACACAAATTTGTATTACAGCCCAAACCATGTGACTGTGAATATCACAGACCCAGCCAACCAGTTGGCCTGGCTGGAAGGAATACTAGAAGCCTCTTCACAAAAGAAGGAAAAGGTAGGGGCCATGAACAGAACCCACTGGCGTGGTTTGTTTAAACTTTGACAATTGAAAAAAAAAAAAAAAAGAGAGAGAGACAGTGAAAATATAAACAATATTCATGTTACCAAAGAGATTGCAAATGCTGAAGTTGCATGTGAATGTAGTAATAGTTCTTCCTTGAATATTCATATTGTGTACATACTACAGTAATCAATAAATTAATTGAATACCCTTTCTGAAATTATGCAGAATATTAAAATTCCTTTTCTTACCTACCTATGTACAATACTGTAGGAACCGGAATGAAAATGTTTTCACTTTTGCTTCTGAATTATTTTGTTCATAGCCTTTAATTTTAAAATGTGCACTCTTGGTCTGAGACAAAAATTAGTATATTTTACATTTTTATGTAATTATGAATATAAAGAAAAAAGATTTTATTAACCACAAAACTTAGTCAAGCTGTAGCTATTGCTGCAGTCAGAGTGTTAATAATTAACTGCCTTATAAGTTCTTAAAATGAGGTTATAAAACGTTGGCTCATTTTAATTGACTGATGTGGGGATTGGATTGTTAGCTGAGCAAGAAAAGTGTTTAATTTGAAACCTGTTTATAGAGCTTGTTTTCTTTTTACTGACAAGGAAAATAGTAACTTTTTAAAATGTTGTAATACAAAAGAGAGAGTAGGAATCCATTTTCAGTCCAAGACAGGGATTTTAACTAGCTCTTATATTCTGCTGAATGTCAAAGCATGCAGTCTCTATAAAATTCTAACAAAACATTTTCTTATTATCCTCTTGAAATGTCAAGTCATAACTCTTGCTGTAATAACTTATTAATTATGTCAAATGAATGTTTTTCTTTGCACTGTAGTCATGCATAGACTTATCAGAACTTTTCAAAGATACACTGAATTCATGAAGAAAATAGTACTTTTCTCATTACAAGTTTAAACTTAGAGTTTGTATTTTGTCTAGCAAAACTGTTGTCATTTCCAGCTTTCAGAATGCCATGTCAGAGATAACAACGATTAACACGGTTTTATAATAATGCTAAGTTACAGTTAAAAATGTGAGTTTTGAAGGAAGATGCTAATTGTGCTTTCTCCATCTAATTCCTTAGGTGTATGTAATAGGACATGTACCAATAGGATACTTGCCGTTTGCAAGAAATACCACAGCTATCAGAGAATATTACAATGAGAGACTGGTAAAAATATTTCGCAAATACAGTAGTGTTATTGCTGGCCAATTTTTTGGACACACACATGGAGATAGTATCATGGTCCTCCTGGATGAAGAAGGTAGTGATGTTTGTTGAATCCTTTGTCTTATTCTTTTTGATTAAAAGCAAATTAATATTTTCTTGCATAGTGTTATCAGTCAGACTCTACTAGAAATGGAAATTGGGAAATTCTGCTGTTTTTCTGCAAGAATTCAAGTCTCGCACACTTCCAATTTTTTTTCTTTTTTTTTTTCTTTCTGAAATCAGAAAAGACTCTGTAAGCTTCCTATTTTTTTTTTTTTTAATGAATGCTTACGCCTAGACAAGAATTTCTAGTCTTAGCTCTCTACTTTCTCAGTGACAGGGGCAAATTGTACTAGCTAGTTGCTATTGTGTAATGTGTCAAAGAGAATGTTCTCAGGCCAACTAGACATGCTCTGTGTTCTTATGTTTCCTGCATCATTACTGTGCCTCTCTGCTGAGTTCCCTGCTGCTTTGAAGTTAATTAAGATAAGGGTAAGCAGGAGGCAGGGGAAAAAAAGTCGCTGCTTGTTGCATCTCTTAGATCAGCTAATTTCCCTTCATGAAAAGCACCCAGGTTTGAAAATGTTGTTTATTGCTTTGAAATCCCTTAGTTTTTTAGTCATAGATATGTATGTACTCTTACATCTTTAGCTGAATCTCTCTAACAATTAGCTAGTGAAATGGATATTTGTATATATACCACAGTGAGTGGTCCACTGCTTTGGTTTATGTAAAATACTCAAATGTTAAGCTGCTCTTCATCTTTCTGCTTTATGTGAACTCCTAAAAGTAGTGCCTGAAATAATGACTGGGATCATAGAATCATTAATGTTGGAAAAGACCTCTAAGATCATTAGTCCGACCATCCATATACAGTGATAGGTTTACTCAAAGAGATCTAGACAGCTGCCAAGATATGTCATATTCGAGTTTACCTTTTTGCATGCAGTTATCATGAATTAATGCCAAGTAAAAAGGAATCCAATCAAAGTGAAAGAAATGGCCTGTGATATGTTTAAATGGTTTTTCAAGGCAGACATATACCCACATATTTTTGGACCTTGTCCTATTTGTGCATAAAATCAACACCTGTACTGCAGATTTCACTCAAGAAATACAGAACTTATAAAAATTTTCATATGCAAGTAGCAAATTATTTTAATAATTCTGCATTTTTTGACAGAATTCAAACAGTGAACTTTAATGTAGCTAAATGCAGCTCATGTTTATTTGTACTGTTTTAGGCTCTCTTATTGATGTCATTTTCTTTTAGAAAATTTTAGAAAATTTCAGAGAATTCAAAGTTCATGTCATACTGATTGATGTAGCCAATATCAATGTGCTGAGATACAGAGTTCAGTTCTATCTCTTCTAGAAGCATCTACTGATTTCCTAGCTTTTAAAGCTTATGGCCTTGTGATTTCACTGCTGTGGTGTCAGAGAAGGGAGTAGTTAAGGTTGTGGGTTTTGGTTTTTTTTTGTTTTTTTGTTTTTAGGTTTTTTTTTTTTAGTTTTTTTTTTTGCTGTTATTGTTTTTTGTTTTTTTCCACAGGGAACCTCAAAATATCCTTGATGCATATTCTATTTATTGAAACCTTTGCACATCCTCATGTTTCAGTTGCTCTGAAGTGTTCATATCCTAGGTTCTGGGCTGGTCTAGATGTGTGAAGATATCAGTTTGTGATATCTTAATGTTTCTAATAATATTATAACTACATGAAGAAAAAGTACAAAAAGCAACATATAAAGTACAACATGAAGATTCAAAGTTCAGAATATTTCTTCAGTAGAAATGTGCAAAATAAAGAGACCTTAGTTGTAGGGAAGACCACTTAGCACTTAGGTAGTTGAATTGGTGGGAAGCCTCTAATATAGATAAATTTCACTGATATGCAGTGGAATGTGGGCTGTGGTAATTTAGTAATTTACCCTTTTTTTTTTTCTTTTTTTTTGGTTACCGAGTGGACGTGTAGAAGGAGTTCACAGTGATGCAGCTAATCCAGGGTTTAAAATAAATAAATAAATAAAATTGTGATGTACTTAAGTCAGAGCTATAGTTCTTGCTGTAGTGGTTTTCCCCAGAAACATTATTTAAAAAATAAATGACTGAAGGGTAACTGTTTCCTCATCTTTCCTTTTCCTACAGGGAAGCCAGTAAATTCCTTGTTTGTGGCACCTGCTGTAACCCCAGTGAAGAATGTATGGCAAATGGAGTCCAATAACCCAGGTGTCAGATTGTATCAATATGATCTCCTTAATTATAGCTTGCTGGTAAGTAAGGGTTTTAAAACATGTTTAAGGCTTTTGAAATACTTAAGTACATTGTCATTACAAATTACAGCAGGATGTCAGCCTTTGTAGTATTATGGTAATCGGTGGAACTTAGGTGCTTACCATTGTTTTTCTTCCTGGGAAAAGAAAATGAAATCAGACAATTTCATCAGTCTGTCTCTATCTGCAAGACTACTCAGTACTTCCTGTTCTCTATGAATATCTTACAATATGGAAGCAAAAATGATTACAAATTTCTGAGCAGAACCCTCAAATTTCAAGGAACAGGAGAGCTCTGCAATACTGAAAAAAGCTCGCCTAAATCCAGGGCTCCTTTACATGCCAGTCTTTGCTGGTATGTTAATGCTGAGCTCTGGGAGGCAATCCATGAAATGCTTCTAAGGGTTGTAGAACTGCAGATGAAGAAAATCACACTTTTAGCCATGTGATGCCTTTTATGTAGCTTTCTAAATGATGTTTCTACTTTTAATAGGAAATTGTAAGGAAACTTAGACAAATTAGGATACTTCTATAGTCTTATTTGATTTTTTTTTTGGAGAGAAATTGAATCCTATAAAGCTGTTTTGGCTCTAACTAACTTAGATGTTCTCTGGGTAATTCAGGGTAAAATCTTGCCCTTGCTGAGTACAGTAACAATGCATCCTGGAGCTTGGTTGAAACTAGGGATTTCCTCTGGAGATCTATGCTAATATGAACTGCTCCTTTCTTGCACAGATTTCATTCCTGTATCTTCATCATTTCTTTTTCCCTGAATTCTTCCTGGGCCATTATTTTTTCCCTCTCATTTTGCTGTTCAAGCAGAACCCATAGAGAAAAAAAAAAAAAAAAGGTTCTGTGTTTCACCTTGTTACCTCAGTCCCAAACCAGACACAACCAAAGTGGCATTTTCTTTACAGTTTGGACAGGAAAGATTTCTAACAGTGCCACTGTTTCCTTTTGTCTTCCTTTTTTCTTCTCCCCATCCCCCCACCATTACCACACTGCATGTTCCAGTTTTGGGTGTAAGCCCAGCTCTTGGGGTGGGACGTGACCTTCTATTCAGTTGTAAATAATGAGGAGTGACAGCTTCCTAATCAATATATCACTCTGGGGACTTAATGAAGCAGGGAAGAAAGCAATACAGCCGTGCCTTTTTTTTTTTTCTTTTTTCTTTTTTTAACTGTAGGATCTTTGGCAGTTTTACATGGACCTCAGAGATGCCAACAAGAAAAATGAATCAAACTGGAAATTAGAATACATCTTGACTAAAGCTTACGGCATTGAAGACTTGAAGCCAGAAAGTTTATATGAAATGGCCAAGCAGTTGTCTGTGCCACATAGCACGTTGTTTGAGCAGTATTACAATAACTTCATTGTAAGTTATAACAAAACCATTGTCTGTGAAGAGGGGTGCAAGATCTGCCAAATATGTGCAATCCAATATCTGGATTATTCCTCATACACAGATTGTATCAATCGGGAAGAAGCGTGGAGATGAAATCTCCAATGCAATTTACGCTAAAGTTAACCAGAGCCTTTGATTTAATGAACCCTCTCATCCTCTCACTCAAGCTCTGACGCACTGGTGTGGAACCTGTGGGACTTCTCCGAATTTCAGGGGAGTAATAAATCTCCCTAGATCTTCCTTCTTGTAATCATGTTTTTCTTCCATATCCAAATGAAAGTTTATTGGCTGTGTAACAGTGGGCAGATATTTGGCTGTTTTTTCAAGTGTCTTGTGCCTCCTGTAAGAGGCATTAGAAAATGTGGGAATGGAAGTTAGTTCTTTGGAAATCCAAGCCTGTTATTAGGGTTTATACACATAGGCAATGCCATTTCAGGCATGAGATTTATATATGGACAGATTTCAGTCATCTGCAGATATTTTCAAAGCATAATTTTCAAAACCTGTGTTTGCTGAGGCTGGAGTGGAGTTACCTTGTTGATATGATGCCAGTATTAGGCATCTTCCTGCCCCTGTGCCAAGTTTGCTTTTCTCTCTTAAAGAGCCGTGAGGCATGTTCTAATGTCAGCATCGATGTCACTTGATGGATCACAAAACTGCAAACTGAAAATGCTTAGTGTAATTTTAGAGTAAGTGTCCAGCACCAAGTGCCTCTTTCATATAATAGGGCTGTGTGTATTAGTACTGCTCTCAAGCAGTCAACTGCTATAAGATTTTGCAGTACACTGTGAATTTAAATTGATAAATAATAATCATTAGACAAAGCATATACATATTGTGTCCAGTACATGTAAACACATGTCATATTTTTTGGGTTTCTCAGGTTTATTTTTTCAAAGAGCACTCTAATTCTTAATGTGAAGCTTATCATATGTATCAATTTACTGTGATTATGTGTGCAAGATGATAATATTAAAAAGACAGTTTTTCTATAGTATGTAATCAAGAACAGCGAGTTAACAGGAATTTTCTGCAGACTGTGTGAGGAAGTACAGAAAAAATTCAGTGGTAGAAAGTGATTATTCTCTCTATGTTTCTTGGTTGAGTTTCTCATGGCTGCGTTCATTAAAAAATGCTTCTATTACCAGTGTCATTTCTCCAAGGGCAAGCAAAGTTATGGGTGGATAGCATGCAGGCAATAATAGGACAGCTGAGGTTGCTCCAGTTTGTCGGGTGGGTTTTGTTCAACTCAGTTTTGTGCTTTGGACAACTGTCTCTTTCACTGTTCTAAGTTTTCTGCTTTGTTTTCATTTTTTCCTGACTTCTGTTTAAACTTAATACTACCAAAAAAACCCCACAAAAAACAAAAAAAAACCAACCAACTACAAGGCATCCTGGAAACGTGCAATAAAAATTACCTAGCTACATTCTTTGTCTGTTGCTGAATCTTAGGGAAAGACTTGAACTATGTAGCAGATTATTAGCTACGGAGCTCTTGAATGCTGTTAATGATCTGTTTGGATTTTTGCTTCCTAGATTTTTTTTTTTTTTTTTTTATCTTTTTTTTTTTTTTTTTTTATATTTTTGAAAATAACCAAAAAAATATTTTAAAATGTCTAAATACCAAATTATGCTTGAGATTTTTTTTTTTTTAAAAGACATACAATCTGAATTTATCTGAACTTTAGCTGAAGCTTTAATTGGAGCCAATAGTTGGTATGGCACCAGCCAAGGAAGTTGTTTCAACCAGAGGAACTCTTTGAGGGATCCCTCAAAGAGTTGCATTTAGCCGAGGTATGTCCATCAAGATGCATCCTGTTAGGCAGGCTGGCATTCTCTGCTTCTACTATATGTAACTACTTGTGCAAAGTGCAAACTGAACTGGCCAAGAAGGATCCAGGAATAGTTTGACTGCATCAGCTTGTAAATAGGAAATAAAATACAAAGAACTAAGAGCTGCTAAGAATTTTACACTGAAAAAATCCTAAGGTAGATCACATAAACTTAAAAGTCACCTATATCTAAGACAAAATAGAAGGTGATATTTTTTCATTTCAGATTCATGCTGTATTTCTCTATGAATCTAAAAATATTTTAGAAGTAAGTTATGTTTTCCTGACAGCAGATTTCTTTTTTTTTTTTTTTTTTTTTTTTTTTTTTTGTGGAATCATAACAATTAAACATCAAAAAGGAATGACATGATAAAACTTCTGATTCCCACAGACAACATTCCACATTTCAAATGATATTTTGTGGACCCATCTTCAATGAAAGGCTCGGAGGAATATTTTTAAGGCTGCGTATGACAGAAAGACAAATTACACCACCTAGTGGAGTAGAAAACTTTGCATATATCTATACAGTTTGAGATGTATTGAAAGGGAGAGTTATTTCTCAAATATTCTAGGATTTACCTGCTAATTATCTCTTTTGCAGCAATACTGCCACGTTGCTCGTTTCTTCCTGGGTATTAAATGATTTCAGGCTCCTAGAGTCCGTACCACTTAAGGGGAGCCTGAACCCTGAGGTAAGTGCAGGTCTCAGCCGATAAACTGAGAATAACTGAAGTCTACAGGAGGGATCTTCAGAGGCCAGCTCAGCTAGCCAGGAGTAAAGCAAGTGATGGAAACGAAAGATTTCTTTCCAATTAGTTTTTATGCTTTACTTCTCTCCTGGAATTAAGTACCTGAGCTTATGTCTACCTTAGAAGGTACCGCCACCTAATAGGAGCACTTCCTTTAACAAGAGAGTTGGTTCTGAGAAACTGATTCAACTGCAGCAGATCCCGTTTGCAGTTGCAGGACACTAGATGTACCCTTGAAGTGCACCCACTGTCTGCACTGCATCTGAAAGACCACTCTCCATGAGCACTTTACAGTCTGAATGAAAACACAGTAAGTGGGAATGATCATTAAACTCAGATGAGAGGTGTGCTTCTGATTCAAGCTAAAAGTAAGGTACGCCCTGAGGCCACTATTAATTGTTTTAGATTGGGGAACTGACTGCTGTCTCATCATTTCTATTTTTCCACTTGTCAGCTTGAAGAGATGACTGGAGGAGATGGGCAGTGTGTGTTAGCGGAACAATGGTGTTGAGCTTGAGTTGCCTGAAGACAGAAATAGGTAATGAGGTACTCCTAGTTTCCTGTGATGCATTTTCTGTGTGGGCAATTGATGAACACACAGAATCTTTAAGGATGAATATCTAGTTTATCAGTCATGTAAGTTCTCTTTGTTGAAGCAGACATTTCAAGAGGGTGAGCTGTCACATTTGTCTAAGAATAAAACCACTGGGAAATCCCTGATGCACAATGAAGAGGAACTGTGCCAATGTTCATGAAGAATGGGACTGTAAATGTCTAGAAAAGACTAGCTGCTTTTCTTCTTTACTTCCCAAAAACTGGAGGGAGACTTTTTTTTTTTATCTGCTTAGTGCTACATCTTTCAGGAAAAAAAAAAAAAAGAATCGCTGTAATTTCACTTGTCATCTGTCAGCTCCAGCTTTCTTGTTCTGATGGAGGAAAATCCTACCTGGGAATTCTGCCCAGTTTTGTTAGTCACTGGTGACATGAATGTTGTTTTCATATTGATGTGAACTATCATAGCTATAGAAATTCGAAGAAAACACATGGACAAAAAATTAACCAAAAATGTTAACCATCACACATTTAATTAGTTTTTGATAACTGTGGAGGTGGCAAAGGCAGTTTGCTAAATGAACATTTCCAATGTTACTGGATGACTTACATCAGATCCTGTGAACGAGCAGTTTGTGTTTCTCAGAGCTGCCCCTGCAGGTGTAAGAGGAGTCACCAACAGGACAGAAGGTGCAGAAGATCTCTGACTGAAATCACAATGAGGGAGCTGCTTAAAAGCAAGGATACTGAAAGTAAAACCAGTGGAAATATGGCAAGTTGCAGTTCAATGCACTCAGTGAAGCAGTGGGAGGAGCACTGATGATGTTAAACACGTGCTTATAAATGTAGACAAATTACAGATTTTCACATGCAACTTACATTGCATTCAATGGTAGATCTATATTTAAAGAGCACCTGAAAAAAATCCTTTAATTGTCTTTATTTTAATCTAGTGATCTGAATCTAGCTGTTAAATGTGTGACAGATAATTGCTGAAATATTCCTTCGTCGTGTCTTCTAATGCACAGACAGTAAAAGAAAATTAGCACACTGTTCTCATACCCCCTAAAACTCTGAGTTAGATTTTAAAGCAACCACTCAGACATCAGGAATATTTAAGCTCAAAAAATTTCTGTGGAGCTGGATTTTTTCCTGTCCTGAAAATCATCCTGAGACTTCAATATGTTGCACTGGAATAAAACCAAGACCTTGCTGAGGTTTTAGGCAGGGAGATATGCAAAGTGGAATTTTGCACCTGAGCCTGATACCTTGTCTTTGGCAGTTGCTCTGCATCTGTCATGGTGCTGAGTGTGCTTTCTCCTCCTACCCTGGAACATACCTTTCAAATTAAAATTTGCTTTAGAGCCATTGCATTAATATGAAATACCTGGAACTTGAGCAAGGCCTTTGACGTGGTTCCCCACCACATCCTTATCTCCAAATGGGAGGGATATGGATTTGATGGGTGGACCACTCGATGCATAAGAAACTGGTTGAAAGGCCGCAGTCTGAGGGTGGTCATCAATGGCTCTATGTCCAGATGGAGGCTGGTAATGATCAGTGTCCCCCAGGGGTCTGTCTTGGGACCGGTGCTCTTTAACATCTTTATCAGTGACATCGATGATGGAATCGAGTGCACCGTCAGCAAGTTTGCTGACGGCACAAAGCTGAATGGTGCGGTCAACATGGTGGAAGGAAAGGATGCCAATCAGAGGGACCTCGACAGGCTGTAAAGGTGGGCCCGGGTGAACCTGATGAGGTTCAACACAGCAAAGTGCAGAGTTTTGCATTTGGGACGGAGGAATCCCAGGCATCCATACAGAGTGGAAGGAGTGGTCCTTGAGAGCAGCCCTGCGGAGAAGGACCTGGGGGTCTTGATAGATAAAAAGCTTAACATGAGCCAGCAGTGTGCCCTTGCGGCTCGGAAGGCAAATGTTATCCTGGGCTCCATCAGAAGAGGGGTGGCCAGCAGGGACAGGGAGGTGATTGTCCCCCTCTACTCTGCTCTTGTGAGGTCCCATCTGGAGAACTGTGTCCAAGTATGGAGCCCCCAGTACAAGAAAGATAGGGAGCTGTTGGAGAGGGTCCAGAGGAGAGCCACAAAGATGATCAGGGGACTGGAGCACCTCCCCTATGAAGACAGGCTGAGGGAGCTGGGCTTGTTCAGCCTAGATAAAAGAAGGCTGCATGGTGACCTCATTGCAGCCTTTCAATACCTAAAAGGCGCCTACAAACAGGAGGGGAATCAACTCTTTGAAAGGGTTGATAACTGCAGCTCAAGGGGAAACAGTTTTAAGTTGAGGGAGGGGAGATTTAGTTTGGATGTCAGGGAGAAATTCTTTACAGGGAGAGTGGTGAGGTGCTGGAACAGGCTGCCTGGAGAGGTTGTGGATGCCCCATCCCTGGAGGTGTTCAAGGCCAGGTTGGATGGGGCCCTGGGCAGCCTGGTCTAGTATTAAATGGGGAGGTTGGTGGCCCTGCCAGGGGCAGGGGGGTTGGAGATTCATGATCCTTGATGTCCCTTCCAACCCTGGCCATTCTGTGATTCTGTGATTCAGTGAAAAAATCTGATAGTGACACAACACTTTCAGCTGGGAAGTGTGTGAAGCAATTTTCAAGAACTTCTTCCACTTGATAAACAGTTGAACATCTTGCTTGTCCAACAAAACACACCAATATTTGCATTCAAGTAGTTCTTTCATCCTATGTAATTTATGATTTCTGATGGTTCTTGTGGGCTGGATGATCGTCTGATAAAAACTGACTTCAGACTACTGAGGTTAATTATGAATTAATTAATAAAATATTGAATAGCCTTAATTGAGATTTGGGAATAGGTTTTCAAGAAATAATCAAAATATTTGTGGGACATAATGCAGTCCTACCTCAATTAGCAGATTTGGGTAACAGTAGTAATTATTAGCCATAGTGCTTATTCTGGAATAATTCTTCTTGTAGACTGGATGTATGAGGTAACAGAGCTCTCCTGCTGTGTTATGCAGGTGAAATCTTCCAAGTTACCTGGGATGTTTGCATTGATTTGTGTTGTGTCAATACAATAGCATCTGACTTAAACATACAAACCCAAATTAAAAGAGTTGGAAGTTGGGCCTCCTGGGTCTGGATATTCTGACTTGGTGGTTGTTGGCTGTAGATGCAGAACACTTAAGCAGTGCTTCTGGGGAGGAGAGGTGATCTGCATCTTTCAGATTTTTATGTTTCCAAGGCTGCTAAATGATGGCAGTTTCTGTAGGTTCTTGTGTAGGCAATGGAACTAGCAACTTCTCCAGTCTAGCAGGATCTTTCTTCTTGTGGGTGTGATAAGAAAAGACTGTAGTGGTGTCACTCAAAATATATGCAGAAAAGTTCTTCTTCCAGATGGGGATGGAACCTTAAAACTTCTGCGTACTGCTGTGGCTTCTTACACCTTATAAAGTGGGAAGCACCTGTTTTTAGACATTCTGAAAAGCCTTTCCTGGCCAACTGCTCATTCCTAATTTGTTGGATGTTTGAGGCAGAACTTGTCCCTTGTATTGGAATATTTTACACCTACAGAAACTGCCATCTGCCACAAAACATTTCAAAACTAGTTGAAACAGGAGACTTTGGTAAAGTATCCCACTAAAAGATTCTGATGTTGTTGCAGCTGATTGCAATGAACCGTGCATTTTACTTAGCCTTAATTGAGTCACTGCAAAAAACATTTAACTTAGCCTCACAGGAGGGGATATTTCATGTTGTTTTTACATCAACCTAGATGAAACCTTCCAACATTTCTAACAGACTTTGTTGATAGCTAACAAGACATGCTTCAAGCCGTCTGTTCTTAAGTCTCCTCTTTTTTTCTTTTTTCTTTTTTTTTAATCTAATTGAAAGTATTTATACAGAACTTGAAATTCTGGACAGGCACAGGATTTTACTCAGAATAATTGCTGGTGTACAATAGAGGGCTTTTCTACAGTATTTTTTTTTTGTGTGTGTTTCTCTCCTCCTCCAGTCTGCAGCCAAAGCAAATTTCTGCTAAGCTGTGTGAAAAAACCATAGCAACTATCTTGTGACAGATCTGAGTAGGTTCTGTTCTTCAAAGGATTAATCTTACATTGCCATGCTCCCATCCAGTGTGATTCTGAGCATTTTTTGCTAAAAACTTGCTAAATATTTGTGTGAGTTGAGTGTTCCCATCATAGCAACTGATGGGCGAAGCATAGTGTGTTAGTCACAATGTGTGGCAGTGGGAGGTTTCAGGGATGCTGGGGGTCTCTCACCAGACGGGAGGAGTGGGAGGGAGCAGGTTGGAGGCAGAGCTAGCAGGGCAGAGGGGAGAACAGAGCAGATTGGTGGGCTCCTTGGGGCACACATCTGATGGTTTCCTTTGGGCTGTGGGTATTAGAGACCCACTCATGGCTTGAATGTGTCTCCTCTCATTCCAGCAGCAGAGGCTACCTGCTCTCAGCAGCTGATGAAATAGCCATCATTTGTTTCCTCAGCTCTCTACTCAAAGTTTTAAGCTTGTCCTCCAAATCTCCATGTTTTTTTGCCATTATTTTTGCTATTACTTGTTTCTTTTTGCATTGTGTCAGTTCAAATCAATGTGTGTTTTCAGTGGAGTTAAGGATATGCCAACTCCAAAGTTAAGCTTTGAACGATCAAAACAATCTGCGTTTACTGGCCTAGTGTTCCAAAAACTGTCCCAGTTGCCCACTGGAGTTTGCATTCTTGAGTATACCAGTTGCCTATGATAGTAACAGCCAGTTCAAATACTTCTTGGAATTTAGAGTCCAGAAAAATGAATAGTTAGCAAATTTTAATGTTGCTCTTCTTGTATCTTAATTGCCAATATTTGCCCTGATACACAAGTAAGAAAAGCCTGAAGACAGAAAGTATTTCTGCACTCTAATCATACTTGCTATTTTCATATGATGATACACAACAGCAGTTGTTATGTGATCAGCCGGGTGGAAGCAGAAGTGACTGTTCATGGAAGGCAGGTGGTCCTCAGCCCCCACAATGTTCTGGAGTGCCATTGGGATGGAAAATAGGATCCCATCGTACCTAATGATTTATGTGAAAACATGTCAGAGCTTCTCAATGCCTTGAAGGAGATGTTTTCCCACGGAAATTTGCATATCTGACCTAGTGCTGTCCTTATGTCTTTACATCAGACCATTCTAAGCAGCCACTACATGGGACAAAATAACAGTCAGAGCCTCATAGTATGCCATGTCCTTTGCAGATATGTTGAGTCCCTTTTGGGGCCCCTAACTGCATTTGGTCTCTTTTGCTTTGCTTTCCCCCCTGAAACAGCTCTAAGGCTTTTAGAAAGAGACCTTTCCTCTCCTAAGCTGAGGTGAGGCACATCACGACCAAGGGAGGGGAAAAACTGTTGCTTCAGCTGCACTTTGAGGAGCGTTATTATGCTACTGCTGAATGAAACCTCATGATAGATTTTTTTTTTGGCTGTCTCTGAATTCCCTCTTCTTAGGTTTGTTCTCAGGTGGCAATTTTTTCTAACACCTTGTATATGTGTAGGTGAGGTGAGAGAACAGCATCTGTCCTTAAACTGCAGTGTTTAGCTCTGTGTGATTTATTGCTTATTGGGTGTTCAGCTTGAAGAATCATCTCTGCTCATTTCCTTTGTTTAGGTATAAAACCCATCTGTCAGTCAGCAAAAGCACAAAATGTGTTTCTCATGATTTTAGAAATCAGACTACAGAAAGTGTTTGGTTTTTTTCCCCCCATGTATTTGAGGAAGGAGAGTGTACCCTTGGATACTCTGGAAAATGAGGAAGATGTGGTAAAAATGTGAATTAACCAACACTAGTGGGTTGAGCTGTGTGGGCTGAGTCTTAGACTGACAGGCATAGGATTGATATGACTGCAGTGAGGTCAGGATGAGCCCTGCATCTATGTGATTCAGCCCTGCATATGAGAAGGTAAATAACACATGGACTGCAAGCTGTGTTTTCCATTCATTGTACAGGGTGAAAAAAGCCTTCATATATATGCCAAGTGTACAGAAAAGAATGCATTAGAAACAGTGATTTTGTTTTAAACTTTTCATTGTTAACCAGACAGGACTTGAGCTTGTTGAATTCCTTACTTAATTCTGTGCCTGCCACTGTGGTTTTCAGCATCTGGCCAATTTTTATTTCAGGAATGTCCTTATTTGTATCTGTCCAAATTTATCAAGACTTTGTCATTCACTGACATGCAAAATAATTTGAATTTAGTGCTTACAGAATATATACTAAACTTGTACATACGTTATCTAGAAAGCATATAAAATCATGAGAAAAGCCATCTCTTTTCTATTGCAACTCTTCCGGCATTCAGAATCAGTAAAAATTTCTGTTTCCCTGCAGAGCTGATACCAGTTCTCCAATCTCACTTTTTTACACTCATTCTCTCTGTTCTACATCCGTTCATCTCCCAGTTATGAATCAGAAGTGTTATGAAGAAGACACACTCTTCATTTTGTTGAGCATTGTAAAATATTCACTAGAATCATGTAAGGATTTGTCCCACTCCTGGCAGAAAGCAGTTCTAAAAACAGTGTGGTCCTTTGTTTGCCAGAAGCATAGTAACAAATGGATTATGTGTAAGAGCCGTCTATAGAGCTTTTATTTCATCTCCATTCAGGCTCTACATGTTTTGCACTGCTTTTAATGAGGCTGCCTGAACTATGGTAACCCCACGGCACATTTGTAAGCAAGAGATATCAGACGAATTGGCCCCTTCCAGGGCTGCATTATGAGGTAATCTGCTTTCATTACAGGATTTATTTTATAGGTGGTAGACCTCAGTGAGAAGACGCTGCAGGCACAAGCAGCACTTATCTGCTCTGTAAGGCCAAGTTCAGAATCTGCATGAATGTGAATCTGCTTTCCCACAGTTCAATCTCCTTTCCTTGCGAGGCTGGAAACACAACCTTTTTGTGCATGACCCCTTGTTTGCTCCCCTTCTGATTCAGACTCATACTGGAATGATTGATAGTCTTTTATAAAATACTCCATAAAGAACTATTTTACTTCCACATCGGCATGAAAGCTTGGGTCCCACATACAAAACAAGTACAAAAACAAGCATCTCACATCAGAATGAAAAGCCTCTTCTTCCTTCTGCCTTTCTGAAGTGTGCAGATTATTCTCTGCAACTGGAAATGTTTATTCCCCTGGCAGTAGAACCGACTGTTGTCAAAAACAACCAAATACATATTCAGAGCATAGATAGATGACTTATTTTTTCTCTAGAGGCCTATGAATATTTTACTTTCTTTTCATGTACCTCTTTTTTTTTTTTCTTTATTTCTTTTCTTTTTTCTTTTTTAAAAATGGTTTGCAAATTTTACCAGAAAAAAAACAGGATTCACAAGTTGCAGAGCCTACTTAAGGCTTTTGTAGTTTGTCTGAATCTAATCTGTTCTCCTGATCTTCTGTTTGTTCTGCTGCCCTTCAGACACCATCAGAATCAAAACTAGCTAGTTTTTGTAGAGGAAATATTGCTACAGTTCAGAAGATGATTGTGAGCACAGTAACAAAGCCACTTAGCAGCCTCATCTTCCTCCTCTCTGGAGATATTTTCTATATGTTGCTTAAAGTTTGTTGTTGTTAGACACCAAAGTTCAATAAATTCTTACCTTTGTAAGTAGAGAACCCAGTGAAAAACTGGGGGTGGTGGAAGCGGTATAAGAGATGCTGTTGTTTTGGATCACCACAGATCCAAACCTGAAGTTCAGAACAGGACTTAGAAGTTCAAGTGTTGAAGTCAACACTTGACTTCTTCAACATTTGAAGAAGATTGCTAGGATTTCAGATCTCGTGCCTGGAAGGTGGCTTTCTCTACTGGCAGTAAGGTAAAATCAGATTGAGCTGTGAACTGTTGAGTCTTAATAAGAATCCTAACAACACCGAACACCTAGAAGTAATTGTTTTCTTCATCATCTTGCAACTGTGAAGAGCAAAACCCTGTGACTAACAGACTCATGAAACAAAAAAGATAGGTCTTATAACACAGCTTGTTATTGTAGGAAAAAAAGAAAAAAAAATTCTAATGATGCAGACAAATCGATTAGCAAAGAAAACTGCTTGGAGGAAGGCATTACATTTTTCTTTCTTTTTTTCCCTATCAATAATGAATTGACACTAAACATTTCCTGGCTCCGTTTAATGTAAAAATATTCAATGGCAGGTTCAGAAATTTTTCCATTTACTTTATTCATAGTTTTTCTTAGAAAAAAAGAGGTCAATTTTCCAAATGCTTTCAGTTTCTGGTGTTACTAGTGCAGTTGCAGCATGTGCATTAATGAGACACAGTAAGGTAAGGAGAAACAGACCTTGAATGTGAGTGCATGGCTTTGCTGTACATAGCAATATCACAGTTTTGGCTTTATCATTTTTTATATGTCGATCTCCAAATGCCAATACCTGGAAGGCAGCCTCTGATATCCTGAATGAAAAAGGTCATTACACTTTACGTGCATACACTTCATGTCATTGAGCTGCAGAAACAGGAAGCACCTGAATACTCCTGAGAAATGGACTGAAATAGAGCAAAGAAAGATTACTTACGTGTTTGGAAGTGCTTGAACAGGCTGATGAAAAACTTGAGGGAAGGGTTTTTGCAAAATTACTATTTATATTACTGGCTGATAAGAACATGCGTACTTAGTAGTGCTTTACTCTTGTACTTCAACTCAATGTTTTGATGAGTATGAAGGAATCCTATTCAATCATTTGGGTACCTGTTTCCATTATAATTAACAATTGATGAATTAATTTCCAAACTTTAATTAGGCAATTTAGATACAGCACATTTCAAATTCAAGGCTCTGGGAGGCATTTAAGAGAATGAAACTATACACTGTCAGGAGTCTGTTATGCGAGTTTAAGAGATACCTGTCTTGATAGGTTGCAACAGTAAGGTGACTTATAGTTTAGAGGATTTAATTTTAGAGTGAAAGATTCTTCCCATTCATCTTCCTCCCCTCCCCTTAACATCTAATATTTTCTTAGAAAAATATGGTTGTATGCTTTCAGTGTCTTGCCTGTATGAAAACAAGCTGCAGTCTTAATCTGTCAAGAGGCTGTAGCTATTTGTGAGCAACAAAGTGTTTGGATGTCTCACCACAGGAGTCAACCTTTGATGGGCTGAGTGAAGACAGAATGATGACTGAAAGAGCTAAGTTAGTTAACAAGTTTGTTACCAAGTGTAAATCCTGTATTTGCTAATGTGAAAGAACCTCAAGTATTTAATCAGACCTTTCTGTGGCAGGTGTCTGGTGAGATCACACAGTAAGCGTGAGAAAAGTGTCTCTCCTTCCAGGAGTGTAACTCATTTTAAGAATTAGAACTGAAAAGTCCATCATAAACAATCACCACATTTTGATAAAGGTTTTTGTTGTTGTTGTTGTATTTTTTTGTTGTTTTCTTTTTTTTGGGGGGAGGGGTGGGCTTTGGGGAAGGGTTTTAGTGGTGTTTTGGGAATAATGAATATTTTTAAAATAACATGAAAATTTCTAAAATAATAAAAACTGCAACTAGTTTTAAACTCATTGCCTAAATGCCTCAATTCAAATAGATACTTGCACACATTCACATTTGGCTTGCTCCTTGTCCTAGAAGAAGCTGTGCCACAATTTTGGGGTACGGCTACCTGTCAACCAACTTACATGCACTTGAATATACACTGAGGGCAATGATACCCATGATACCATGATACCATGCTGATTTATGTCGGTTGAGATCTGGCTTTATACCCTATAGGAAAGAAAAAAAAAAAAGGTTAGTTTTCTTCCCCTCTGCCAGACTCAGTTTCACAGAACTCTTCCTCCAGTTCACCATCATCATCATCTCCGTGCCCTGCCAGGATGCAGGGAGCCCTCAGTGCGGCAGGAGGACCCCATGCTCAGCTGGCACCCTGTTGGCCTCTCAGTGCTCCCCCCAGCCTTTCTGTGGGCCCGCCGAGGTGTGAGGCAGCCAGCAGCTCGTTGTGTTCCATATGTGGACAGAGCATGACCAGTTTGGCGGCAGCCACTCAGCACCGGGCTTTGCTGTTACATCAGCGTCAGCCCACAGCGTAGCCAGGCAGAGCCAAACAGGCTCTTCGTTGTTTTTCCTCTCTTAATGGACAAGAAGAAAGCCTGGGAAAAGAGCAGGGATCCCAGACCTTCCTTGAGAACAGCCGTATATTGTCTGCATGGTAATGAAGGGAACAAAACAAAGAGCGCACAACTCCTCCCGGCCTCGGGGGGCCCTCCAAGTCAGGATTCACAAAAGCAGAAGAATAATCCGGAGGAGTGAGACAGGGCAGCAAAGGATGCTGAGGAAATTACCGGCAGTCCCACAGCACCCTGACCGTGCTGAGGTCTCCGGGGGTGCCAGTCAGCTGCAGCCATCCTTGTTTCCGTCCGTCACAGTGATGCCCTGACAGCAGCTTTGCATTATAGTGCAAATTATATAGTGCATTGTAGTGGCAATGATAATGTAGTTATTTGGGAATTGAGATCTCTTGGTCTCAAAACACCTCTGAGAATTATCAGTAGCTGTCTAGCAATTTACAGTTGTGTTTTCTTCATCATCAGTCTTTTACCATGTTTTCATGAGAATATTGTTGCATAAATTAAGCTAGTCTTTCCCTTTTCCAGTGTTTAGCCTTCTAATTTATGGGAAACAATCACTCCTTCCCAGACTTCTCTTGGATACTCCTAAAAAGCCAACCTCTTTCTGAAACACTGTTTAACATTGTTCTTGTCTAGTCTGTGAACATGGCGATTCTTTTAGAGAAAATGGTGTGGAGAAGGGTTGGGTGCACATCAGGATTAGGCCTAAGGATGCTACGTTTGTATGTTTTCATTGCATACAACACATCTAGTAGCTCAAGTCAGGGCTCTTTGGTAGCCTTCCTCTGATCTGCTCCACTTTATCTTGTTCTTTGATCAGAGCAAACCAGAACAGTGGATGAAGTCCTACTGGTTTATAAAGCAGCATTCAGACCTCTTCATCTCTATGAGAATTCCACTTCTTTATGTGCCCTAAAACAGGCACTGCATAGCATTGCCTCACAACCATTCTGTGATTAACCAACACATATAGGTTTACTCCTTTTTTATTAGGTGTTGTATGATATGAAAGACAGTGTAAAAGTTCTCCAGAGAAATAAAGAAATTTATATATACATGGATTACCCATTCATAAAGCCTTTCTGTTCTCTGCAGTGATACGTTTTTCCACTAACACATGAGATCTGATTTTAGCCTGTATCATTATGAATGTTACCACTGGTTACCACTACTTAAAACAACAACAACAACAAAAAGTTGCTATAATTAAAACAGAGTCCTCATTCAGATGTGCTTTTACAAAGAAAGACCTCTGTGCATGTTCTCTGTTGTGACAGTACATTCTGACAGGCAGAAAAATGGGAAGAATTGTCTCAGCTTTTTACGCTACTGTGAGCATGATGGTAATTAGTTATGTAAATAGATGTGTGCTGTTCATTTTTGTTGACAAAACATACCCCCTTTGCACATGAAGATGAATTGCAGTTTCCCGTAAAGAACAAAGTCCCTAGCAAATGTAATAAACTTGCAAATAACCTTGCAAAAGACTTCTTGGAAGTGCAGTGTGGGTTGTGATCCATTATTTAAATGTGTCAGTTCTTCAGTGCTGTAGCCCACTTAGAGCAAGGACCTGAAAAAACACTTTTTTTTTACACTGAAACTTAATTTGAGTGAAATGGAGACAAACGAATACCTAAGCAAACTACAGTCTGCTTCACACCATCTCTCTACCCTTCCCAGAGACCAACGGGATCTTTGTAAACTCCTGACAAGGATGTATTTTCTCTTTCTCAGGTGGGAGATGATAAAACAGCAATCTTGGCTTCAGCAGCTTTTCCCAAAGATAATGGAATTGGTTTAATTAACTCAAATTGATTCTATCAAAGTTTCTCCTTCATTTACAAAACAAATAAATAAACAAATAACAACAACAAAACAAACAACAAAAAACAAAAAAACTCACATGGAGATGTATGATGAATCTGAAATAATTTGGGAGCCAATTTACATGTCGGGCAAAGCATTTCTTCCTCTTTCAAATTAGTGTGCAACTCTTTAGTGCCCTCCCGTGTTCCAGTTCGGAAATGCCTATGTCATGCAGTGGAACACTTCAGCCGTGGTTAAGAACATTACATTGTGAATTTATTCCTAAAAGGAAAAATTATTGTTGTTTGTTTTCTCTCCAAATTCCACTAATTTGTATCAGAAGTGGAGAGCATCACGTTTCATTCATTTGGAGAAGAAGAAATCAAAGAGCAGAATAGGAGAGTGTGAAATCTCTTTTTATTTTGCGTGTGATAGTGACTTCTTGGTGAAATACGTCAGAAATGCAAATGGAAATGAAGTTCAAGTTAACAGCTAAAACTCTCCACTCTCTACATCCCTCAAGAACTCTTTCATCTGGATCATTTAGCACTGAACATGCTGTACATTTTACACGGATGAGGGAAGATCTGTGTGCTGTGCACCATCTAAATAGTCACATTAATCAAAGAAAAGAATGTAAGGGTATCATAAGGAGCGATAAAGGCAATGTACAGAAGAGTGAATGAAAGATCTCTCGTGCTTGTAGAGGCAGAATGCTCTCATCATAAGTACTTGAAGACAGCTTCATGGATGCAGTGGACAGCCAGGGCACTGTCTCCACTGCCTATCTGCTCCATTTATGACTTCACATCCTTGGTGCAGAGCCTCAGTAAAATTTCCTTAGGCAACATCCATCTCATTTCTTATCTAGTAGAAAATAGTTTTCCCATATGTCTGATTCTTTCTGTCTCATCTTTCCTTTTTCCTCAATAATGTATTCAGTTCCTAGCTTTGGTTAGTGTCGTAAACAGTGGTGATGTGAGAGGCATAAGCAGCATGAGGTGTTTTTGTTGCTTTGTTCTATTCTCTTCCTATTATCACTCTGTGGAGTAGAGGGAAATTTAAGCCCTGCTTTCCACTGGTTTCCTTCTGCCATGCAGTGTGTACTAAAAGGATCGGTCCATATGTCTTCCTTTAGTACACAGCTACCTTTTTCATAACTAAAATTGGATCTTATAATCCATAAGACACTTATATGGGTTAGTTTATCTTAAAATTATGTAAAGACAAGTAAATGGAAAAAACACAGTTACTAGAATATATATGTCAAAGATTTCTTCTTCCTTCAGTTAATCCGGTTATTTTAAAAAGAAGCAGAAGTTAATCCTAAAAGCTTGATTTATACAAATCAATTATGAATGTTGCTTCAAAATCCCACATGCATTTAATTTTTTATTTTTATTTATTTGTTCGTTTGTTTATTGTTACATATTACATATCTCAGTTAAAGCAGTGGAAACAAAAATGCGTATTATATTTTTTGGTTATTGGAAGTAAACATTTTCAAGCAGTAGTTTTCAAATGGTAATTTGAAAATGTTTCAAATGTTTGGATTAGCTGTGGCTGTGTCAGGACTGAACTGAAGATTTGTAGCATTTATCAGAACATCTGAAACAACCTGTAGCTGATTTGTGCTTTAGCTTTGACTATATCATGATCATCTCTACAGATCAATCTGTGCAGACTTCACTTTAAGATCATACATTTGAGATATTCACATGCCACACAGCCATGCTCACAGATGTGTAGATAGATATCTGCCCACAGAAATTCAAATTTAGAAGGAACAGTGGGTTCTCTTCTTAGATAAGCCTGGTTAGAAAAAAATAGTCTTTGAATACAGAACAAAGACAACAGTATTCCAGAAATGCATGTAGTATCATTTCAAGATTTTGCTGAGAATAAATCCATCCTATTATTTGCTATTTCAACTACTCAGAGAATTTTAGAAGCTGGCGAGCTTACCACCCTGCAGCACCATACTGGCTAGCAGTGCCGTCTACCCATGGTCACTCTGAGTCAATTCACTTTTTATCATCACGGTGAAGCAAAAGCATTGTCTCATGAGACTATTATGTTTCTATGCCTTTATCTCCAAACACTGGGAAAATTTGTCTTTATCTGCCTTTTGCTGAAAATAAATGTTGGAGCACAGAGCTGTCTATGGCTGTTGCTCACAGCAGTGAGAGATTTTGTATCTGTTGCTAAGCCTTCAAAACCAAGATGTTGTTATGGTTGTCTAAACCTCATTAAAAACTTCTGGGTTTAACAATAGCTTTTTTTGAAGGATAAAGGTAAGAAATGATTAAGCTTCTGAAAGTATTCAGGGAGCTAAAACAAAAAGAGCTTCCGCCTAAAATAAAGACAAAGCATGAATATATTTTGCTGTATGATGGTTTTCAGATCCGTGAGGTATGGACTGACAAAAATAGCTGAGAAAAAAAAGTCCACAGGAGGCAGATAGAAATAGAGACGAAACTAGAAAATATTTGGTCTAAGTGTTGTTCAGAAAAGGATGTTGATCTATGTGCTATGAAATTTATTCTTGCTACTTAATTTCTCTTGCATTCAGGAAAGGTGACTTCGTAATAAGTTGCTTGGTTCTACTAATTTCTGCTCCATTCGAAATAACTCATGAGACCCCAGACTATAGGCTAGAAAGGGAAAATATCACCTTTTCTTTGAAAGAGATAATTTGGTTATAATGCTTCCTTTATTCTGAAATACAATTAATTGCATAGCATTAGATAGCATTCGAGTGTTCCTTACTGAACTGCAGTGGGTGTCTGTGGGTAACAAACAGTGAACGAGCCAGTTGCCTGTGCCTCAGTAGAGAATGTGAAGAAATCTGAGTCATGGGCATTATCATTTCTGATTCCAAATGAAAGCAGGAGAGGTTAATCTGAAATCTCCCAGCAGATGACTAATGTGTTCTAAAGCAGTTTAGAAAATACCACCAATATTGAAGTGTGGAAATACCTTCCAGTTATGATTGGATTTGATTATGATTAGATTCCTGAAGTCTACTGGGAGCAACCATATTTTCAGTAGCAATGTTCTTAGGTTATCTCGCTTCTACAATCCGACTGAATTTTTAGCAGGAAAATGTTTTCAAACTGTAATTGGTTTATTTTGGCAAAATACATTTTTAGTTTCTTTTCTGGCAAGGACTGTCTTTTACTTGTTGATCTGTAGCACAAAGCAGGAAATGTCACACAGAGTCTTAAACAAATATGGCTTGAAGATGTTCCAGCAGTGGCCATGAAGGTCACAGACTTTATCTGTCACTAGATTTCTCTACTTTGCTAGTTTATTTTCTTTCCTAGAAAAGAGACATTATTATTGAACCACCTGCTTGGAAAACAAGCAAACAAGCAAAGAAAAATCCATCCAAGCCAGTCATGGCTCCACAAGGCAGGAGCTCCTAAAGATCTCTGCTGACACTCAGATCTTGGCTTGCCATCAGATTTGGACTATTTTCTTTTCTCTTCTTATTTATGTAGTTGACATCAGCTGAAACTGCTAACTTTGGGATGTTCAGCTGCTCTTTCTTCAGTTTCACAAATGTGTACAGACTACTGCTGCAAACTCTGCTTCAGCCTTCCTTTCCCTCTAAGAAAGAGAGCTGTTTATCAGATGTTGCTGCTTCTTGTCCTAGGTTGTTGACTAGTGATCCATCAAAAACATAAATGCAGATCAAAGAAAGAGTTCAAGCAAATAGGACTGTATTGCAGCCTTTGAACTGGAGTATATTTGCTCAGTGTGGTGCACAAAATTCCCCCACTCCAAAACATTTATTCTTAATTATTCAAAATCCTATACCACAAAGACTGCTTTTGCTTTTTTGTTTTTTCCTCAAAAAACCAGAAGTTGGATTTTGTATCTGTCATGCTGTGAATAATACCTTAATACAGCTTTCAAAAATGAAAATAAAAAGTACTACAAAAAGTAATGTATTTAAGCTCAATATTTCATATAATAAGAATATGTCATTACAACGAGTCATGTAATTTACTGACCCAACAGTTCAGAAAACTAAATTTCATTTCAGATTGCACTTTAGCTAGCTAAGTGCTAGTTTAAGTATCGCTACCTTTTTGTTTTAGGACTGCTAATTCTTTTAGCTTGAGAAAGAACTTGATGATATTGCTGTATCATGGTACATTACATGCTGCATTAGTAGCAGATGTTGCATACCTGAGGTAAAAACATGCAAGCATTTCAGCTATAAGCTTTCATGCAGATAGTATGTAACAGATACAAGCAACTCATTCTATCCTAAGCAAAAACAGTTAATGAAAGGTAAGAATTACCTTTCAGATAGCTATTTATTATGCATGTAAAATAGTGACAGAATCAGATATGATTTCCTTGTACTTTTTTGGAATTTATTTACATATTTTCAGTTTATATGACTAACTATGCAGGGTTTAAAAATGGTTTCTAAATGAAATTAAATATCATGGTAATGTTACACAAAATAGTGAAGAATGTTTGACACTCGGTGCTTCTCTGAAGAAGGGTTATAATCCTGCAACATAGCACTGGATCACAAAAGTAACTGAAATATTCTGATACAAAATAAAATACTCCACTGTCAGCTTCTACAAATATGAAGTACATCATCAGCCTCTATTTTCAGACGTAGGCTAGGGGAGGACCCCATGTAAAATTCAAGAGGCTTGAGTTAGAGACAACAACTAGATCTGTTTCTCTGGATGCAGGCAGGCAGTATTCTGGCATTTGCAGCTTGAGCCGTAATCAGTCTGGGAACAAGGCCAGAGCTGAAACAGGCCTGGGCCCTCAGCAGGGCAGGGGAGTCCCCAGGGGAGGCTGGGTGACCCAGTGCCCTTAGAAAGTGTTTGGTTCGTTAGCGAGGTGCAGCCAGGTTAAAATGAAACCATTTTAGTGCAATATAACCCAGAGCTCTTTCAAAATCACAAAAGGAAAAACTGCAAACCATCTTTTTAGCGCAACAATAGCAATAATCTTACTGTTTTCAGAATATCTGCACCGTAAGAGGAGTCTGAAAACACCTAGTGTATAGCTCTTTATTAGTTGTCTCACTTTTTTATGCTGTAAAATGCACTGGTTACTTTTTCTAGCTTCTTCTGCAGAAAGTTGCTTGTCTCTTAGGAGTAGATTGGTCCCACGATCTCTTCTTCTGACTATGTCTTTTATCTCCTGAGGCTGATATTTTTCACCATTATCAAGTTTTTGCCTTTGACATAATTTTATGTCTTTCAAACTGTTAATTTCCTTGCTGTGTTTTACCTTCTGCTCACAGTTTTGCCCAGCATTTCTTCGGCTTGCTGAATTTTCATCTCAGCTATATTTAGCAACATATCTTCATGTCTCCTTTTTCACTCTAAATTTATCTATAAAACATCCTTTTTCTTCCTTTAGAGCCTCTTCTTCTAATTTCCTCATCCTTCTCTCAGTCAGCTGACCAAGGATATTTTGAGATCTTTGAAGCTTTTATTCCTCTGTAATTCTCTTGCTAAACTCATTGGCTTTGACCTGGTGATTAATTTACTTCAGACATTCATGTTTTCTCTTTTCTTTGTATGAGTTTAGAGTTTAACTCTTCTTCAGTTTCTTTCAAACACTGTTTCTTAAAAGCCTGAGCAAACTTGTCTCTGAGCAGAATACAGTTCACATCTCCAGTATCTCTCTATGATCTGCATCTCTCTCAGCTATTTTTCTTGAAAATGTTTATTTCTTCTACTATCTTAGAGATTTGATCTTTCAAGTTTTACCTTGCACTGGTTTTCTTCCACCTGTGGCAATCTCTGTCATTTCTTCTCTCAAAACATTGGTTGTTTTGGCCTGGCTTCCTGATGACATTCCCCATCCAGCCTGCACTCAGCCTTCCTTGCATCCCACTCTCTTTGCCACCTTTTTCAGGCTTTCTGCCAGCAGCTGCCACCTTTCTTTCTCTGCTCAGGATCTTATTTTCTTATTCTGTCTTCTCATCCTCAGAGGCCTGTAGCTGCCTCTTCTTGCATGTCCTGCTCTTTCTGGCAGCCAGACAGCATTAAAGCAGTCATCTCCTCTCCTCTTTCAAGAGTGAAATCCTGAGTAACCCGTCTAGCCTTGACCTGCGCTAACAGCAACAACTCTGGCTCCTTTCTTCCTGCCTTGCTGTAGATGGCCCATCCAGCAAGAAACAGGATAGGCAGGGGAAGGTAGGCACAATGACCCAGCCTGCCTCAGTTTCTGGGGATCTGATGCACAAAGGGCAGAAACTTCCATAGGAAAAACCAGGAAAGCTTCATCCAGAGCCAAGTGTCTTGTCAGGTGGATGGGAAAGTCCCCCAGCCTAGAGGAGTGCACTGATAGGCATGAGGGAGCATCCCACTCTGTCCTCTGTCCCATTTAATGAGGAAGACAATGCCATCTAATCTGGTTGCCATTCTCCTGGGATGCACCTCACTAGGTTGGGACTCTTGTAAGTTTTTTGGAGTGTGTCACATATACCACTGAATTGCTGTCACTTTCCCAGAACCCACACCTAAACATCCATAGGATTTCGCTAGTATTACAACCATCCTTCCTACCCTCTTTAAAATGAGAAGAGTGAAGTTGACAAAAATGTTATTTAGGGTGGTAAGGACTATACTAAGGATAATCAGGACTAAGGATAATCTTAATATGGTGTATTTCTATCAGAGATACTCATGAGGTGAGTATTGTTGTACTGCAAATACCATAAGGAGTCCACCCATGGTATTACAGAAGAATCTTAATGGATGTTTGTGAGCTTGCACTTCATTTTAGTCACAGATAGGAATGCCAGCAGTGCTTAAGCACTGGCCTTATGGACCCGAGGAGGAATGTCCAACACTCAATCCCTTCGAGAATATAGCCTCTAGTTCTGCCAATGTAATGAATACCTCTTTCAACAAGGAGCTTGTGGTCCATCTACTATGAAGGCTCATCAGATCACTGTGCCCCGTACCAAAGAAGGTCACTTGGTCTCTCTGTTTGCCTTCTAGTCATGCTACAGAACAGAATGATAGAGGCTAGTGTACTTATCTCTAATACCACTAAAATAGGTTGTTATGATTTAAATTGGCTGAAGCTCTTTTTAATCTTGGTATGCACATTGTACAGTTAGAAGTGTTAATCCACTGTGGATCTTAGTAAGATGGAGATTGTCTCTAATCAATAATTAGGAGGCACAGTCTTCTCAGAGATGGTTTTCAGTTAAACTTCCAATGAAAGAAACTGTGTTTCTATCAGACTTATCAGTGAGTGTTAACTATTTTAGCAATGAGTGCATTTTCAATAGTGCTGTAATGCAGGGTTAGTCAGTTTGATGTTCTCTGACAGTCAATATATTGTGTAAATTTCATTAAAATTATTAACTCTATTTCATTTTCAACATAAGTTTTTTTTTTAAATGTAAGTTCTGTTTGATGGCTGAGAAATTTCCATTTGATGTTTTCATATACCTCTCTTGAATATGAATATGTACTGCGTACCCATGTTGAAGATTTGGCCTGAGTTTTCTTAGGTCACACTACCTTCTTTAAAATTTGATCCAGAAATTTAGATTATTCCAGTACTCTGATACAGCAGCTTTGTGCATGCAGTTTCTTTAAACATAAAAATAAAAATAACTCCCTGAACTCATGAATGAACAGTAATGCAAGCTCACTGCCCCTCCTTGTGTGTATCTGCTCTTCTCCTATATTACAACAGATAAAATTTGTAGTAAGAAGAGTTCTTACTCTCTTTTAAAGAGACAGAGGTAATTCAATTTTAGGATTATTATTTTGGTAGTTGCTACATATGTAGCTCAGAACAGAGCTCAAATGGTGAATGACGCAAATGAAAACATATGGTCTTCTCAAACTATTTGATTTATGAAATGACTTATGAAAATGGAACATATGGGTAATGAATTAGAATGGGACCAGTTATTTGGTATGTAACAACAATGCCTACAGAAACAAGGAGATATACTAAAAATACAGTAAACATGCTGAAAATTTGAAAATTTGAATACTTCTATACAAAAAAAAAGAAGTCTGCCAGCCTACAACATTCCTTTCAATTGATATTTCAAAAAAAAAAACCAAAAACTTTTTTTTTTAAAAAAAGAACAACAACAACAAATAGAACTCGAACACCCAAACAAACAACAATCTAACAAAAATATTAATACCAATACTATTGATATTTTTCCTGAGGACCTCATACATCTCTGTAAGGTAAACAAAAAAGGTTGCCCTTGTTTTAGAGGTGGGGAACTGAAGAGGACAAATGGGAACATAGGATGTCTCTGTTGAGCAAACAATTGAATCAGCCTTTTCTGACAGGTTGCACTGACCTCCTCTTCCTCTCTGATAAACCAACTGCACTTGCATGTATTTGTAGTATAGTTCTGACACTACTGACATAACTGAATTTGGAGTTACTCACCATGGATTTTGTAATCAGAGGTGGCTCTTGCCTGGAATTTTACATTACTTAGCTTCCATTTCTTCATGCTGGACAGGTTGTGGGGAAGTGGGGCTTGCCTGAAGTTTTATCTGAAATATTGAGGAGCACCATTTTTCTGAGGAAATACCATTTTTTAAAGTATGAATGTCAGCTCTTTGGCTCCTCACATAGCTTAGAGAAGACAGCTTCAGAGCAGATGCCAGGCAGAGACACAGTGACTTCTGGCCATTTGTCTGAGTACAAAAGCTGCTCTGCCCCTATTTCTTTAGTTATGACATATACACACAGGTGCTGTCAGATGTTTAGGTCAGAGTCTGAGTGCTGTATCATTTCACTAGCCTTACAGCGCTATGAAAACTAAACAAGAACATGTTATACGAAGGTGGTATTATTAATAAGAATTGTGTAGTTTACACGATAGTATAGCTCATTAAGGCATATAAGTAGCCACGAGTTTCCTTTCACAGTATAAAAGGGGAATGGCTTTATGCTAATGATCAAAACATACTTCTAAAAGTTCATTAAAATGCTTAAAATGTCTTTTTGGTCTTCAATGGACATGTTGTCAGATTTTTGAGACACAGAATAGCTGCTGCAGTCAGCCATTAAATCAGTCTTTAGATAATTGAGTACTAAAACAACTGTATAAGTAGAGTAATAATACAAATGGAACTCAAAGCCAAATATTTTATGGTACTTCACTCCTTGTACCTGAAATGGCTATGTGTCTAGGGAAATCTAGCTTTCCTCTCACCTGCCCATGAGGTGGAACAATTCAGATAAACTCCTTGCTAAACAGCATTAGTAAGATATACCCATGAGAGCTGAAACAGAAGTGGCTATTTTTTCCCACTGTCATTGTTTCTTACTCCTGCAGTTTAGTTACAACACTTGGCTGATCATATAATGCATTTGTTTTGCAGGGTCTGAAGCAGAGATCCAGAGTTCATACTTTGGATTACATCGGTCAGGCACTGGAATGGCTGCCCAGTCGCTGTCCCTGGCAGTGTTCAAGAGGCGCCTGGATGAGGAGCTACGAGAGATGGTTTAGTGCTTGTGGCACTGATAGGAATGGGAGGGTGGTTGGACTAGATGGTCTTGCAGGTCGTTTCCAACCTTGCGATTCTGTGATTCTGTGTAAATGGCTATAAAATTTAATTATAAAAACCAAGCAATGGTAAGAATACATCTTTCACGATGTGGTCAGATATAGACAGTGAGGCTTAAAGAGATAAATGGATTAAGGACTCTGGAATAAATCTTTTCTTCAGGAAATAAATTAAGTATGTGAAAAAATTGCTATCTGATATGAGAAATGCTGGAGGTGAAAGGTTTATGACCTGAACCAAGACAGAAGTTTAGGGTGGATTGCTTGTATCACATGCAGTAAACAGCATATAACTGCATGCTTTAAGGAAGAAAACATTTGACAACATTATATTAAAACTAAACAGACTGGTTCTTTAACTCATCTGGAAAGGTGTCTGTCTATTGATTCTGATAGTGTGGTTTTGCATGTGGCTTGTCCTAAGAAAATGTTTCTTGGGTTTATCCCTAGGTGGTAAGAAATACTGCACATAGAGACAGAGCTGATCAGTAGAATAAATATTTAACTTGTCCCTTGTTTCTTGCGACCTAGATGTTGGTTCAACTTTTGCCAGAGGAGAAACTACCTTTAATGTTCATTTCCTGGTGTCTAAGAAGTTTAAGCCTGCTAGTATGATGGTAGACACATGAAAGCTGTCCTGTGTCAGCCTCCCTGCTGGAGGGGGAGCTGCCTACCAGAATAAAATGAAACCGTTATGTCTTGATGGTAAACAGATATGAGTGGTGATAGCAAGTAGTACTGATGATGCTTACATTTGCTTTAATTCAAGCCCTAAAAATGATAAAAATGTTGCAAGAAAGGACTGAGGGGTCTATGGAGGGGCGGCAATGTATTTTCTTATCTGAGTGGCTCAGCCCATGTGAGGTTTGTCACTGTAACCAGGTTTTTCCCGTTCAAGCTGCTCCCTGGCAGCAGAGAGCATTCTTGAGGGAGTCCAGTAGGGTGCACTAGGAGGCTGCTACACATGCTGCTGCTGGGAAATGGCACTCAGATCAAACAATGTGAGGATTAATTTTTTTTTTGTTTTTTTTTTTTTTTTTTTTTTTTTTTTTTTTTTTTTTTTTTTTTTTTTTTTTTTTTCCCCTTTAAAGGTGACTATATTAATTTGGAAAACAACAGTACCTTTTATGAGTGATCAAAGCTGTCAAGTAAGAAATTGCAGGGAACTTCACACATTCAGGCTATAACAGTGCCAAGTTGGGCAGCTTTCCTCAGAGAGGCATTTTAAATACAATTTCATTTTGTGAGCACTCTGAAATTGCAGCAGAATCATTCATAACGTGATTGAGGTCAGCGATTTTATCTCAAAGTAGGTCCCACTAATCACTCGGCTTCATGTGTTATTGGTTGTGAGGAAGACTCTAATTATGTTTCAACCCTGTGAAGGGGCTGGTTAACACAAAGAAATCTCATCTTCTTTTATGATGTGTTCAGCCCAGCAGTTACTTTTGTTCTAAATTGGGCCTGGCAGCCTCCAGGGTGAGTGATTGACATGTCAGTGTGCTAACAGAAGCCAGAACAAATTCTCTTGTCTGACACCTCCTTTCCTCCTCTGAATATTAATGATGAGTGACCCAGCTGAGTGAATGAAAAGTGCACGCATCCCTTGTGGCTCCGTGCAGATGCTCAGAGATGACAGCGAGCCCTGCCCAGGAGAGGATGCAAAACCATAAAGCCATCTGGTATTACGGAGTGAGCTTAATCTGTTCACTGGCTAGGCCAAATGCTTGGTAAATCAAATGTTGACAGGAAGGAATTCACAATATTTGTGCTTTAAAAATATAGTCAAAACAGCACTGAGATAACTAGCAACCATGGGTGAAACCCTAGACAACACAAGGAGTGTAGCTCAGATTTTGAGCTAGGTAAATGGCAAGAAATATCTAAAATTGTTTCAGATAAGATAATAAGCCATTTGTTTTCTTTAATAGTGTTTACAGTTACCTTGGGATTGGCTTGATATAGCACAGGATGTTGGTGATCATCACAGGTTTTATAGCACTTCATCACAATTTCCTAAAACATCCAGTCCTGGAAGCCATTACAGTCAATCAATATTTCTCAGCCAATAATTATTGTTTGATTCAAATTTTCTGTCTGTTTTTAGCCAGGAATGGGTGGTATTTATTATTACAAACTGACAGTACAAACAGATAGTATTAAATGTGTAGTAAGACTATTCAGACTAGAAGATACAGTGCATTATCAGTGAGCAGATTTCTTTATTTGATCATGTCAGTTTTATTCATTCCTTTAATAAAATAGATTGCCTTTGGTAATGCACCATTAAAGTTATCCTACTTAGGTGTTTCTAGTATCTCACTAAGTGACTGCCACAATAGACAACAACAAAAAGAATCCATACTAACAGGCAATGAATTATTTCTCATTGTGAGGCCCAAATTCAGCTCAAAGATGAAGTATCTTTTCTCACCACATTTTGCATATAATCTCTTTTATCTCCAGAGCAGTAAAAATACACTCTATTTCCACATTCAGTGCCTTTCATCTTTTGCAGATGCTGTAGTTGAATACCCTTTGTGCTCTCACAGTACCCCAAAGATTGGTGATTCTTTTGGATCCCTACAGGACACTCTTGTATTCACACATGAAGCAAATCTTGCACTGATTATTACAAACCATTCCTCTTGACAGCTTTTCTGTTTCCTTCTATACCACATGACAGCCCAGTCAGACATATCTAGTTGCTGCAAAATCATTTCTTCTTGCACTTCAAATCCTTTTGTGTGGTCCCATTTGATTACCTGCCTTGGTTCTTTCCCATCTTCCAAATTTTTTCCACTCACCCCAAAGGGCCCTGCTCATCTCCCTTTTATTTCTCAGCAGCTGATGACATTAACTTTGGCTGATCCTTTTTCCTTTGTCATGGCATACGTTTCACCTAACTTTTCAGTCTAAGAGCTAAATGTCTGGTCTAAGCCAGATGCCTAAGTTAGTGGAGAAAAAGGATACCTTCAGAGCACATTCATTTCATCCAAGTCAGATATAAGTATCTAAGTTAAGTCAGGTGGTCTCTGCATATTCCCTTCATGGTTTGGCTGGTGCCTTACAAAGCATGGAAAATCAATCTCACTTTTAGTCCATTGTCCCAGAGGTTTTATAAGTACCATTGTTCCCTTTTTCTTCAAGGTCTTCTATACTAGTACCTCATCCTCACCCCTGGGATCCATCCATTTGCTATTACTTTTTCTACTTAGATGTGCTATTTAAAATCTTGGTCATTGAGAATGTACATAAACTTTTATTATAAAAAAGAGCTTGAAAATAATTTTAAAAAGTTTCTGCTAACTTCTCAGCACTTTATGGATTGAACTTTTGTTTCTAGGGTACGGCCATGTTTCTCTCAGAGAGTGCCTTTCTATTCCTGTTGTACATACAGTAAGAATGCTAAAGTTTACAAATTAAAAAACTTCCAACAGATACCTAAATGATACCTGTGACACCAGCCCCATAAAGATAGGGTACAGCTGATGGCCAGGCCTGCTGTATGCAGAGTGATGACTCAGGCTCAAGTTTGGACATGAGTTATTTAGATTCAGAATGTTTTTTTTTTTTGTTTTTTTTTTTTAAATTATGTTACTTGTTTGAACACAATCGTTTCCCATCATTACAGCAGCAAAATCAATGATCCAAAATGGCCCGTAACGTTTGATTTTTCATTATTCTACAACAAAATATTTGACAAAATATTATAAGCTGATAAAAATCGTATCTTCTTTCTTTAATTTTGCATTTTAAAAATAGCCAGGTACTTCATTTCTAAGCATTTACAAAGGGAATCACTCTGGGGTTAAACCACTGCAGGAAAAAAATCATCTGTAAGCAGGATTTTGTACTTTTAGGGTTTTTTTTTTCTCCATGCAGATAAAAAGCTAAATCATAAATGTCCCGTAAGAACAATTGTCAAAGGTTCATGAAGAATATAGAGCTGCACCTCAAAGATTTATGACAATTCGTTTATTGGTCCAACTGTAAAGTAAAGAAGTTTTTTTCAGCTGTAGCTTGCTGTCTAATGGGTTGTGCTTCTTCAGATTAACTAGAATGAGATGATGAAATGTGTAAGTACTAAAAAAATTGATAAATGCCATGAGATTCTTTTTCCAGAATTAAAAATATATCACAACTATGTCATTCCAATGGACAAAGCCTCTTCAATAAAGCCATATGCTTTTTCTCATGTCTACCAAATTCAGCTCTGAAACTGCCAGAGAAGGCATTATTTCCTCATAAAGTGTTTCTAGGTTTGTTGTCCCATCTGCCTGGATGCCCAACTTGCTTTCTGCCTCTCCACTGCAGTGCCCTGAAAAGACAGTTCAACAAAGAACAGGTCTCCAGGGCTTAGATCCAGGGCAGCAGGTACATGGATTTTGCTCCTGGAGGAAAACTATTTTGCTAAAGCATGCTGTAAGAAAAAGGAGGCCTTTCTATGATATTTTAAATGCTTAACTTTGACTTTTCATGTTGGATGTATGTATATATTTTTTGATGGGTGACAGTCAGCAAGTTCTTTTGTAGACGGTGCCCCATGATTTTCAGCCAAGGCAGAACCAGTGCTGGAAACCTCATAGCAAAAGTGAATTTTCTCACACTCATGAGAGCAAATTCAGTCTGTGAAGAAGCATAGTAGGTGTGTGTATGTATCAGTTCTTCTGGCTAAGCCATGCTCTAAAAGGAAAACCAAGAACCAACCAACCAAAAAAAAAACTGGCAGGAGAACAAAGTTCAATCAGAGAAAGCTTTTATCACAACAGATATTCCAAGTGCCTCCAACAAAGAGAGATGGTAATAAATCAGAGCTAAATTATTGAAAGGTTAGCTGCATTGTTCCCCTATAGAATGCTAAGAGAATTGCTCCTATTAGGATGAGATTTAGGGAGATGGGAATTAGGAGAGGCCAAGTTTCCATCTGTCAGGGCCAAAGCAGAGGTACTGTGCAGATGGGATAGATCTCAGTGGAATGGATGCAATCCAGTTATCCTGTGTCTCAAGGATGCATAGGATAGAATGTTAGGATTTTTAGTGTCCAGTTCCAGGGAAGAAAAAATCTGTTACAGTAATTCAGAGTGCCACTCTGAGTGGACTTAATTCAGTTTCAGATGGTCAGAACTACTGAAGAACATTTCTCTCTTCTAAAAAAGATGTTAATCTGAACTACTTGGTCACTACTTGAACTACTGAGTAAAGCCCTCACACATGATGGATGATCGGGCAGGAGCAATACAGGAACACAGTGTGCCATAGCTCTCCATGTCTACTCATACTGAGCTTTCAGGCCAGTGGGAAACCACTGTTGTGCTCATGGTGTTCAGGAGGATTAAAAATAGCACTGAAAAAAGGCTTTCTATTCTATTTTTTAAAAGGGTGGACATGCACAATAAAAAATCCAGCATGGATTTAAGGTTAGGGATAGAAGGGAGATAAGGAGCTTAAGCCCCTTGCGTTAGCACTAACTGATGCTGTGCACACACGCTGTGACTGTGACTCTGTCTGAGCTCATGCCAGTGCACAGCCTTCCCACTGCAGTAGGGCCAGGAAAGCAATTGGTCTGTCAGCTGGGCACACCATAGACTCTGCTCTTCAGCTGTGTCCTGCAGGTTAAGTAAAACTAATGAGAACATACAGAAGTAGCCCTGCTGTCAAGGAGGGGGGTCCAGCCTGAACGTACCTACTAGAGTTGCTATGCAGCTGAGTCAAAATCATTACAAGAAGCACACAGTGAACATACTTGTTCAAGTGTAAAGCAGGTTGTTTCAAATATTTAATTTCATATTCAAGCTCAGGGAGGGTAGACTGAGGTTGGATATAAGGAAAAAGTCTTTTACAGTGACAGAGGCAAGGCACTGGGACAGGTTACCCAGTGTTGTGGCTGATGCCCCATCTGTGGAGAGAAGACTGGATCAAGCCCTGGGAAACTTAATCTAGCTGTGATGTTCCTGTCCATTGCAGGGGAGTTGGACTAGAAGGCCTTCAGAGGTCCCTTTCAACTTTCAGGATTCCATGATTCTATGATATTTCAATCAAACACTGCCTCCCTCCTCTCAGCAAAGCACGAACACCCCTATACAAGCACTACACTAAACCAAAAAACCATGTCTGACAGTATACCCTGACATCTTGAAGGATCAAAGAGATCAATAGCTTGGGTTTACCATAGAAATATAAACAGACTTCTGAGTCTTTATTAGCCATATCCCAGTGGATGTTAACCCTGTTCACAGCAGGGTGTTGGAACTAGGTGATCTTCAAGGTCCCTTCCAACCAAAACCATTCTGTCATGTGATATTCTATGCTGATTTCCTTTGCGGCTCACTGAATTCCTACCTTGGGATTTACTATCAGTACAACTGAAATAAATAGCACGTGAGGCTTAGTGTTAACAGATTCTAAGCACATGCGTCTCTAACTGAAATAATTTTAATCTTATCTAACTACATCAATATTATGAGGTGAAACAACAATAGACATGCCTTCATCTTATCTACAGTGCAACTTTCACTGTCTGCATCAGTGATGCTGCAAAACAGCTGAATTAAGCTGCAGTACTTGCTATTCTGAACATGGGCTAAGTGACTGAAAACTGTTTTGAGAGATTAGCGGATGAATTATATACTGTTCACATTTTTTTTTGCATCCACAAAGATAAGGATCCAGTTGTAGCGAGAGCTGAGCATAACAGATGATCCATCCCAGCTGAAGTTAGTGATAAGCTGTCTTCTGACTTCAGCAGTGCAAGATTTTTACTTTGCACGCTTTTAATGAATTTATGAGGTTTACGTTTTGTTTTCGTTTTTTCAGTGGAAACTAAAACGTGAGGGAAACAAATTATACTCTATTTGTGGTTCCATTTAGGAATACATTGCATCTATTATATCTTCATTTTATTTCCTTCCTATGATATACATAAGCAGAGATTCATTGATCTTCTTTTTATCGTTCTCGCTGTATTTTCCTGGGAATAGATCTACTTCTAAATCAGGCATATATTGCAGCTGTCATCAAATGCTTAATGATTTTTCCAATTCTTGTGTCTTGAAATAATTCTGAAAAAAAGATTTATTTGTCCATTAGTACCATGTTGTTTTCTCAGTGGAAGAGGTAAAGTGTAAATAATGCAACTGTAACAGAATTCTAAGAGATTTTTAAAGCTGTAATTTGTCACAAGTGGAATTACTGAAATATTATTTTATAAAGTCATATTTATTATAATTTTCCCTTCTTCTTTATGTATTTGGCTATCATGAATATTTTTCCCTCTATCAACAAAGTTTATTACTACTTAATTTTTATCATCCAGAAAAATTACTCTATTTTACTTCTAGCCTCTTTATAACCATGCTCTGTTCTCATCAGACTTACCCATTATTCATGGAAAAATTTCTCACTACAAAGAGATTTTCAGCTACTGATCAGTTTACGTCACATGAAACTGATAGAAAGTACAGTTCAGGAAGGCTGCATTAAACTTGATCAACCCTGTCCACAGTGCGCTTCCTACTAATAGCTACTCACTTACAAATGCATTCTCTGCATAGAAGGACTAATTGTGCAGTAATAACCAGGAAAAGGTGACAAATTTATGGTCGTGATCATGCTATTAGTAGAGGGGGAGGCAGTACAGTATAGCAGCAGAACTGATTTATGTGCAGATACCAACTTTCTCTTCAGCGTAGCATGTTGTAGAGAAAAGCTGGTTTTCACAGCTCCTAAATCGAGCCAGTTCTTACCTGGAAAGGGATTTTAGGTCATTGCCATTCAAGACACCCCTTGAATTTTTGGAGAAATAAAAAGTTTGCAAATAAAATGTTATTTCATTTCATAACTGAAAAGTTTTTGTGTAGTTCGAAAATATGAGAGATCTATGAGATTTTTTTTGGAAACAACAATACTTTTGAAGAACAAAATTATTGATGTGCCATTGGGAATCCCCGTGGGTTCACTAAGAATCTTCTAATATTGGTTTGTGAGGTAATGAACTTTGTAGCAGTCTTTGTAAGTAACACTTTGTGGTGTTCTACAACACAGAACTTTCTTAGATTATGTAATAGGTGATACATAATAAATGAATTAAAGCAAACAAAATGAACTGGCAAAATATATAGGTGTATAATATGCATACATTTCTAAAAAAGTACATAGTATGAGAGTCAGCACTTCCATACTTTTAACTAAACTAGTGATATAGTTTCTAATTCATTATCTTTAAACTGTCAGTAACCCACAGAGCATGAAAATGAGTGCTATCAAAGATGTCTGTAAATGCACTTCAAATGCTGATAATGCAGTATGTTGAGGTCCTTGTCCATCACAAAATGTAGTTTTGTGGGCAATGCTCCACAGAAATTCTCTTTCTCAGCAGCTGTGCAAGTCTAGTTTGAACCAGCAGCTAAAAAATCCATCTCACTGACCACAAAGAAGAAAATTTCCAAAACTGGGGGAGACCTTGATTTGCACTCTTCTCAGTTACATGTCTTTTCTTTAGAGGAAATTGCCAAAGACTTGTAAAAGACTGCCTTGAAAGAAGTATTCTGGAATAAAGGTAGGGTTTTTTGGATAACCAATTATTATCTCCTCCTTTGCCCGTTTTTCCATTGGGGAATGTGTTGTGAGGTTTGAACTGCTCCTGAGAGTTCTCAAAGCCACAGAATGAACAAAGAGTGAGGGAGAGATTGAAGGAAGGAAGGAAGGAAGGAAGGAAGGAAGGAAGGAAGGAAGGAAGGAAGGAAGGAAGGAAGGAAG
>NW_024884142.1:43336815-43484297 GCF_019232065.1 Centrocercus urophasianus
GGAAGGAAGGAAGGAAGGAAGGAAGGAAGGAAGGAAGGAAGGAAGGAAGGAAGGAAGGAAGGAAGGAAGGAAGGAAGGAAGGAAGGAAGGAAGGAAGGAAGGAAGGAAGGAAGGGACAGAGGGGGGGAGGAAGGAAGGAAAGGAAGCAAGAATCCAATGCTTTTTCCTAATCTCCCATGAAAGAACAAAGCGTGTTGTTTTTTTCTCCCTCTAGCTGTTCTAGTTTTCGACAGCCTTTACTATCTCAAACAGTCAATACTTCTTGCTTCATTGTTTCTTCCAGCAATCATACACACTTACTCAAACAAAGGAAAGGTAAGGAACTCAGAGAAATTCTACACCTCTCACTGCATTAAGTTGCTGCATGAAACCCTATTTCCAAATCCAAGATTTACTTTCCTTCCCTGTCAGATGGCTTTGACTATCGAGTTAGAGAAATTGATTCATGAGGAAAGGTTAAGGAGCTAAATAGAAATAGCTTGGCTGCACAATGACTAAGACAGATGGGAACATCATAATAGCCTCCAGAATACTATTGGACTGAGAAGGAAGGGTCTCTGGGGAAAGGCATAAAACAGAATGTGGCTCATTTTTTGAGTCTTCCAATTGTCACTAAACCATCATGGTAAAAAGGGAAGCAGGTGGCCACTTAACATACTTTTTGAATTTAAATAAGTCCCAGCAGAAGCACTTTGTCAGTTATGGGTTATCATAAGTGTTCAATATTAGCCTTGCTCCTTTAGATCAAAGCTCTGTCCATCTGCGGCTCCCGCCTCCTGCATCACTGTGTGGCAGATGCTCTGAAGCTGAGCAAATTCGCAGTGTTCCTTCCCTTGGTCTTCTCCCAGTTCCCAGCAGTTTGTGTCTTAGGGTTTTCTTGGGTTTTATTAAGAATATGAGTTTAATACCTACAAATTTAATTAACCTTCACTATTTGTCTACTTTTGAACCTAATAATGATTTTGATGTTGGGAATGATTTTCCCAGCTTAGTTATGTGTGCAGTGCAACTGTTGTCCAGTGAGTAGATTGTATTTTCTTGACCGTTGTGTTGAAAGACATAGATGTCTTTCTAGTTATTCAGACTGTGAGTTCAATCTTTCCTTCATTTTTTTCCTTTCCAAGACTGTCCTGGTCTATGCAGTCTCTAATCTTAAAGTCTTGCTCTAAATAACCATTCTACATTTCTTGTGATCTTTTGCTTTTTTGCCTATTACTGAGCAAGGTTGACATGTTCACAGTGCCATAGGGTGGGTCCAATTCTCATTCCTATGCAGTGGTAGTAAATAGTATTGTTTTTGTGTGATTGTTTTGTCCCAGGTGTCTTCGATCACTAGATGTTGAAAATATTTTATCCACTGTCCCAGTCTAATCTTTGCACATATGCATCAGGGACACATATGCACATATGCTTTGCCGAAGCAAAGGCAACAGAGGCCTAATTCTTTTACTTCTCTCCCACTGAGTACAAGGAAAAAGGTTTTTCTTTCCTCTTCCAAAGTTACATGGATTTTAAAAGGGTAATTCTTGCCTTTGTCCAAGAGCTAAAGGCATAGAACAGATGGACAGGCAAGGATTCTTATTTTCTGTATTCCTTCTACGTGTAAAACAGATTGCTGCTTTCAGCAGCAGTTGTAATGTGAAAAAGAGGAAGAGGAGAATGAAAGATTTACATAAGTGAAGAGAGGAGAGATAGTAGATTTAATGAAGAAAGATGACAAAGATGGCAAGTGGAGGTAGTTCATGGCAGCAATGCTTTTTTTTGAAACATCCCCAGTTTGGTTTAGGCTGTAGAATGCATACAGCATTGATAGGGTTAGGTTAATTCAGCACAGAAATAAAAGCAAAGTTCAATTAACCCCATGTGTGCATTGCCTGAGTTTGCTAAGAGCTTTGCCAGTAAGTGCACATTCATTCGTAATGTAATGACTTTAAGCAACAGAGATGCAAATATTATTTCTAAAATCTCTCTGATAAAGCTGCTTTGGAACTAAAAGACTCCAAGCTTTCTTTATGTCAGTACTTCCCTAAACCAACAGAACCTGCAGAAGAACAAGTTCCTTCTAAAAATAAATCTTTTCTTGTTCAAAGATATTGGCAAGATTAGAAGAACACAGGAATCTGAGAAAACGTGCATTAATATACTTTCATAGCTTGTGCTATTCAAAAGCTGTCATTTAAAAACTGATGTTCAAGCAATTAACAGCAATATTAACATGCCAAACTATAATTTAACTGAAGCTTTGTGACTAAGACACAATAAAGATAAGAAAATGTCAAGCAATCAATGTTCTTTAGGAAACTCCAAAGGGGGAAGCAACTTGAACACATCATAGTGCTCATTTCACTTGATAACCTCTCAGAGGTTTTCCAGAAAAACTCAAATATCATATATCAGTCCTGATACACATACAAGAACATCTCCTACGGATACCTCTGCGAGCGACAAAACCCTAAAAGTGGGGAAGTTTCCCCCATTTGAAAACAGAACATTACGTAGTATAACAGTATGCAAAATTTTTCAGGATAATCACATTTCATGTGGAACTCTAAATATAAATTAAGAAGATGAACAAAGTTCTGGCATGCAGAGAAAAGAATGTGCTTATACTGATAGCACTATAGTAGACATTGAGTGCAGTATTTTAAAAATTACTGACAAATTGCTTTGAGCCATTCAGTAAAAATTATTTTTCCTGATAGAAATGCAGCTTAGCATTCATGAAGAATATTATAAAGATCCAGTTTTTTTCTGTGTAGTTTGCGTTCCATTTTGTAATGAAAAAAAGACAGTGAAAAAGATATTTTTAATCTATAAAAATATCAACTTACTGAGTGTTTTGTTACTGCTTCCTCTAATAAGATGCTTTCTCTAAGTCTCTGCTTTCCTGTAATCAAATTTCAAATAGAGGCTATATTTTTTCACAGTATGTCACTGGAGTAAGACAAAGAGATCCACTGTAATTTAATATACTCTTAAATTCTGCACTTTCCTCCACTATCTGTCCCGATGGGGAAAAAGACAGATGTATGCAGTATCAATTCCATCATTTCCAGGTGCGACCTTTGCTTTGGAAGGAAATTTACTCTCCAGATTTGGACTTCTTTAGCATTATGATTTTGACTGAGAATACTGGATTAACCTGATGAACATGAAGATTTTTCTACATGAAAGAAATAATTCATGAGCTATTTTGCTGTTTTGCTCTAGCAGAGCAATTCCAGGCTCTCCTGGCTCATATACAGCACTGTGAAAAAAAAATGCCATATACAAATGCTCTGCTTTTGTAGCACATTGTTTTAGGCATTCCTCGTCTCCAGGATTTATATACTATGTGGTAAAGAAAATGTCAAAAAATTCAATCATAACTTTTATTTTAAAACTTAAGTTTTTATACAGTGCTTCAGAAGGAGATATAGTGAAACAGCCTTCTAATCATTGCCTTTTATGTTACTGAAACCACAAGAAATGATGAAATAAAAGAGGAATATATTTGTATATGTTTAACTTGGCTGTTTCTTGCTGATTCATACCAATTTTCAGTATAATGATAGAATACCAGCCAATAAATAAGTTAGAAGTAATCATTTCTGCACTCAAAATCCATTATATGTTTTCGTACTTCATTTTTGCCATAAACAGCTACTTATTTTCCTGCAGGTCATGCTTACACTACTCTACTTTATAGCTTGCCTCTTAAAAGTATGGCCTATTTATTATCTCTTATTTGGATTTGTATTGTCAAAATCTGCTTCTATTTACCATGCCAGCCCAGTTTCCATGCCTTCTTTTAGCAGGTGTCTTTTTCTCGCCTTTTTGTTGAAATAATTTTGGGGTATTTTACATGTGGATTATTTAAAACTACTTTTTTCCAAGGCTATCTACAAAGCACGTTCACTGTTTGCCTTCAGGGTCTCTTTTGTAAGTGGTGTCTGCCAAAACCTACAAAAACTGTTAAGCTACTGCCAGTCTGAGGGTGCTGCTTTTTCCACTGACCTCTGCATTAAGAAGCTTTCTGAGAAGCTCAGAAATTGAGCCTGTCTGACAGTGACAAACAAAAATCATGTCAGAGCAAAGTAACTCTCCTCTAAGAATGAGAAGCAAAATAGAAATAGGAGCAAATTTTTGTGAATATACTGGATTAGCTTGAAAGAACCAACGGGAAGTACCTAGGAGCACTTCTTTTAAAGAACACTGTTGGATGTGCTACATTTTTAGTGAAATCTGGAAAATTCAACACAGAACATGCTGCTGGCATACTGACCTTGAGCTTGCAGGGTCTTATTTAATAACTTGTAGGACTAACAAGGACCAGCTGTGACAAAAAACATGTGTCTTTAAAGTAAAATAAAAGAGTTTTGTTTTTTCTACAACCTACTCACGCTTAAAGCACTTAAATACCAAGCAGCATTTCCATGGTCCAGCTGTACCCCAGGCAAGGCAGAGCAGATCCACTTTAGCTTAATACATGCTGCACTGGCTGAAGCCTTGGGGAAGGTTCATTAGTTCTGCTGTTGTAAAAGCAACTCAGTCAGCTCCCTTTTCTGAGACACAGATAAGCACATTTTCTAAAGTAAAGGGAACTTACTTTTCTATGCTTACCTGTACCATATGTTTTCTTGGAACATTCAAAGAAGCACTTGCTAGGAACAAAAATTGTAATAGCTCACAGTGCTAGAAGAGTCTGTAAGGATTTGGGTTTTTAAATCTTGGTCCACTACCAAGGCAAAAAATACAATGTTCATAACCAGGAACTAAAAATTCTGGCAGCTACTTTGATAATTCTAGAAGACAGAAGACATTAAGCGCACTGGAGTGGATGCAGAGTGGTAAAGTTGAGAGTCTGATGCTGCTGCTCTGGGTGGAGCTCATCCAAAGAGTAGGATAGTGACTACAATTTCAGTGTCAGTAGTCTTTTTTCACCGACTCCAGTGGAAATCCAAGTCAATCTCTGGGAAGAATTCCACCAAAAAAAAAGACATTTCCATTTGGCCTTCATGTTTGTAGTTACACACACAATGGTTATCGTAGAAAGAAATGTGAAAAGCTGAAGAAAGATGAAACCTTGTGGAGGGGTGATTCATTTCACCTAATGCAAGCCAATCTAAAAGGTCAGTACCTGACCTAAGCCAGTTGTCTGGGCTCCTTATCGTCAGAAAAAGCACAGAGATAGAATGGTGACCAACCTCATGTATGCTAGACATCCATCTCAGGATAGAGATAGTGAATTGACAATGGAGATGGCTCTCCTTGCAGCAACTAAACTGCTATTCTAGGTAAGATATTTAATTTCTAAATGGCTAAAAGTTAAGCAAATTGAGTCCCTCATTCTTCCTCTAATCACCAGAATATATTTTGTTTCCTAATTGCCCATGCATAATGACTTCTTGTACCATTTATTTTGGATATGTTATTATTTATACAATATTTAAAAGTTGTATTTACATCTTGTCAATTTTTTAAATTAAAGTGACAGAATAAAATAACGGTATTGATTATTACTTATATTTATCTTAGCCACTTTATTCATTGTGTTTTAAGCAGATTAAAGCTTAATAGGAAGCACAAAATATTGCAGTACGGAAATTATGCTTACAGGTGTCAAAAGATAGAGAAGGTTTACTTATAAAGGTAAAGAAAACATTGCTTCTTCTAAGGAGCACATTTTTATTTCCTGTCTTCTCCAATCATTGCAAAGCCTCTAGAAGTCTTCAGGCCGTTAGTGAGCAATACAAAGAGTAAAAAGCATTACATCAATAATATTCATTTGTCTTCCTTTCCTTGTCTCTCTGTCCTCTGTTGATCTGTCTCTCTCTCTCTTTTGTCTTTTCTCAACAAAGCACATCTGTTTCTTTTTAAATAGGTGTGATACTCCCTTGGGCTGACTATGCTTCAGCAGATGCAGAGTGTATGTAGAAGTGTGGCTTGTTGCCTATATCTTCATTTGGGAGCCAATTCTGTGAAATGAAATTGACTTTTCCTCGTCATCTGCTGACATATCAAATCAGGTAGAGGCAAGAAATACATACCTGGATTAGGTAGTGAAAAAGGTGAAACAAATTCAACAAAGCTGGTTGATGTGTTCATGTTTGGAGAGGGTCACCAGCAATAGATAAGGCAAATTAACAAAGAAACTATCATATACAAAAGTCCACTGGAGATTGAAAGGCCTGCTTAAACTTCTGTTTTTAATGCTTTCTAAAGAGGCAATCTGTAATCATGCAGTCTCCCATGGGGAGAATGCCTATGACCATGCTGTGGTTGCAGGCCAGTGAGTGAGTACTGGCTGTTTGTCTGGGGTTTCTAGCACTCTGGAGACCATAGGGAATTTCCTGGTCCTGACAACCCAGAAGCCCAGGATTGGTCTACATTAGGGTGAGGAGTCCTGCTTTTTCTGTTTACCACACAGCAGTATGGTAAGCAGCCTGATTTGGTTCTCTGTCCCGTCCTGTCTTGTTCTGTCCAATTCTATCCCATCTTATCCTATCATCAATTCTATTGTCATATAATATAACATGTAATTTACAAGGCATTTTATAACAAGAGCTTAATCCAGCAACTAATACTTCGCAGGGGAAGTCTGAAGACTTCAGTAGTGCCATAGACATACTGCACATTTGCAGAGGGAAATGGTGAAAAAGAAACTACATTTGAACTGACAGCATTCATATTCCATAAAGTTGTGGAGTTTTGAACTTCCTTACCACAGTTCTCCAGTCTTGTACTCAGCACTCTTTGACATGAGTTTTTCTAAACATCCAACTGATTCCAGAATCCAAGTCCTGTTGACACCAAAGTGCTTGAAGTACCTGCCCATATCTTTTTCTTGATAGTAGGAAGGTTGAGGAAAGAAGGAGCAGCAGCTGTGCTGGTGTGTGCAAGTATTTGATTTTCCCTTTGAAATGGTAGCTGTGACTCTCAGAGGGGGATAGTGATTATATTCTTGGAATGTGTAAGTTATAAAACTACCCTTGTGATCAGTTAAAAAATGTGTAGAAAAGCACTTGCCTTCAGGAGAGTTAACATTAAAGTTTCATTTCCTCTAGAGACAAATATCAACTCAGAGGAGCAGGAGAAGATAGAAAAGAATGAACCAGTTAACTGTAAGAGTGTGGGGGTCATTCTTATATAATTCCAGACATTTTTGCAAAAGCTGGAATATTAAATCTCACTAGGTGGAGAGATACATGCAGACTAAGGGCAACCTAGAGGGAAATTGAACTAATGAAAGTTTTCTCTCTCAGTAGTATGTAAAGAATGTCTCCAATATTGTGCTCACTAAAATAGTGTCTCTAGGCGATATGAGAATAATCATAGCTAGAAATTACACTTCCCTACTAGAATCACGTGAACAAGAATAAAAGCTGTGTCTGAAAGAACGTGAGCTGTAGATTTCTGCAAGCTGTCTTACTTTTAATGGTATTTGAGGATCTAATGAGATTTCTGGCTGGATTAGACAACATCTTCATTTCCTTGAATCCTTCAGCAATGTTGATTACTGTCTGATTTTCTTCTTTGTTCATATTTGGTTCGTGGAGTTTCTATACTGGAGTTGTTAAAACAATATATTTGACTATGTCTATTATGACAGAGCTACGAGACATAATTTCATTGAAGGATTAATCTACATTTACTAAAATTGAAAGAACTCCTGAGAATTATCCTAGTAATTTTCAAGAAAGGACTGGAAGAGTTTATGTGTTTATATAGACTCCAGGATTTTACAAGAAAGAGAGCTTGTGAGAAATAGGATCTTAAGGCCAAAGATCATAGAATCACAGAATGACTGAGGTTGGAAGGGACTTTTGGAAATCAACCAATTCAGACCTCTGGCTTAGAGCAGGGCCAGCTGGACTACGTTGCTTAAGGTCATGTCCAACGATCTGGGTTTACAATAATTCCAATGGAAAACCACACAATCTCTTTGGGCAACTAGCTACCGTGTTTGATAATCCTCAGTGAGAAAAACCTTTTTCTTATGTTTAAATGGAATTTCCTTTATTTGTGTCCATTTCTTCTTTTTACAGTCTGACAGAAGGTGTTCTCTACCCCATCAAGGATGCCCAAGGATGTTGTGGATACCTCATCCCTGGATGCATTCAGGGCCAGGCCGGATGCAGCTCTGCAGCTCTGGGCAGCCTGGTCTAGTGGTTGGCACCTGAATAGGACACTGTTCTCCTGAAATCGATTTGTGGTCCTGCTTTTCCCCTTGTTTCCTCCTCTCAGCATCCTGAACTCTGACCTTTCATGGCCACCATCTCATGATAACTGCAGCCAAGGTGGTGCCTTGTAGACCTTCACATAACTGACTGGTTCTTCCTCTTTGTAGATATGGGGTCCAGTAGAGTGGTCTCTCTTCATCATCACAATTGCCTGTGCTAGTAATGCACTTCAGAAACCTCCTAGATTGCACTTCTGTATTGTCCTTCCACCAGATATAGGAGTGGTTAAAATCTCCTACAAGGACCAGGGCCTGCAAACATGGGGCTTCTTCCAGTTGTCTGAAGAAGGCCACACTTATTCCCAGTTGCAGGTCAGTAGCTGACACATACCACAGCACCTCAACCATTTGGGTCTGTGTACCCATTCTGACTCATATACTGACATCTGGCTCATAATCTTTCCCCAGGCAGAGCTCCATGCATTCCTGCTGCTCTGTCATGTAAAGGACAACTTCACCTCCTTGATTACTCAGCCTGTTCTTTCTAAAGAGAGCATCCTCTACTCTCCGCTGTGATCCTCAGGGTGTACACAAGTGCGTGGCTAGACACAGAACAGCCCTTGGTCATTCATTTACGCTTAAACCTGAGGAACAAGATAACTCTGGTTCCAATACCATTCAGTTGTATAAGAGAAGTTGTTAGGTTGCACATCAGTAACTCCTATTGCATATTAGTCCATTTTAATCTCTCTCTCTTCAGCCTGGTTGTCATATGTTAAAGATTACATCAATCTTAGAGTTCACCTATTAGACTAGACTGCTGGAAAACCTGAAAAACTACTGAAATTTGGCCACTTGTGAGCAGAAAAAATAAATCTAGCATTTTCCGTACACATTTTAAAAATGGTTAAGTAAGATATACATCACTATGTTACTGTATCCTTTAGTTAAAGAAAGACAAAAAAGCTGTAGGAAATATGCTCAGTTTAACAAAAATAGCAGGGTCCTAGTTAGATGTAGCTACTTAAATGATAAGGTGATGAGGAATCCAGATCCTTGGACATTTGAGTGGAATTAATCAATTTTAACTAACTGATTTTAATACCATGCAATCAGTTTTCTTTACCTGAATATTATAAAAACATTTGTGTATTAGTTGATACAACTCATATAAATCTTTATTCATGTTAATGAAAAGGTTTTTAAAAAATTATTCTATCTCTTGAAATATTACTATTGGATATTCCACTGTGCTGTAACTATTGCCTGCAAAAAGAAAAAAAAAAAAACAACAAAAAAACCCTCTTGAAGAACTTTTAACATCATCTTTATGAACTCTGTTCTATACGCTTGTCCCTTCTACTTTTTATTTCCTGTCTATATTATCATTAATTTCCATACTGCACAGATGAAATGAACTGCCCCATTTCTTCTTACAAATTGTAAGATATCTTGGTAGCAGACCTCTGATGTCTGCTGGATACCAGTTCTGGCAGATGCTGTAAAACTTACCCAAATGGAAATATCTCTTTCCTTGACCCAAATGGAAATTTTTCTTTCCTAGAAATGACAAGCATTTTAATGCAAATTTACTTGCAAGGAGATATGCTGTTACCTTTCTTGGCCTTTCTAGAGGAAAAGTCAGTTAATGGCCTGTGTATGCCTCCCTAGCAAGTCATGAACATTTAAAATGGGAATGCAGACGGAGACATTGCTTACCATCTAATTTCTAGTAACTAGAAGGTCAATAATTTCCTTTCTTCCTGTCCTAAAGTGATGTTTTAGGGATTTCAATATCCTGATTTTGGCAAACTGATTGATACTGACAGGAAATAAGTGAGAGGGGACCCAAAGTGCCTGCTATCAGAAGGATTTGATTCAAGTTGAAATGCTATGTGCACTGACAAAATATAACTATACCACTTTACATATGGCTTATTCCTTCTGTGTTCTTGCACCACAATGCTGTGTGGTATGGTATTCTCAAGTCACTTTGATCACATAAAATGTTATATATAATGATACATATCCTAGGTTGTTACAATTACAAATGTATAAACGTCTCAGGTTAATCAAAATCTCGGAATGTGTGTTCTCAGTATTGTCTAGAAAAGAAATGAAGTAAATCCAATTTAAATATCCATCGACTATTTTGTGATAAACATGTTGGAAGAAAGTGGGGTAGCATTGCTACCATGTATGAATAACTCCCATTTACCTTGAGTATAGAATAAAGAATAGAGATTACAAACCCTGTCTGCCCCTGCTCTGGCTCAGGGTACTGCCTTTAAAATAGTGTTTGCAGAGAAAATCCCAAGGATCCTGTACAAGTGGAGGATGTTACAATTTTTATTTATTCTCTTGCTCCCTGACAGTTGTTCTGGAGCTTGGGATAACTACTGGAACCTGCATAAAAATTACCTGCACTTTTAAGAGAAATGAAGAAGGTTTCATACCTCGTATAGGACAACAAGAGCCAAGCATATAACCAAAACAAAAGTCCGATTTGTAAATCATTTCCACTTATTTAAGTAGGAAAGATGAATACATTTTCCTACTTCGTATCCTTTTAACTTTCTAATTCTTAACAGACAAGCTGACATCTCAAACTGATATAGTTGATGTCAATTACTGTCTACAAGAATCGCAAAAGTACAGAGGCTGAAGGTTGCTGTAAATTAATTATTTTGTGAATAAATTCTGGAAAATCACTAGTTGTGATTTCATTTAGTGATCTTCTCTGATTTGAATTGCTCTGGCTAGTCATCTTTGTACTTCTATCATATCACTGCTAAGAGGGAAATGAGTGCATTTTTGTCCTCAGACTGCAGAAAGGAGAGATAAATGAAGCATTGACGTAGGATTCGAAAGAGAATCCAAGGATAATTCATTAACTGATGACTAATGGAATATATGTTGACAGCCTACAGAGAGCTATCTGCTTTCTGGGTTCTTTTTTTTTTGTTCTTTTTTTTTTTTTTTTCCTAAGTGATCATCTGCATAAAAAGATAGAGGAAATCTACAGTGATTAATTTTGTAGTAGTATTTTCATACAGCCCATTGTTCTAGTTATTATGTGGACACAGCTATGTTAAGTGCAGAGAAGAGTGGAGGAAAATTTTTTCATGAGTGAGAGTGTAGGAATTAATGACTGATGGATAGTTATAGATGAGCACTGCAAAAAGCAAGCAAAGAAGATCACAAATAAACAACCCCAAGCTCAGCTTAAAAGTTCATTCTAGAAACTGATGTGATTGGATCTTTTGCAGCTTTTTTTTTTTTTTGTCTGAGATTGTCTCTAGGTTTTCAGGAATCCACCTCTTCCCTGTTTGCCAGAAAGCATTTCTTACGTTTTTAGAACATTTCATTTCCTGTTCTAAAAGTTTCTTCATCCCTTTTTTAGGGTCCTTGTTATTTATACAGTTCTGGCTCTTTTAGATGATTACTACCTCCCACCAACATATGCTGTAATTTTTTTTATTTTAAAATTAGGAGTAAAATCAAATTACTATGGAATAGAGAATCTTTCTCAGATTTGGACAACTGAAAGAAGTCTGAACTGGGTGCATCCTTGCGGGGATTATTTTCTAAGGAAAGGTTAATTTCCCTGCACAGAGGAAGAAGTCAACTCCTCTTTTGAGCTTTTGAAATTCTCCTCCCTCCGTTTTCCTCTGCTTCTGTAATCTGGCTGTGCTGAAGGACACCTACAAGAGTCAAGTGTCACCTTGCAACTGGCTAGCAGAAAAAAATCCCTGAATGGAAAAGCACAGTTTTGCAATTAAACTTAAATCTCTCTTTTTGTGATGTCTCTTTCATTTCTCCTTCTACAATTCTGCTTGTATTATTTTGACAAGGACTTCTGTAAACTCCCAAGATGCCAACCTGAAACTGACAGGAATGGTGGCAAAAATACTCGATGCGCAAATTCTTCTGACGGACTAAGAGTAGTCTGTCGTCTGCTGGAATCACCTTTCTTTTTCTCCCTGTGCATTTCTCCTGCTATGCCCTCCATACACACCTCGGTGACAGCCTGAGGGTGTCAAGCGTAATTCTGCAAAGACACAGAGAAGGAGAAGAAAATGCCAAGTGTCAAGTCTATCCCATGACCTCCCGGTACAGCATAAACTGAAAATAGCAGCTCTGGGAAAGCAGCCTGTTAGCTTTTTTAGTCTTGATAGGTTGAATTGGCTTTCAAGTGTTTTCACAGCTACTCTGGAGAATTATCAGTACTTAGGGTCTGATGCACTGTCTGCTGAAATCTGTAAGACTCCTTTCACTGACTGCAGTGGACTGAATGCTGACCCTGGTTTTCACCATGAGTCTTCCGTACCAAAACAATCTAATGATGCATGTTTGTAAAACTATAAAAAGTTCTTACCATTAGCCTGTAAAATTAAGGAGACAAGGGGATGAGTCTTTTGTACTGGAAATACAAATTCAGTAAAGTTGTCTGGAAGCATGTGAGATCAGATACGTACTGTTATAGATAAAAAAAAGCTTTTTTTTTTTACAATTACTGCTGCAGTAACATTTCTATTGTTATTGATCCAGTGCTGTATTATGGAGCTTTTCTGAAGAAAACTGTTTGCTGTCATTGCCAAAGCTCACCATTCTGTTGTATTGTCAGTTAAGTCTAAGTAGTAACGTTCAAGAGAAATATGAATAAACACACTGAAAAGAACATATCTTTGCAAAGACAAAACACCGACTTTGATAAAAATTGAATGAAATTGCAACATTTAGATAACCCATCTCCTTGAATATTTACCATTCTAGTTGATTCTGTTTTAAAACAAAGATTCTTCACTTCAAAGAGTTGATGTTTTGCAACTACTCACTTCAATGTTTGTTTGTGCTCTGGATACCTGCCTTCACTGCCATTTACCACAAATGCTGATATGTGTATGCACACATTGTATAGGCAAAAGAGAATGGTAGATGTTAATAAACAAGCTGGTGATAAATATTCACTTTTCAATGCAAGAGTTGTGTTAAATTAATTGATGTTACTTATTTCACATCTTTTGGAGCTGGAGTTTGCATGGGAAAGAATTGTTGTATGAAGTATAACATTCCACAGGTTTGCAAAATTAGGTTTGATTTTCCTAACATCTGTGAACTTATTTTCAACACTTTAGTCGCAAATAAAATCCACTTGAACAAACTTGTCATATAAATAACTTGCAGTACTGAAGACATGAGTTCAAAGTAAAAATGGGGAAGATATAGTCCCTACTTGGCAAGAAGAGCTAATACATCCTAGCAGTCAGAGCAGGTGGCTGGAGTGGCTTAAGTAATCCATGCTTTTTTTTTTTTCTTTTTTTTTTTTTTTTTTTTTTTTTTTTTTTTTTTTTCCCCTAGAAATTTCTTTAGATATCCAAAACTTAACAAAACAATCTATTCCTTTAGAACAAGAATGCTAGTGGATAGATGAAGTCTTCTTCCACTTGTACTTTGTCTATTGAAGAAATAATTTTCAGCACTGTCTCCCCATTTAATATCTTAGACCTCCAGTTATTGCACCTCATCTTCCCTTGTACCCCTTTGCAATACAATCATATGCTGAACTGTCCTTAATCTGTATTTATGCCTAAGTAAAACATACTGGGCTTTTATAAATTCAGTTTGAAATAGCCACGTGGTGGGGCAAACATTCAAAAAAAAAAAAAAAAAAAAAAAATCTTTGGTTTGATTCTCATCTCTTACCACTGCAAATCAAGGATAATCCTTCTGAGGCTATTGGAGTTACATAACAACATAAGGAGGTGCTTGCTCCAGCTGGATGTTCTTGACTCTTTCTAAGCAAGGGTCTGGTAATATAATCAAAAGCAGTGACAAATCCTTAATAGATACCTATTGTTCACAGTCAAATGGCCTTTTAGGTCAATTGTCAAATGGCCTTTAAGGTCAACTATCAAATTGCTTAATAAGCACTAGTATCTCTTCCATTCAGTGCCTAGTGTTGAGTGATACATTCCTGACAAGCAAAAGAAAATACAGTTACCTACTTTTCTTTATTGAATCTTCAGGAAATGTTTAAATTTTAATATGGCAGCTGGCCATACAATACAGATATTTTCAAGGTCTCTTTAGAAGAATAATATTTTTGTAACTTTCATAAAAGTGAAAGACAGAACCAATTTGCTGCTGCAGCTAGGAAGAAAACAGCATTAAATCTTTGTCTGGATAGAATCTCGGAGAATATTACAAAAAAGTCATAGAAAATGTTATATTGCATGTCTGATTTCCATTCTCTTGGGCCAGCCAGCTTGTGTTAGGAGGGTTGCCATGAAACAATGCCACCAAACAGGAGCTATCTGTCGTAAGTGCTTCTGTGAAGAGGAAACAATTACAGGCCTTTTGCAACTATTCTGAGGCCAGTTTTATAAAGTTCTTCAGAATCAGGTAAGTGGCCATTGAGTTTCAAGTTACAGGAGACATCCAGCTCTGAAAGTAAGAAGATTTGTGTTCACTTATGGCTCTACAGCAGTGTTTCTCAGACTGTTTTGGAGGATCAGTTAATGCTCGTGATAAAAATACATCCCAAACTTTGCTTGTGTGTATGCAATACTACTGAGATGAGCATGAGATTCCTGTCTTCCTTTTGCAGGGGTGTACATGTGAGGGAGGGGTGTGCAGGTGCACACTTCACAGTAGAAACAAATTTACCAAGCAGAAACAGGTGCAAACCATGCCTGTATCTCACACAATTTTATAACTGTTAAACACTATTTAATTGTTTGTTTGTTTGTTTGTTTATTGCAGTTTTAGCTTTATTTTATGGCTATTTCCTCTGTAAAGAAAAGGAGAATCTGTCTGGATTCTTGCTATTTTGAAAGTCAGCATAGCTTTTTGCCCTTTAAAAATTATAATAAATGTAACTGGCAGGACTTTTGAGACTCAAGAGCTAGATTTTCTGTGGCTGAATAAATAGTACCCTGAAAATAGATTCCATTGTCTTCAAATGCCATGGGATGACTCTGACCTTTGAATGTAAAGTTTCAGATTAGTGAGTTTTACCCCAAAAGATTCTCATTAGCATTTGTGGCAGTTAAAAAGCTGAGTGCTATTCTGCTGAACTAAAATTTAACTCTATACCATGGACTATGAATTCATATAATGAAAGTTGGAGGAAGCGCAAAATACACTTTCTCATTTTCTAACATTACCTTGCAACAGATTTGAGCATATTCTGGACTCATTATGTGTTGTCCTGGTAGTTTAAGACTTCATGACACTTGGACTTGAGATGTTTCAAGATTTATTTAACACTTCTTTGATGTAGGAATATCAAATAAGTTTTATCAAATCTGTAGAAGGTGCTTTCTTTTACAAAATGCTTCTCATTTTTAAGGCTGTTTACCCTGTTGGACAAAGAATCTATAGAACTACACCTGCTCCTCCATCAAGCGTGTTTTCTATATATTAAGCCACATTGTCTATGTATTTTTTACAAAATCTTGGAAACTCATCTGTTCCATCTGATGATGTCAGTTTTGCTTCTCCCTGAGTTTTACGAATTCCTTGGCAGTAATTTTCTTAGTTAGCACTGCGGTATGTCATTGCTTATTTTTATTTCACTATTAACAGTGAGACAGTTGACCTCACAGACATTATGCTTTACAGATTCACTTGCATTTTTAAGGCCAGAGGCACTGCTGTGTTAGTCTACGCCAACCTCCTTTGTTAGAAGAAATATTCTTCCTTACTTGCAGAAGTTTGAGTTTCCACACTTCTCAAGGGCAGAAGGAAAATTCCCCCTGACTTTGTGCATCAAGACTTTATAATCTGCAATATATTTTTCCCTGAACTGACATGCAGAAACAAATAAACTCATAGGTTTGGCGTGATCACTTCAGAGAGATAATTCACTGGACGAAGCTGAAAGGTAAAGTTTATAAGGGAATGTCTGCGTTCAGAAGAATTCTATACGAGAGACTTGTCAAACAAGGACCACATTTTATTTTTATCTACAGGACCATATTGTTACCTCTTGACTCCATTTTTCCCCCTACATCTACAATTTGATGACAGAGACACAGATTCAAAATGTCTTCTCTTCAACACAGAATCACAGAATCACAGAATCACAGAATTGTAGGGGTTGGAAGGGACCTCTAGAGATCATTGAGACCAACCTCCCTGCCAAAGCAGGTTCCCTACACCAGGTCACACAGGCATCCAGGCAGGTCTTGAACATCTCCAGAGAAGGAGACTCCACAACCTCCCTGGGCAGCCTGTTCCAGTGCTTCGTCACCCTCACCGTAAAGAAGATCTTGCGCACATTTGTGCGGAACTTCCTCTGCTCCAGACACAGAATACACTCAGACCTCTCTTAGCTGTTTGAAAGTGCGTTTCTTCTGCTCAGAGGTCTCATTTTCACCAAGAACAACCCACAGCAGATGCTGGCATTTCTCCTTGAACAGGGCAGGTTGAACGAGGACTCCTCTTGCTGCTATGAGCATTTCTGTGTGCCTTAATTTGTGCCTCACCTCTTCTTTGCTCCCCTATCTTCTGCATTGCCTTTGTGAAGGAAGTTTAGATACGGAACCCATGATTCCTCAGTGATTGTTATTTAATATCCAGTGTGAATCAAACAGTACTTGGAAATCTCAGTTTGTGAAAAGTGTTCAGCAACCGCCTTATGTTGGACTCCTTTTTTTCCATGAACTTTCTAGGTATAAAGGGGTCTAACACTTACACAGGCAAAACTAAAAGCAGTTGCTTGCCTCTGTAATTAACATATTGATTATAGGAGTACTTTTTGCCACTTAACGCATCATAGTTTCACAAACAGTAAAACAACCAAATGATAGCTAATGTTTAAATTTGTCACTGAAAAAATGGGAAGGAAACCCTTTAACTCTAATGTGCTGTTAGAAAGCCAGCATTCCTTTATCCTTATGATATTTACCAGGTGACTTGACAAAACAAGCATGTGCTTTCAGATTTCAAGTACTACATTTAAACAGTTAAGGCATACATACAAAATACATTGGCGTACATACTCATTCTTTTCCAAGAACTCATGAATATATGCTACTGCCCCTCTAGAATGTGCAAAAAATAGCTTTGGAGGTCATCTCCCCCTTATTTCATCCTCATAACTTTGTCATTATCTTCTTCCCAGTGCCCCTTGGCAGACCTTTAGCTATTTTCTCCCAATTTGGCAAACCTTCATGTCTTGTTTATGCTATAATGAGCAACTTTCTCTCTTGGTACACTGTAACTCTAAACAACTTATATGAAATAATAAAAAAAAAGTCCTTACACCTGGTGGATGCAAAGATAAAAGATAAGAGTACTCTATTGTGGCTTCAGTGCTTCAGTGAACCAGGGATCATTCAGAAAAACAAGACTGTTCACATACCAAGCAAAGCTAAACTGGAAAGTTTTAGAACTAGCACACATTAATTCCTTTTGCTAAACTAATGTACTGGTCCTTAAGCTAATATAGTGATCCTTATTGCTAAACCAGCCTATATCAACTGCCGCTGGAAGTAAATATACAATTCTATATTGTGGCTGGCAGGTGGAACACAAAAGCTATGGGCAACCCTTGCCTTCCAGAGCATCAGCTGAAGTTCAGGCGTGATTGCTGAAGGCATTTCAAGTGACTCTGAATGTCTGTACTTTTGCAGCTGAATTGAATCTTAAGTGACTGAATGAAGTATAAAATTAGCATTTCTAAGGTGATAAAATCAAATCACCTGCAGCAGTAGCTGCATTTTTGGAAATGAATTAACTTCATTTCCAAAAACAAATGTGTCAACAGTTGGTAGTGTTGAACTCTTTCCATCCATACTTTCAAAAAGACTGAGCTTTAATTTTCTATTGCAGTTTCTGTCTGTAATAAGTGCAGATAAGCTCTCCATAAGCCATGTGGGTAAGTTTAGAAAACACAGCCCCCTCTCTGCCCCTTCTAGTCTAAGGATTTTCAGTGTCTCCATTTATTTTGAAAGATGTTAACAGCAGAAGGTAATTTTGCTACTTGATAGCTTTGAGTGCAATCTGTTTTTGACTTAGTAAATAGATGAAGCTCTCAAATACCCTGAATTCTTTAATTGGAAAAAGAAAAAAAAATACTGGAATCAAAATAGAAAGGCAAAAAGCTTATTCATGCCTCACAATATTCTGAAAAAAAAAAAAATAATAAATCATGAAATATGTGGATGATATTCCAAGTTTTCAAAGAAGGGAAGAATAATGGAAAATCCTAATGAAATTAGGCTGCATCACCAAACACAGTCCATGTTTGTACACAGTACCTTGCCACACAAGTATTTCTACTGTGATGGTGATCCAATGCATTTTCCTGAACAAGCTGAAAGTTTTGCCTTAGGAAAACAAGCTGACTGAGCTTTATTCACTTGCTTTGCTTTCAGGCAGTTTTTGCTATTTCAAGGTGACTGACAGAACTGAAACAAGTTTACAAGCTCAGACATTTAAATTCATATAAATTCTGACATTTAAGATCAGAATGGGTATTTCAGTAAAGATTTCTGGACAGTACTATACTGTAATGGTAGATGAAAATAATTAACTTTTATAGATGGCATGTGATTTTGTTCATTCTGCTTATGGAAGGTGACATCAAAGTTCATAAGAATTCACCTGTAGATTATACCAAGTAAGCAGCTGATCAGTGAATATAACCAAGTCAACAGTGAGAAATTAGTTATTGTGTCTTGATGTGGGGACTAAACAGTACCAGATATGGTGTTGTGATACTGGAGGACTAATATCAGTAGTTGTAACCAGCTTACAGCTGGCAATGTCACATACATCATTATTCCTGTTGATATTATGGGGTGTTATCACAATGTGCTGGAGAGGAGCTCTTCATAGAAGGACCTATGTGTTCAGGTGGACAGCAGGTTGGCCATAAGTCAGCAGTGTGCCCTCGTGGCCAAGAAGGCCAGTGGTATCCTGGGGTGCATTAAAAAGAGCATGGCCAGCAGGTTGAGGGAGGTGATAATTTCCCTCTACTCTGCTCTGATGAGGCCGCATTTAGAATACTGTGTCCAGTTCTGGGCTCTCCAGTTCAGAAAAGACAGAGAAGGAGTCCAGTGGAGGGCCACAGAGATGACTAAGGGCCTGGAGCATCTCCAACATGAGGAAAGATTGAGTTACCCCATTCTGTTCAGCCTGGGGAAAAGAAGACTGAGGAGAGACCTGATTAACATTTATAAATATTTAAAGGGAGGTGGGAAGCAAATGGGAGAGGCCAGGCTCTTCTCAGTGGTGTGTAGTGATAGGACAAGGAGCGATAGCCTAAAACTTAATATAGGAAGTTCAGTATAAACATACAGAAGAATTTCTTTAAGGTAAGAGCAATGGAGCACAGGAACAGGTTGTTCAGAGAGGTGGTGAACTCTCCTTCTATTCAAGACCCATCTGGAGGTCTGTCTGTGTGACCTATTATACAGTACCTGCTTTAGCAGGGAGGTTGAACTTGATGATTTCTTGAGGTCCCTTCCAACCCCTGCAATTCTGCAATTCAGTGATTCTGTGATTATTTGAGTTAAGCTTTCCTAAAGAATGCTGAAAACAGTATAGTACTAAGAACTACTTATGAAACTGGTAATGAAATCACATATCATGGGAAAAGTATCCTAAAAAAAGATGCTACATTAAAGCAAAAAAATTTCTATATGTCTCAATCAAGAGACATGATGTGGTACAAAGAGTCATATTTAAGGATAAAACATGATGCTGTGCACACCATCAGGCATCCATGTCACCTAAACTGTAGAAGAGACTTACAGTGAAGAAGTGTAAAGTTTTCTGACCATGTGGACAAAGTGGGAGTTAAAAATATTGTAAAAAAATATCAGGAAACGGGAGCTGGGAAACAGAATATGATAGTTTAAATAGGAAATGTTTACTTGCTTGGTAGAAAATGAGCTCCAAACATGATATATATTTAGACAAACAGAAAAAATAAGTCAGGGAGTACAGTAATAAGCCACAGAAACCTCTGCAAAGGCTGTATTATCAGCAACAGAAGACCATTCTTTATGAAAACAAAGCACTGTTGTCTATCCAGTCAGACAAAAGTTGCAGCTAACTCCAAAACCAAATCCAAAAAGAGATTTTGAAGCTGGACAATCTTAGTTTCCCTGAATTCAACATTGAAAAGGTGAAAGCCTGTCCCCACTAGGCAAAGGAGTTCTTCAAGTAACTGTATGGTCAGGATTCCACCTGATAGCATCTCTCCCATCAGGATCTGAAGAATCCAATCCTAGATGCGACAGTGCTCAGCCTCCCAAACTGTAAGCTAAATGAGGCTTAATGAAGTTAGAAGCACCTTAATTTGCACAGCCAGAACAGACATTACCTGGTTTCCAATGCAGTGAATTTAGTAGCTACTCTGGCATTAGTAATCAGTACCATAAACTAGCCTGGATTTTTCAATCTACATGACATCCATATGCGGCTGTCACTCATCTGGTGCATATGTTGTTATATATAAAAGGACATCTTCTACTTAGAAACACAACTTTGGATACTGACTTCAAGAAAGTCAAGGCAAAGACCACCATCATCTGGAGCAGAGTTGCACGTCTTTCCTGTACTTGCATAAAAATGAATAATTTTATCCCCTAACTGCAATTATCCATTTTTAATAAAATGAGCATTTATTCCAAACTTTCCAATCTTCAACATTCTGTATTAATTTTGTACCTAAATTTTAGAATGTTTAATGTCCTAACTCATTATTTGACTAAGCTTACTGGAACTATTGGCTCAGTTATGAATTCCTATGCTTTTATTTCTCACATATCCCTGATATGCAAATTTTTATAGAAATGAATGACTGCATTGCTTCCAGTTAATGCAGTATTAATATAACAATGAACTTCATTATATTGCCAGATACCTTTTAACTTACAGTACATTAATATTTGAACTTGCTTGATAAAAAGTCCTTAGAATTGCCTATTTAAGAAAAAAAAAGAAGTTCAGATATTAAGATATTTTGTGGTGGTCTAATGCTAGATGAAACTTTTATTTTTGTTTATCATTTGCCTGTGATGTGCTGACTTTTCTAAATCACAGTTCATTTTTTTGATCTAGAAATTGACCTCAGATTGTCTATTCCAACAGTAAAAATGGCATGGTAAGTAGATAGAAGAAGAAAGCCCAGCAAAATGGTGTCCCCAGGATGCTAATACCCTGCCCTGCTCACACCCATTTCAAATGCTATAAATTCAAATTACAGAGATTTTGTGGACAGAAAGAGGAGAGACATTTTACCTGAGCTTTATAGCAATCTCCAAATTAAAGAAAACATAGCTACAAAATAAAGTACTCTGTCAGTCTACGGTAGATAAGATAAAAAGCAATGGGCTAAATTGCAGCAGGTGAAAGGTAGATTAGACCTTGGGAAAAATGTGCGGTGTGGATACTGAAGGTCTGGGACAGGCTGCCTAGAGAAGCTGTAGAGCTGCTGGAGATTTTTAAACACCATTCAGAAAACCATTTATCAGGATAGGGGATAGATAAACTAGAAAATCTCTTAAAAACTCTTCTAGTTCTATTTTTCATGATTTTTTTTTTTTTTTTTTTAAAGTAGGCTTGTCATACTGAAGTATTTATCTGATTAAGGTCTGATGCTATCACTTGTCTACTGTAGGGCTATTTATTCTTATGTTGTTAGATATATGATGATGAATAAAAGACATAGATGACTAGTTTACTTTCTAAAGCCAATTTTTCAGCTGGTCAACATTTGAATTTACAGATGGATTGTCAACATAGCTTAGTTCTAGATGTTCCCATGTTCCAGTTACGAAGGAACTTCATAGGTCAAGCATCTTGACCCTTTCTATGTATCTGCTTAATTAAAGCAGGAGTTCAAGAACTTAACACCAACTCAGATACTGTCCCTTAGTCTTCTACGCTTCGCCATTGTAAAGGTATGTTATGGAGCCATAAAGACGCTTATTGTGAACCTCTATACTTGTTCTTGTGCTCTTAAAATGTTTAAATGAACTTTCTAAATCACTTCAGAAAATGGGACCTAGACTCTGAATTTATCTGCTTTTGATTAAGCCATCATTTAGGTCTGAAATTATATTTAGCCCTTTTCAAAATCTTCAAGAACGTGCTTAACTATATACACCTACACAAACACTTTGCTGAAGAGAAATGGATGCTGGCATGTATTCCTGTTTTTATGTACTTTCAAATATGTTATTAACCTCTTCAGCTATATCATAGCTAAATGAGACAAACGCTCTCGGATACTTAATCCTATACCCACGTTTTCATGAAGTAATACTTGGAGCAGGATGCTGAGGATAATATAAATGAAGCCTAAGACGGCAGCAAGAGCTGTCCAAAGTCTTAAACCAACTTCACAGAAAGTAAGGTATCAATAATATCAATACTGGTCTTAATTGAGTTTTTATGATGGCTGCTCCATCATAAAAGCCTGATGAAAGATGGACTGTGTGGGCAGCATTTTCCTAGCAAGGATGCTATCATAACAGCTGTGAAATAGTGGGTCACCTCTGCCGGTGCAGATTTTTATGAGCGTGGCATTTAGGCTCTTCTTCATCACTGGTGAAAATGCATGGCTAATGGTGATGATTATGTTCAAATAGTTCACTGTAGCCGAGAATTTTCGCTATCAAAGTGATTATTATACTCTTTGTAGTTTCTATAGAAATAAATAAGAGGCATGACTTTCTGAGTGACCTAAATTTTTAGTTTCATGCCTGTATTCCATATTTGTTCCTGAATGCTCCAGTCTATTACTGATGTTATACAATTTTGTTCTGAATGCCAATCAGCAACCTGGTACAACCTACACAAACACCTTTGTACCTTATTTGTGTTTTATTTTTATTTCAAATCAGGTGCTTAATTGTAGTGCTTGTAGGATTGCAAAACTCAGATTTTAGTTCAGAAAAATGTAACTATAAAAATATCAAGGAAAAATAATAGTTTGTAAGAAAATGTGAAAGGATGCTTAGATTTACATAATGGCATTATTCAGATACCCTGCTGTTTCACAGAGGGAAAAGTGCATGTGCACAATAAATACATTACACTGTGCCATCAATATGTTGCATTTAACTGCATTAGAGGCTCCATTTTTTTTCCCTCATGACTTAGGTAGCACGACGTGTTGGAAAACACATATTTCTTCATTATATTATTTAAATGGTTTGGTAGATCTGCTTCTAGATGATAAAGACAATTTTATTGCTCCTACCAAGTTGTTTATACTTAAAACAAATCTTTCATGCTTTTATACACAAAGTTTCAAAATATTTTTAAATGTTAGCATCTTAATAAGCCCTAACTGTGGCTTGGGTGGAATGTGACCAAAATCTTGTTTCATTGATTTGCTCTACCTTCAGGCTGCCTTGCTGCATGCATTTTTCTTAATGAGATCCTTCTGAATCCACTCGGATCAGGAGAGAGCTGTGTAAACTGTTTCATTCATGATGACGACATTTTGACCTATGATTCAACTACAGAATTCACTAAAAAAAAGTTTTCTTGAAATTCTGTTACTGGCTGTTGAATTTCATTTTAATGTGATGAAGTACTTGCTAGAAATTTTTATATCAGTAAATCCATTTTTACGGAAATTGATCTGTTCTTTGAAAATGAAGCTTCTAAATGGGATTTCTTTGGTGAAATAACATATTTGCTTCTAGATTTTTTTAATCCTCTACCTTTGCACTTTTTCACTTTTTCCTTCTTTTTTTTTTTTTTTTTTTTTTTTTTTTTCTTGTGTGTGTGTGTGTGTCTGTGTGTCTGTGTGTGTGCTTTTTCTGTTTAGGAAAGGGTGAAGAGAGGAATCAATTAATTTGGTCAAGAAGGGGAAAAACAAAAAGATAATTGCAAAAGAAAGTTTTCGGATGAACTTCCATGTATTTTCTTAACTTTTTAAAAATTATTTTAATCTTCTGATGTAACTTCCTATGTAATTTCAGAATTATAATATTATAATTTTTGCCAGCTCAGTTTTTTTTCCCTCTTCACTGCATTTATGTACTGAAATACATGAGAAAAATCTGCTATGTGTGTATGTTTCCCTTTGTAAAAGAAAAAAGAAATTAAGGACTGTGTTACTGGAAGTCATATATGGGCTTGATTTTTCAAGATGAATGCCCACAGTCTGCCTGGCACAAAGTGAATTTGAGGCACTTGTCACATGACCTACTCTTTTATAGCTTTGTTACAGAGGCAATGGCTGAGCAGTAGCATTAGAAAGGGGAAATGATGACAGGGAAAGCCTGGTCAGCAGTTCCCTATGGCAAATGGAAACAGCTACTCTGAAAGGGTCACTCAGAAGAATATGTGAGTAATATACAGGTAGACAGTGAGAGTGAAGGAAAAGGAAGACTTAACAATGATACAAACTGGCACAAACCGAAACAAAAAAAAGAAAAAAAAAAAAAAAAAAAAAAAAAAAAGAAAAGCACAAACCATTTTGGAGCAATGACTACTCTAAGAAAGAGTTACCAACCGCACATTTGCCACATAGATGTAAGGAAGCTACTTCAGAAGCATCTTAGGAAACAGAGAATATCAAAGAATATCCGAAGTTGAAAGGGACCCACAATGATTATCAAGTCCAGCTCCTGGCTCCACATGGGACCACCCAAAAATCAGATCATGTGTCCAAGAGCGTTGTCCAAATACTTTTTGAACTCTGGAGGCTTGGAACCATGACCACTGCCTTGGAGAGCGTGTTCCATGCCCGACCATCCCCTGGTGAAGAACCTTTCCCTAAAACTCACCAGACTCTCCCCTGACACAGCTCCATGCTGTTTCCTCTGCTCCTACTGCTGTCACCAGAGAGCAGAATTCAGCGCTACCCCTCTGCTACCCTCATGAGGAGCTATAGGCTGCTATGAGGCCTCCCCTCAGCTTCCCCTCCCATAAAGAGTTGGCGTTTCTAGAGAGCAATTCAGTCCTTAGCTGGACCCTGCTCCTTCCTCTCTTGTGTGGCATCCCACAGTACACGGTACAGCTGGATGGAAGAAATAGGGACTCTCCCACACTGGCCTATCTTTAGATCATGTCATTCGTGCCCAGGAAGGACTGTTTCTGCTGCCCTCCCAGCCACTCATATTGCAAGTATTTTGAGATTGGGCTGCTGTGAGGAAATAGGTAAAACCTGTATTGGCACAAGGTTTCTGGTGAAGAACTGTTAGATCTCATAGAACACTGTGAGAACAAAACCTCCCTGAAGTCCCCTGGTGAGTAATGATTTTGCCATCTGACACCTCTCCCGGCATAGCCCCACACTCGCTGCCAACAGCCCCCCCTGCTGCTGACCTCATATGTTCCACCTGAAGCTTTGCAGAAAACGCAGGGCACCATTTAATTGTTTTTATGAGTATCTTTATTTGTCTTAGAACTCAGCCTATACTTCCCACTGGTCTCGTTCCCATCTGCACTCTGCAAACGGATCAGTGATTTCACTGCCTTTTCAATAATTCAGGCTGTGTGCTTTAGCGATGTCATCTCGGGAAAGAAGCACCAAGGCGCTGCGCTTCCCACCGGCGGGAGGAGGAGGAGCACGGCGGAGGCTTCCCTGAACCTTTCGCTTCATTTTCAGAGACATTTGCATCAGAAAGGTCCAGTCCCTCAGACAAAGGTCAGATGCTCTTCAGCGGGAACTTTTCCCTGAAATCTGACCTCAGACCCAAACTTTCTGCATCAAAAAAGCATCTTTCCTCACCGACATCTCCAATATACAGGAGCACGGTATTTTTGCTCATTGCAACACAATGCATTTTAAGACATGCGAGGCCAAAACACAAGGCTGCTGTATTTCAAGCCCAGGCTCTTACTCCTACAACGCTGCACGTTAAGAAATGCCGCCCCGAGAGGGCTGGAGGCAGCACACAGGCCTCTGATGACACCCCGAGCTCTGCGCGGCCCCTCCCGCAGCAACACCACCATCTTGCAGCTCTCGGCGCCGGCGCAAATTCCGCGCAACGCCGCGGGCAAAGGCTGAGTCTCCGCTTCTCCCCATCCTGTCCGCGGGGGCGGTGTCCGCTGGCGTTGTCGGCGCTCTGCTGCGTGGGCGTGTGTCCGTTCGTCTGTCTGTCCGTCCGTGTCCCCGCAAGGCGGGGCCGCGCAGACCGCGCCGGCTGCTGTCATCTGGGAGCCGGGGCGTGGAGCGGAGGAGGGCGCAGGGGGGGAACGAGCATCCTTCAGGCCGAGGCTCCGTTCGTTTCTGCGGGTTCCGTGCCCGCTCTTGGGCACCGGTACCAGCGAAGTACCTGCAGAATCGGTTTGCCTCCTCCTCCTCCTGTTTTTTGTGTTTTTTTTTTTTTTTTTTTTTACCTTGGTGATTTTTTATTTTTATTTTTATTATTATTTTTTTTCCCTCCCACGAAGAAGCTTCCAAAACTGGGCGAGAGCTGATTTCCCGTAGATGGTGCCGCGGCGGGGAGGGCAGCTCCCTTGCCACCCCCGGGCCGGGGGAGCAGCCCCCGGCTCCGCTCGCCCTGCCTAGCGGCTCCTTCCGCGGCACCGGCAGCGGGGCGAGCGGCAGCCGTCAGCCCGCAGCCCCGTCCCCGGTGGCGGGCGGCGGCGCCTCCGCTGAGAGGCTGCGGGGAAGATGCGGCCCGGAGAAGCCCGCCGCGGGGAGGGCGCTATGCGGGAGAGATAACGCGGCTCCGCCAGCAGCCGGGGGCGTCGCGGTGCCGGCGGGGGGAGTCAGCAGCCCCCGGGACCCGGGAACCTCCGGAGCGGGCCGGAGAACGGCGGGACGCGGCCCGGCGGCGGGGAGCGGCGATTTGCCGTGCCCGGCTCCGCGCCTCGGGACCGGCGTGCGGGAGGCTGAGGAGCGCGGGCGGCAGCAGGAGGAGGAGGAGGAGGAGGGCAGCGCCATGACTCACTTACAGGCAGGGCTCTCCCCTGAGACTCTGGAGAAAGCCCGGCTGGAGCTGAACGAGAACCCCGACACCTTGCACCAGGACATCCAGGAGGTGCGGGACATGGTCATCACCCGGCCGGACATCGGCTTCCTCCGCACCGATGATGCCTTCATCCTACGGTTCCTGCGGGCCAGGAAGTTTCAACACTTCGAGGCGTTTCGCCTCCTGGCCCAATACTTTGAGTACCGCCAGCAGAACCTGGACATGTTCAAGAGCTTCAAGGCCACCGACCCGGGCATCAAACAGGCGCTGAAGGATGGTTTCCCTGGCGGGCTAGCCAACCTGGACCACTATGGCAGGAAGATCCTCGTCCTTTTTGCTGCCAACTGGGACCAGAGCAGGTAAATGCGGGGCCACCTGCCTGCTTTTATCCCTTCTTCCCCAGGGGCATGTGTGGGAAAAGCTGTGCCAGAGCAGAGGGAGTGGGTGGGTGGACAGTGGGACACACGAGCAGGGCAGCAGCCTGGAGGTAAGGGAAGAAAAGAAATGTATTTGATGACTTAGCACCTCTTCAGCCATTTCATCCTTTAGGCTCTGAATTTTTGGGAGCTGCTCAGGTGCTCTTCTCAGTCAGGTGCTTTGGGGTTTATGCCCATCTGCTTCCCCTTCACCACAGGGGTTGATATGGCAGATGCTATGCTCAACCCTGACAAAGGCTGGCTGCACTCATTGTGCTGGTCTCCCTGCTTCAGCACACACAGAGCTGCTCAGGTACAATAGGACAAAGTGGGAGATACTCTTTGCAAGTCAAGGGTACCCATCATGGTTTTGGAGCTGAGAAGTTTGCCCGTGCAAAAAGCTGAGGCTCCAAATCCTTTCCCTCATCTAAAGAAAGCCCTTTCTGAGCCACCTGGAAATGCTGGGATGAAAGTTATAGTAACCATTTCTTTTCCCCACTCATGCTACTCTGAGTGTGAATCCACTTGCTGGTATGATCCAGGCATACAAAGCTCTGGTGGCAGGTTGAAGGAGGCTGATGCAGTCTCCAGAATAATCTCATTCTTCTGGGGACTGCTCTAGCCTGAAGATGACTTGGCAGGCTGGCCAGAAAACTGCCTATCATTAGGGCCCTTTCTTTTAGCTTTTGGCTGGGTATTATAAGACTGTCAGATGCCATGCCTATTTTCTCCTGCAGTCGTAAATCACCAACACAGCTTGACTTCAGAACATGTAAGTGTGTGCATCCATAAAGAGAGGACTCTAAAACCTGCAGCTTTAAGCACTGCATCTCTAGGCTTCTCCAGGGTCTTCATTGCATGCAGATTTAAGATCTGCAGCACTTAGTGAGAAAATCAAAACACCTGCTAGTTGCCTTCACCCACATTATCCTATACAGACAACACAATCTGGGCAGTGGCAGTGCTGAGCACTGAGGGATCTCCCTCAGCTGCTTTGAAACGGGCAGGACACAAATGTTGATCATAGTGGATAGAATGGGTGCAGAAGTATCAGTGTTTGTGCAAGGCCCTCCCACAGGCTGTCCATGGCCATTGTGGGAGGGGGCTCATTCTGCTCCCATTACCAGTAGGTGCTTCAGCTGGAGTGGATCTCTGCCTGCTGTGCCTTTCTTCCTCCAGATAGAGTGGCCACATACATGCTGCCTGCCAGAGAAGCTTCCTTGCCCCTGCTAGCCCTTGGGTTGTACCCAGGGGTCAGAAAGTTGCTGTCTAGCACAAATTGAAACTGCACCCACCACCACACTAACAAGGAAAATACAGATGGAGGTGGGCAGACCTGGGACCAGATCCTCACTCTGGTGTGGTTTTCTGGCATATGGAGCCACTGACGATAAGTGATGAGCCAGGGTGATGTGGCTGGGGACTCTGAGGAGCTTCATTGTCCTTCCTAGGGACCAGGTCAAATTCTTATTTTAAAAACAGCTCCACAAACTCTTAAAATCAGAAAAGGAGGCGTTAGCAGAGGAGTGGATGTTTGGGCCGTTTATTAAATCATGCATCTACCATGAAGAATTTCCCATGTTTAAGATAGCATGGACTGCTAAATGCCATTATTTCTCAGTAATGAAGAAAATTCCTGAAACTTTCTGACACTTTGCAGATCATCAGCACTTAATCAGATGAATACCAAGAACTGGAAACCTAACCTAAGGAACCTGCTTTAGCAGGGGAGGTGGAATATATGATCCCCTGAGGTCCTTTTCAACCCCTATGATTCTGTGGTTTTGTGTAACCTGAGCTCAGACAGATTAGCACTTCAAAAAACATATATATATATATAAATTGCCATGTGAATAGAATAACTTCATTTTCTTCTTAATTTTGATTGTGCTGATATTTAAATTGCAGGAGACCAGCTGACACAACAGTACATTTACTGTGATTTTTGTCCGTAAGTGCTGTTGGTACAATTCTTTATCTTACAACAGCAGAGTGACTGAGGTCCACCAGCATACCCAATGGCCATGTCTGCAGCAGAGCTCCTACTCCTCAGCAGCACATGCCTCAAGCATGCTCTCCTCTGGCTGAGAGATTCATTTTGAGACCACAGCACAGACAAAGGGGAGAGCCCTTGAGCCTAGCTGTGGGGAGTGGCTTGCTCCAAGGCTTGGTACACATCAGCAACAGACCTGGGAATGAAGCTAGGCCACTCTTTCTTCCTAATTATCCATTTCCATTATCTGTTGTCCAGCAGCTGCATCTATGGGGTATTGTGTGGGGAGCACACTGAGGTTTCTGCACAGTATGTCTCAAGCTCATGCTCTAACTGATTTGAAATAGTGAAGCAAGTAAACAGTGTTCCTCTGACAGCAGTGCTGGGAGGATTCCTTTTCAAAGTTTGTTTTGTTAGGACCTTATTACATGCTTCATAAACTAAGTGAATAGAGCGCAGCAAGTCTCCAAATTTATTATGGCCAGCATGGAACCATTAGAAATAAAAAGTTCTGAGGTTTTTTTTTTCTTTTTTAGATGAGTTTCAGACATGCTATAAGTAATTTATTTAGCATCAGTAGTCTTATCATTTACACTGTTCCAATTAGAATGAAAAGCATGGGAGGCAAGAATTCCTATGGTAAAACAAACCCATCTACTCAGTGTTAAATCATTAAATTAAAGCAGGGCCTGATAACTGTACCAGCTGTCCTTCCTTCTGAACAACTAAATCAGGATCAAGTAGCCCAACAGCTTTCCAGACCCTGTTCACTCTCCATTTTCCTTGCCAAGATGACACTTGGGGTAGTGGGATCAGCCTCCCACATGAGCTTCCAGGCCATGGATTCATATCTGTGTGTGGCTTGTAGGTGTGTATTTGCATTTGAAGATTCCACTTTTTCACATGTCCAGATGGTGAAGTTGTTTTGGGTTAATGGCATGAATAACTTCAGCTCTCACAGCAAAGGATCTTTTGCTGTTCATGTTCTTCAGTATGCTTTGTAGCATCTGTACACAAGCTCCTCATAAAATTGGTCCATTTTGATGCTATTTTCTTGAGCTCTTTCCTTGTATTAGCTATCTCAGAGATTTCCTAGAAAGTGCAGGGGACAAGTACACTAATTCATGGTTCTTGTCTGTGGTGTAGTGACCATGAAGCAAGGAAATCTGAGTGTGTATACCTTGTGTATATCTTGAGGGCTCTTCTTTCACTGAAATTGTGAAAAAATTATTAAGCCAGAACAGTAGATTAGAAGTGAGATGATGGCTCAGACTCAGATAGCTTTCTCCTTTAAGCCACAGTGGCACAATGGCTCATTTGAAAGAAATTTTTATTTGCCAAGACAGAGATGATATTAAAATACAAGTTGTGGATTCTATACGTTTGGCACTTTCAGGAGACATGTGGTTTAAATTCAAGCAAAGGATTTGTCATTTATGTCTTCTAGTTAACAGTTTGCACCTTGAGTGACATAATCATTCCACCCAGTTTTAATCCTCAAGTTAACTTAAAACTTTTTGATATTGTGGGTAGGATGGCAATTAAGACAATAGGATAACTGCCAAATTGGATTATCTGTTGTTCAATCTGAATGTGAACTGGCTGGAATCAAAATGTGTCTAAACATAAGATGTGGTGGTTGCCACCTATCACCAAAAATGTTTGGTATTAAAAGCAGCTGTCTGCTAGATTTGACAAGACTTCTGTCTCCTGTGTTCTCCCTATCCTGTCCTTCTCTTGGCCATGTGGAAACCACAGTGGCTTCTGGTAGCAGAGTTAAAAGGTGAAAGATTGTAGTGAAGTACTACCAAGAATGTCTTCCAGACTGTTTTTCCTATAAACCATTTGAAAACTTTGATGCTTTTTGTATCCCTTAAAAAATTCTCATAGAACTATTCTGTAAATTGCTGCCACTGTTAAATAACAAGAGAGTGGGATGTTCAGCAGGTTGAGCTGTTCTGTTCTTGACAAATCAAGGCCTCAGTGAGCGATTACTCTAGCAGGCCTTGTTGCTGTAGAAATGGTAGCCCTCTTACATTTATAAGAATCACTGTCAGCATGGCTATTAACTTGTCAGGCCTTTGTAGCCTCATTGCCTCAAAGTCAACTGGAACAGAACATTTCAGGAGGCAGTAGAGTGTATCTACACGCTGGTCCCCACCTCATTTGAACTCAAGCTGGGGTTGACATAGAAAAGGAACATTACGAGTGTATTATGTATGTGATGATGTATTTTCAGCTTGTGTTACTCACTTTAACAGCCAGGCTAAAGAAGTTGTCTGAGCTCTTCATTGAATTAAGCATGACTCTATAAATAGAGGACATTAAATACATATAAATTAGCCATGAGTTCTAGATTATCCTAGGAATTAGTGGTACCTTGCTAGCTACAGAGTGTGCTGGAAGAGTCTGCTGGAACAAGGGAACGTTGGGCATGAATAAAGCAGGACTTGTCTGTGCCCAGCTCACCTCCAGGCTGCCTCAAGACATGCACAGCAGTAAGGCTGCTAGTGCACCCTGCTTCCAACAGCTCTGCAGCCAATGCCTTGGAACTGGGACCAGAGTGAAATGAGGGTCTCCTAAATAAGCACTGCAACTTAGCACACATCAGTAAGAATAAAATGATTGTGTCTTTTCTTCATATTTTGTTCTCTTTACATTAAAGGTTAATATGTTATATTTTTTTCTTTTTGCTTTAAAGTATAGAAAAGCAGTCAGAGCCACTTTGTACAAAATTTATTTCACAGTCACTAGTAGCTCTCATCCTGCTTTTCTCCCTTTTCATTGGTTGTATTTCTGTATCTATATAGAATATAATTCCAGTGTGGAGTGAAAGCTTCAGCAGTGCAATCCCAAGGACTGGGAGTTAACACTATCTTATCTAGAGAAAGGCTTTTTCTAAGAAAAATAAGCTACCTACTTGAAGTTTGTAGAAGTTGATGGTAATCTGCAAAATATTAAAGTAAAAGCCTGCATTAAACCAGTAATTTGAATATCACCTAAAAGCTGCAATTTCTGCATCAGCTTTTACATAGTGCTCTCGGTGCTGTATTTCTGCACAAATATAATTTATTAAATGCAGAATAATGCATATTTCTCAAACCAGTATACTAGTTTTTCGGAGGCTCACAATTCGTGAAGGATTGGGAGTTCAGCTTTTAGCTGTAAAGGTGCAAAGTACATTTCATCACGCATCTCTGAAAGCTGAAATGATAATTATTTTGGCAAATATTTCTATCAAGGTTTTGGCTGGAACAAAGCTAATTGTGGGGAAGCAGTTCCCTATGTGGAATAACTAATGCAGCAGTAAGATCACATGGCTGTTGTGAAAAACAGCTCCCAATTCTCAGATGTTATTTATCCAGGGTAATATTGCAGTTGTCTTACCTACTGGTTAAATTTCCAGTGCTTGTCTGGAGATTGGCTGTATCAGATAGTTTGTGTGAGATTATGTAAAGAAGTTCAATGCCATTTGGGTTAGCTTGTGGTTGGCTGTAGGCAATGGAATAGCCATAGGTTATCTTGATGTGTGGTTTTTTTTGTGTATCTGAATCAAGTAAATTTTTCCACCTTCTGTTTATGTGGGATTTTCATGTCCCTAAAGCCCAGCTATGATTGGAGAGCACCTGTTGTGGTAAAGCCTGTGCATCCTGGTGCAAATGTGAGCAGTAGTAGCAGTGAGGTGAAATGCTGGACAACATGTAGCTGTCTGTACACAAATAAGTCTACTGTGTGAAAGCTTTACTATAGTTTCCTTAATCATATTTCATTTGCTTGGATTGTTCAGGTGGTACATTCAGTACTCAGCTTGCCATTTGCAGCACCTGAGATTTCATCTATCACACCAAGCTCACATTTCTGGCTTACCTCAGCATGTGTCCAGCAGAAAAGCTGCTTTAAATATCCATTAATGGATTTGTGTTTCTTTTCTGGTTTTCTGTACTGTACTTAAGTAATGTATCAAAAACAGAAGAGGAGGTCCATTACACAATAAAAGATCACTCTTATTTCCAGCTAATTGCCCTAAAGAGTATTAGAGGGGGGAAACTTGGTTATCAGTGTCAAGTCCCTGTGTAAACCTAATGTGGATTTTCAGACTTAAATGAGTATCTCAGATACTTCCCTTTGACAGAGAGAGTTGTTGCTTGCTTCTAGCTAGATATTTGTTCTTCAGGATGTTGTTTTCAACGAGAAAACAACCTTTTGTTTTTTACATTGGGTAAACATACAACATTGTCATTGTCACTGTAGACAGTATTTCTCACACTAAGCAAACATGCGATAGGCAATGGTGAATATACTATACATAGATTTGTGGAGACCCAGCCCTGTGGCTATTGGTTACTCTCTGTGGTGGCTGAAGTCCTCGTTGATATCTAACAGTTTTCCCACTGTCTTGAGCAATTTCAGGATATTATTAAGTACATATATATACATATATAATTCAAGTGTATATATATATATGTATGTAAATAAATAAAGATGTACTGTTTACAGAACTGATCAAACAAAGCAAAGTAGCCTTTTGCCACCAGAGAGCCATTAATCTAAGGCATACAATATCTTTTTAAAGTCCCATAGGGAGAGTGTTTAGGGATCTATTGCAGGAAACTGGGAATCTTGGACTGGAGGTTGGTGTTTCCACTAGCCTCCTGCTTTGTGGAGCCCCTGTCATGGACAATAAGGTCACCTAAATAAGGTAGCACATATGGCAAGTGGGATTGAGGCTAACTGTATAATTTGAGTAATTCCTATTTATTTTTCTTGTAAATATGAGATCTGATAGAAGGTCTGCCTAAGGCTGAGATATTTGTAAATAGCTGCTGTCACATTGCCTCACCTGGGGATGCTTTCCTTCTCTGTGCCACCTTTCCCCTTGGAAGATCTCTTACAGAGTCTATTTCTATCTAATTTTATATTAAAAAATACTAATTCTGAGACATGCCCCATTGGTTTTGAAGGCAGTTGGGCACTCTCCAGCCCTGCCCCTGAACCCAAACACAATGCTGTGTACCTCACCCCCTCAGACAAAGTATGCTTTTATCCTAATTCTGGCAGTTATACAAGACATTGACCATACGGGGGAACTTCAGTACTCTTCTTGATTAGGCATCCCCTAATGTCTTTGCATGCCTGTGCTGTAGCGGATAGGTTAACTGGTGACTCAAGGTGCATTAAGACCATTTTAGTGCCAGTGTAATCTTCTGTAGCCTTCCTGCTGCAGAACACCCTGAACATATCTCATTTCACTTTGGTCAGGAAAGAGACGATGGATGATTTCATTTTTCCTCAAGTCACTTTTTAAGCTACAGAGTTGTGGATATTTGTTGCTTGTTCAGAGACTTCAACAGCAACTTTGGCATTTCCGCTTCCCTAATGGATGTTGCATGCAGCAATTGGGCTAGGGGAGCTGTTTTGCCTGGAGAGAGGGAGAGAGCATCAACTGGGCCAAGCCTGAGGCACTGTCTGTGCCTGTGGGAAGCTTTACCCAGGCTTGCTTCACTGTACCTTCTGCAGAAATGGGGTCCTGGGATTACAGCTCTTTGATCTCCCTGTGGAAAAATTTCCATTTTCAGTAATGGCCTTTTCTTTTTTCTTTTTTTTTCTTGCCAAAAGGAAATAGAGAATTTCAGAATTTTGAGGACTTCCATAGGGAAATTACAGAGAAGAATTTTTCTTCTGCAGTTCTCTCTCCTTACTGGAAAAATCTGAACAATAAAAGGGACATACAAAACTACCTGCAAATGTGAGCTCTTTGAACAGTAAAAAATTAGAAAAAAGAGACTTCTCAGAAAAGTGGAAAATAGAGAGAGGTGAATATGAAAACTCTTATCCTAGTCAACCAAACCAAATTCAAATCAAAGAAAGAGTTTTTAAAATGAAAAGAAATATCATAGTAAACAATAGTTCCCCTATTCTTTTCAGAGGAAAACAAGCTTTTTCTTGTTGACTTGAGTTAGGCTGACATTAATTATCCCCTTTCCCGGGACTGTTTAGTCAGGAGATTCCTCAACTTTTATTAGGCTAAAACAAAACTACGTGGAAAAATGTGAGAAGTTAGCTGGATCAGATGACTATCACTTTTTTTTCCTTCTTTCAAAACATAGTATTGTGTATAATGGAACAGTGCACACACTGTATTAAAAGAAGTAGCATTTAATATAATTTAATGCAATATTGAAATAGGCATATGTACTTTTTGCTGGATATACAATATAGTGGAGATTTCTCTGAAAGTTCAGAACATTGAGAACTTCTGTGTTTGATAATGTCACAGGGCCTTATTGAAAGGACCAGAGACACCAGACAAAGGCTATTACTCTTAACCAGAGGCACTCCAACCCTATTGTATGTTACTTTCCACTTTTGAGATCCTTGAGGCTCATTACACATCGGCCTTCTTTATAGATTTAAGAGAAAACATTATGGGTAAGAGGATCATGTGGAAATTCCATTTTTTAATAGGGTAATTTTGGGAGGCTATTTTTTCAATTATTTGAAAAGAAAATATGGGAGGAAACTTTGGATCTATGCTTCTGGTATTAGACTCAGATTTGATATAATTATGATTTCAGGAAAATACTATTTGTTTATATACGTTTGTACAGACATTTGAGATAATATCCAGAATAATTAGGCAGTCTCCTAGAAAAAAAGTTCAAATTTGCTTTTGGTTTTTCATATTCTTGTATTCTTTTGGTTGGCTGATGGTCTAGATATATGTAATCATTCCTCAGAGGATGAAGTCAACTAACCAAGCTTTTGAGATCTTCCTAAGCTTACATATCCACGACTTCTGAAGTTACGTATGCTGTTGGACTCTGGATAAACAGTGCATAGGAGGAATGTTCAGAACTTCCACCATACCTTGATGTACATGGCTTAACCAATTCTTGCTTTCACATTCACAGGTACACATTGGTGGATATTTTGCGCGCCATACTTCTTTCTTTAGAAGCCATGATAGAAGACCCTGAGCTTCAAGTGAATGGATTTGTTTTGATCATAGACTGGAGCAACTTCACCTTCAAGCAGGCCTCCAAGCTCACACCAAGTATGCTTAGGTTAGCCATAGAGGGCCTTCAGGTAATATTCTTCTTTCTTTCTTTTCCCAATTCTTTTTTTTTTTTTTTTTTTTTGGCAGTTCATTGTAAATCTGGAAGGCTAAGAAAGCACCAAAACAAAAACAAGAATTATGCATTCTTCCAAATAGCAGGGCTCTTAGCACCTTAATGTGTCTTCAGACAAATTACAGTGGAGGAAGCTAATATGTGAGCTCAGTCTGCTAACTGCACTAAGTCCTGGCATGTAGGCTCCTTCTTTGCCATAAATAAGAGGGAACATCTCTGTCTTTATCCCAAAGTGACTGTCTTCCTGCAAATTCAGACCATAGCTTCTGCAGCTGCAACTTAGAAACAATCAGTTGATTTGTCATTCTGAACGGGCTAATGGAGTGTGGGGTGCTGCTGCCTTGCTAGGCCATTTGTTTTGTTGGCTGTATTGGAGACAAACTCACACTATATCAGTTGGCCTGAAAAGTGTGGGACAGATAGTATTTACTCATGGAAAGGCCAGCATGTGCTTGACTTTTTATTGGGTTAGGATTAATTTGAGTGGCATCTTTTAGGACTGAGTATGCAGTGATTTAAATTTCTTTCTGCTCCTTCTACATGTACTTTACGTGGAACAGGCACAAACGTGGATAACATACTGTTGACTCCTGTGGTTTTTTAATGCTTATTAAAATTAAAAACTGGAATCCATGAAGTGGTTGTTTCCTGTAGAATCTTGAGACACTGTGTTAAAAATACCTGTAATTCACTACTAAACAAGGTAGTGTACTTTGATTTTTCAAGGACGTATACTTATTTTCTGTGATATTTTCATCCTTTTTATGTTTTTATTACTTATAAAGCAGAATAGCAACCTCAACTTTGAACTTGCTTCTTTGATATTGAATTTTGATATTGCTATTTTGAGGAAACATGTATAGCAGTAATTTGGAGTTTTGATCTAAATCTTCAAATGGCTGAAAGAGTACTCAGCCTGCTGTTGCACACAGAAAGGTAGTGACAGTCATTAATGATGATTTGAATTTTCATTTTGTTGTGCTTACTTATGCAATGGTGTACTTACATAGTTTCAAATGTATATCACAAAGCAGCAGCGGGATCTGTGCTTTAAAAGTCCCGTTTTCTTCTATTGCATTCAACATTGTTTTCTTCTTTGTGTTGCTTTTCAAAGTTAGCAGTTGTTTTCTCATTTAGATCATGAATAAATACTTCAGTACTCCTTGCTTTTAAATTATGGTGTCTCTTCTTGTACTTTAACCAGAGGTTATTTTGAGGATGTCAGTGGATAAGTTAGTTGGACTCTTAAACTGTGTTCTCACGGCATTAGTTGTTTCATTGCTGAGTTGAGATGAAGTCCATTTGATTAGTTTACCCATCTGGAGACAAAACAGTCCCCAGTTTTGTATGTGCTAATATCCTCAATCTGACAGTGGTAAGCACCTAGGGCATTATTTTCTCACTGTCTCCAGTCTTGTTGACTTCAAGTAAGTAGAGATGCAACTCTATGTAGATTTATCTTGGAATCAATGAAAAGGGCTCAAGCCAATTGCATTGATCATCTTGGACAGCAAACCCCCCTTCAGAAATAATTATGATGAGGAAAAAAAGAAGAGAATATCTTGGTAGAAAGATTATGCAGAGAAACCCTGGGCAAGGGATGCATTTACTTGCATCTTCTTGCAGCATTTAGTGCCTAAAATATTCCATTTCCTTACACTCTATAATGATTGCCTTTTATTTTTAACAAAAATTTGTAGCAGAAATGTAATTCTGAACAACGTTAAAGTAAGAAGCACTGAGGTAGTATGAAGAAGAATAAAAGCAGCTCAGCCACACAATTTATTTGTGATCTTTGTAAATACTCTCTGTTTAATCATAGAAATAGAATTTACTTTGGCTTATAAGATTTAACAGGGCTCAAGATGCTTAAAGTTACCACTTAGAGAATTTAAATATTTTTCTTACTTGGGTGGGAAGGGAAAATGGGATTAGTGACCACTATATTTGATATTAACCAAGTCTCTTTGCCTCCTCAATGAAATCTACTAAATTTGCATTTTATTTGGTTAGCTTTCATTGTGAATAGAATATGGCAAGTTCCAAACTGAACTTATTACAAGCTATGGCATTTCCAGGCTCTTCATAACTGTTTATTTTTCAAGAAATGTCTATTGAAAGTATAATAAATAAATACATACAGCTTTCCACTGTATGCAGGCTCTGCTTTACACTTTGTCTACACATACGTGTTAAATGGGAGCATGAAAAGAATCATGCCCCTGATTAACTTGAATACATTAGAAAAATATTAAAAGCACATGCAGTTGCTTTCAGGAAAATAACCTTTTGGCTATGGGATTTTTTAATCTTAAAGGACAGTGATTATCTGTGATTCAGCAATTAACTAATATGAATTTCTAGCATATCCATTCCAACTGTGCCGTGCCATCCAGCTGGTGCAGTGTAGACCGCTTTTGATTTTCAGATCAAAGGGGATTACTAGCCAAGAAACGGTTATTGTCTCCTGTGGAGGTTGAGGCAGTTGGCTGGGATTCTTGACACTGCAGTCCTGGCTGATTCACCGGCCTTGTCCTTGTGGAAAAGAGCAATACTCTTCACTGTGGATGCAAGTGGGTGTGGGATTTATGTTGTTCCTAGTCAGTGAGAAAGAATTTAAACTTAGATTCCTTATCTTTCTGTAATGAAGGATAAGCTCATAAGCAAATGTAACATGTAGTATTCTATTTTCTGAGAATGGTTTGTCTAAGTTAGGTAAATATGAGTACCTAAAAGCTCAAGGCTGTGAAATCTGGGCAGAAGGAAGCATCAAATACACAAGAGTGAAACTCTTAAACTCATGTCCTGACTTAGCACCTGGCAAAGTACTGGCTCTTGCCAGAATATTCAGTCCTAATCTTTAGGTGCCCCAAAAGGGAGTTGGCCTTGATGATTTCTTGATGTCCCTTCCAACCTCTGCAATTCTGTGATTCTGTGCAATTCTGTGATTCTTTATCCCTTACTTTTTTCTGTTTTCATAGCTTGGAATACTTGGGCAGAAGGAAGAAAGAGGTTCTAGGTATGATTCTTTTATTTGTGATAGCTGCTTTATAGCTACTTGGGCTTTTATTATTCATCAGGGCACCGTTGTTTTCAGAAAGAAGTTAAAAAACAGTGTCAAAGACTAAAAATTCAATTGCAAAATTATATTGAAAGTTTTTTGCAGACTGGAAAGTTGTGGGCATACACGAAACGCTCTGTGTGATGGCTGATTAACTGATAATTAGGATTTTAAAAACTTGGGCTCTAAATCATTCTTGAATACTTTATTTCTATTTAGCTCACAGTAGTGCTTGTAAACTATATACAGATTGATTTTGCACGTTCCCATACAGATAGGTTTTGCAAAACTGCGTAAGTATCGAAGGCTGAATATTAATGCATTTTGCCTAAGTGAAAAACTGGGGAACAAGAGATAATACCCGTTTACACTGCAAACTGAACATATATGGGGACACTCAGTACTGTCGCAGAAGACAGAAGACTTTCAAATTGAGGATTTTTACAGGGAGATAGTGAAAGCCTTGTGGGGACAAGGCAGGCTGTTCAACTGATCATGACTTCTTTTTGTAACAGAGGGAGGATTCACAAGCTAAAACAAACTGGTTACTGTGAACATGAAAATAAAACAGAAAGATCACAAAGACAGCATATTTGCAGCTACTATAGCTATCCAAAACATCTTTCAGTCAGCTGTTCTTGTGAATTGTGAGCATAATATCCCCAGTCAGATTTGCCTCAGTAGTGTAAAGTGGAAGTAAAAGAGACCAGAGCATGTAGAATCCAGTGATGAAAAGGACAGGGCTTTCTATGCCCATTTTCTCTGAATATAAACTTCATTAGTATCTTACAGGGAGTCCGATCTGAACATTATGGTTGGTTCATTTTCATTTTATTAAATATCCATATACAGTGCTGAAATTTAGTCATCTAGTTCTGTATTACATCTGTGCAACGAACAATTTGTCTGTCAGGATCTACTAGAACAAAGAGCCTCTGAAAATACTATTTTTTTTTTTCTTTTTTTAAGGTTTGCTGGCTATTTGCTGTGAAAAAAGAGTGGGCTGGAGCTGATTGTTAATGCTGGCTCTTCGCCTGATGTTTGGATAGGCTAAACCCGCCAGTTAAGAAAGCTTGAGTGCATTTGCTTACAGGCATGTCTATATACACAGCTATTCTTCAGCATGATCCATGCTGTTAAAAACCTATTATTTGAAGGAAGACTAATTCATTTGCTTGCCAGATTTTGTTACGATGCTCATCAACAAAAGGCACTGTATTCCTTTTTAATGTTAATATATTTATTCACACAAACACACTTTAAAGATATGTGGATACTCTTCTCTCTCTCTCTTTTTTTCTCTCCAGGTGAGAGCTATTCCACTGAAAAATTACTGCTAAAAATGTCTACTAATTTGTGGTGCCCACTGTGATCTTGTTTTTGTGCACTTTTAATATTTTCCTTGTCCAGCTGCCTTTGACTCTCAGTGAGGAGGAAGATTTGAAGATTTGATCCTGAACTGTCAAGCCAGGAGCCTGGATTCTAGCATTATGTAAATTTAAAGTTTCTCATTAATTGCTCTTTGCATCTGTCTCTATGTGGGCTGCTACCTCTTTGAAATAAGTGGTAGGAAGCAACAAAACTTTCTCCCCAGAAATTGTATTTTGCGAAAGCCACAAGGACCTGTAATGGGGTTAAATATCCATCATGCAAATTCTGCTGCTGGAGTTAGTGGAGTAACTGACTGTAGTGGTTTGTCATCCTCTTTTTGAAGCAGTATGAGGAAGAGAGTGGGCACTTTGCCATTGTTTTGCAGCTATTTGCTGTAAGCAAGGCTTGATGAGTTGTGAGGATCCTGGCTTTCATTCAGACTCCTTGATCTAGCTGGCAGATTCTTAGGCCTGTTCCTTCTGCCCTCTTCCCCCGAGCCTTTGTCCCTGTCCTGCCACTGCCTTAATTCCTTATCCCACTCCTTTCCACATTGTCTTATTTTGTACCAGTCTTCACTGGTGTCATGCTGTGAAATCTCAGCTGCTGTGGGTGATTGCATGGCATGGTAAGATCATCCCAGATTCCTAAGGAGATCTCAGCCTTTTCTTGTCCCTCTGTCCAAATATTCTCCACATATGGTATCTAGTCAGCTTCAAATCTCCTTACTGCCTCCCTGTAACCAGGGTTCTCATTGCTTTTTGTGTCACTCTGGAAAGCAACATTAGAGAATGAGTCCTGATCTCTTCATGTATGAAATAAGCGAGGCCTCTGGCCACAAAGCTGTTAAAGAAACTGTCCTTGCAGTTGCTCAGACTGAAGCTGGTCTGTTTGATATAGATGACTCAGAGCTCATTGGGCCTGGAGACAACAGGAACGTCTGGCAGAGGTAGTGGAATGACACTGCATGATCAGGGAATGCCTCCTATGGCATGATTAGCTCTCACATATTATATTTTCAACTACTTTGCATAGTTTAATGTAAAGGCTTAAAGGCAGGTATGGCTCATTCTTTGGAGACCTTTCCACAGCTACTTTCTCTTCAGATTTTCTCTCAGTGCTAATACTTATATTTTATTTTGTAATGTCACCCCCTATAAACCCTTCGTTATTTCATCAGATGCTGTTGGGTCCAAAGCAGAAACTGGTGTGTGAATATCTGTTTTTGATTCACAGTAAGGCAAAAACTTGCTTTATTTGATGAAGTATCTGCAGCAACAATGATGTGGAATCAGAACCTAAGGAGATTCTTCCTGTCTTGTTTGCCAGAGGGGATGTAAGATTTATGGTCTCTTTCTTAGTATGAACATCAGCAAAATCCTTCTTATGTTTGGAACTTAAATTTGCTTTTTGTTATAGTGTCCAGATTGCCTATGTTATCTATCTATTTTTTATGTACTTCTTCTAGTTTTACCTCAGAAAGATATATTGGATCATTTTTGGAATTATTTTCTGAAATTAGTATAACCTTTGTTTTCTGTGACACTCACAAATCCTCTGTGATCTTATTAGGCTGTGCACAGTTGGCTTTCTGTTACTGTCTTCTCTACGTGATGTCTTTGCACATCATCCCTGTCTTATTAACTAAACTGTCAGTGCTCTCTCCCCAAAATATTATAGTGGAATTTATTGTGATTGTTTTGTTCACTCATTTATTTTTCTTATCAAGGGTTCAGTTCCTATGAAAATTATTTTTTGAGTCCAATTTAATTCATTTAATTTTAATTTATAAGCAAAAATTTGGCTTTGGTTATAAGTGGTTATCATATGGGAAAAACTGCAAACGTTCCTAATGTTGTAAAAGCACACATGGGAGACTTCCTTGGGTGAACTGCTACAAAAATGTGTAATTATATTGTTTAGCTGGAGATGTTTTTTTCTCATCTTATGTTTCATAATCATAAAAAATTAGAATGGTTTGATTCTCATTTGTTTTAATTGCTGCAACTGTGGTTTAAATAGGTGTTACTCTAGTGCTCTAAACTCACTCAGGATCTGCAAGTTTAGATTTGTAACATGTAAAGAAAACTACATTTTAAAGGAAAAAATAAGTAAAAGAAACACAACTTGGATAATATATCAAAAAAAGAACAGCAAAACAAAACAACAGCAATAAAAAAAAAAACCCACAGAAAAGAAACTAACCAAAGGCAAAATAGATTTCTCCATTCATTTCCTGCATATTTTGCGAAGATTGAAAGAAGTTCCTAAAAAGCAATTTTGAGTTATTATTGCGTAGAATGGAAAAAGAATGCTTGTAATCCATTCCAGTGTCTTCTGCAATGAAAAAGAGTGAGCACTAATGTTTGTCTAAATGTAATGAATATCCGAACATGGATGTGGACTGAGCTCTGAGATGGCTGCACTTATCTTTCGTTTTGTGGAGGTCTGAGTGTAGATTCAGTCAAAAAAAAAATACATGTAATCCAACACTCGAAACTGGTAAAGTCCTGTGTCAACATCTCACCCCAGACAGTTCTGGCTATGCTATAATTGAATTGGTGTCTCACAGTTTAGGCCTGACTTTCGACTATAAATAGGTACTCATTGTCCTTATGGCTGTGTAAGTTGGTTCTTAGGAATCTGTTAAACATTCTGGAAGAATCCAGAAATCCAGAAAGCTGAATTTCAACTTTCTGCACTTCTGCACTAAAATTTCCTCTCTAAAATAGGTTTTTAAAGCTACATTGTCATGCCTGTGATAATTAGCCTGTTTCACACCACCAAATAATATCAGTGGCTTTTAGCTTGGCTTGGTAATCACACTACCATTACATGGTGACTTATATGTTTGCTCAAGACTCCAGCAAGATATTTGCATTACAAGGTGATTCAGTTAAGTAGTTACAATTGATGAGGGATTACATATCACTGTGGAGCTGGCTGAGCCCTTTACCCACTTGTTTTCCCATTCTTTCTCTTTGGTGGTTTTAAGTTATTTAGAATTGCAAGTAAGGTTTGCTGGGTCTTACTTTTCAAATCATTTTATTATGAATATCCAGCAATTGATTTTCACTGGAAAACCTGAGGGCATCTTCATGCTATTGCTATCAGTATGATCCAATTCTGTTCTCCACAGAAATTCAGCAGGGGTGCAATTTAATGAGACCAGTGAAAGAAATCTGACCTCTTTATTTATAGAACACTAATTGATCAGGGTAGCTGTAGTAAGAGGAAACTTCAGAGAAAATCAATGCTGTATCAAATGAAAGTAGCACTCAAGCCCTTAAAGAGAGGTGCATGGAAAACCAATTAAGTATGAATCTATTTGATGATCCATGGGAAAAGCTAGGACCATGCTTGTTCTTACTTCAAGTTACAGGAAATAAATCAAACTAAATAGTATTTAACTTACAATGTTATCCTTGCGATACATTTTCCTCTTCATCCTGTTGATATTCTCTCCCATTAAATCTTGATGAATTATATTGCTTTCATATGGAAACCTTAAAACATTTTCTTTTAAGAGCCTATGTTTGACTGCCTTATGCAGTTTTTGTAATGAGATCTGATATCCCTTCCTGAAGATAGCAGCAATATTGCAGCATGACTGCGCAGCCTCTTGGTTTTCTATTTAGGACTCTGTCACAGTCCAAAGTCTCAGGGGTTTCACTTAAATGCAGGGAGAATGTGATCCTTTTATGTTCATTTTCATTCCTGTCATCCAAATACTACCAAAGTTCTGGTAGATACAAAACTTAATCACATATATTATTGCTGGTGTTTCTCAAAGATGATGCAACATGTTTGCAGCATATGCAGATGTTTGCTCTCTTTTCTAATTGCATTTTTTTCTTCTTGAAATCTGCTAGAAGTCCTGATCAAACCTCTATGCTCCATTCCGAAGAATTTAAAAAAATAAAAATAAAAATAAAATACAGAGCAAAAGGGAGAATTACTGCTTATGCCTTACACACAAAACTGTTCCAGCTAGTAGCATGTGTCTCTCTTCCTTTGGTGCTTAACTGTGCTTGCAATTAAATGGATAAAAACCTTGCTTTCTTTTACAGTATGTGGGATATAATGCATTCATTCATTTTCTGAGGAAGAATTCACATGCTTTTTTTTTATTCAGTAGCATAATCAAAGAGACTGCATTAAGGAGTTGTTGTATAAATAATTCTGTATTTCTGCTTTTGATTGGGAAAGGAGTAAATAATCTGTACCTTCCATGAATGCTGAATTTCTGTGGGCTAAGTTAATATTATGCCAACAACTGAGTTAATAATGCTGCATTTTTAGTTCATTCAGTTTTAAGCATAGGTAATGACATAGGGTTGTGCTTTGATTAGCTGGATGAATAATGTCAAAAATATTGTCAATTATCAATATGGTTTTCATCTTTCTGTAAGCCCTGGTTGGAATCTAGTTCCCAGTGACATCAGCAGTTGCCGTGGTGAAGTTTCATAAGCTACTCTTTAATCTTTCATCATATCACAGGCTAAGGAAGCAGACATGAAGACTCAGATGAAAAAAAAAAAACAACCACATACATTTGTAGCATTGATGTATTCTCTGAAAAAGTACAAAAGGCATGTCTCTGTGTTTTTAGAAAGAAAAATTTGCTGCGTTGGTGAGCACACTCTATCAAGCACATATATCATCTACGCAACACCGTGAAAACATAATTTGTAGGATGTAAGCAGAGCTGAAATGTGTTGTGCTTGAGAGCAGTCAAAAGCAAGGATGACACCAGGGCCTGAATAGTGATAAATAGCTTGGTGCTGTTATGCACAGTGTTGGAAAATGGAGGTAAGGATGATAAGTTTAGCAGCTCTTCTTGATACACTGGGCTTTTGGTAAAAGTGGAACATTGTTCAGTTCTAGGCCAGATAAAACAGTGTAGTTTTAAGTTACTGAACAGGAGTCTGGGGAAATCTCCATGTAATCTACCAACATGGAGATGTTTGAGTTCGTATCTGTGGAGTTGTGTGTCCTGGCTGACACATAGCGAGAGAAGTGGAAGGGACTGAGGGTTGAGTACTTTCAGCCCATATGAAGAAAGACTAAGAAACAACCTCAGGAAAAGATAGAGCAGGAAGGAAAGCCAACAAAGCAAATAAAAATTGTGATCAAGTGTACTAGTGGTTTTCTGTGGGAGGACAGGCTACAGAGTCTGACTTTCATTAGGACCTCTGAATGCAGAACAGTGAAGAGCTATAGAGCATCTTAAGGATACCAAACAAGCAATGTGCACAGTTAGGAGGGCAAATGGAAAGTAGACTGTGACTATGTCTGTTGCACTGAGCTGACTTAAGAATAAAAGTATCTGTATCAGCAACGAGGAACACAAAAGCATAATCTAAATCTTTCATTTAGAACAACTCCCTGAAATAGCAATTTGGTTCAAAATGTAATTGTCTCATTCTATGCTGTTTTGCCTACATCACTGTCTAGAACTTTAACGTACTTGTGTCATTACAGCATTGTGGCTTTAAGAATACCATCGTTATAATTGTCATTTGCACCATTCTTCTCTGCAGTTTGTTTCTGGATAGTTTTTACTTTACCTAAGCTTTTTACTATACCTAAGCTAGGAACCACTGAACAGAACTGGATGTCAATCCAGAGTTCAGAGTTTGTCTGTGTGCTTTTCAATCTGTGATGTGGCTCCTTTTTGGGAAAAGAAATACAATTACAATTTCGTAGTTGTTTTGCCACACTAGAAATGAAGTGATGATAATTTTACAACTTGGAAATGGAAAAGATGTTAAAGAGGCAGTAAAGAACAAGGCTACAACTGTTCTACTTCATTTTGCAAATGCATTAATTGAGAAAAAAACCCTAGAAAAGCCAAATTGAAACTTTTTTTTTTTTAAACAGACCTTGATGTTGAAATTGATTTCCTTTAAAATCATGAGGTCTAACTCACAAGACTTACGTTTTCCCTGAGGCTTTTCTTTCCTGGAAAGGTTTTTGGCAATTTTAACTTAGTCAGAAGTAGAACATTAAGCAGTAATTTATGTTGTCTAGCATTGTTTCCTAAAGAACTACCTTCTCACACATAGGTTCATACTGGTGAAACAGTGTTGAGTAGAATTTAAACAGGTCTTAATAGAAGAAGTTATCCGTGAGAGAATGCTGTTGCATTTTTTTTACCAGCACCAGCTTGACACTTGTGTCCTTGAAAAATACTGTTGTGTGCATGACAGACTGCTACAGGACTGGGACATAGGTTATTGCTGTGAGATGGGAGCCTTTTGGAGATCCTCTGAGTCAGTGGTGCCGTCTGTCTCTATTCCCGAAATTAGTCTGGAGTGGTGCGAGCAAAGTTCTGTCATGCTATTCAGCTTTTTATTTGGCATTCCAGAGCTTGGATCAACTGCAGGCTGATGGGGAGGCTGGTTTAGAATAACTTGTTTTGTTCCATAATCTGCAGCGAACTCTGGGCATAATCTGCTTTGATTCACATATTGTATTATAGGAGACATTTTTCTGCTAAGTAGAACCTTTTTTTTTTTTTTTTTTTTTTTTTTTTTTTGCCATTAGTGCATCAGACTGGGCTACATGCTGCCTTCTGTTTACACCTCCTCACTCAGAAGTTTGTTTTTGTTTTGAATACACAATTAAAAACTACAAAGGAGATTCAGTCAGATTCATTTAGTATTTAGTCTGCAGTTATCCTCATCCACATAGTGTCAGTCTGATTTACTTCTCTGCTTTTCCTTGTGAAAGATGTGTTCTTGTTCTTCTTTTCTTGGGTTTGATCATTGTTACATGGACTGAAGTTCACATCCCTGGACTCATCAGATCAAAATTGATACCTACGCTGTTGTCAAGAAAGGCATTTTAGGTGGTGGTCTTGTACTGAGAGCAATGGTCTTAGAAGAGAACAGGACTTTATGGATGAAAACAAGGATATTTGATTAGCACAGAGTTTTGGGGGATTGCAGTAGCACTACAGAAAATAAAAAAATAAGAGAATTTGAGCTTCATGTTGGTTAGTGAGCTTTCAGCCAAGTAGTATGAAATATGAGGCTTGTCTGTGGAAGACAGAATGTAGGGAGATGTGTTTCAGCCTGGGGATGGCAGCTAAACGCTTGCAAGTGAAGCAAATTCTGCAGGGATAGCACCTAGTGGGAAGAGAATGTTAAAGAAGGGCAGAGTTCTTTGTGTCTGTGGTAAAAACAGGAACTGAACAGGTGCTAAAGGGGAAACAGAGTAGAGTTAGGAAAAAAAGAAAAGGTCTAGAGGAGGATGTAAATACAAGGGTGAACTGCAGAATTGTGGGGAGGGCAGTCTGCAAAGAATGGTGAGGCTGGGAAGGGGATAGAAAATGGATACAGCTGTTGAGGGCATCCCATTTCTTAAGGAATGATAATTGAATAGAGGAGAGATGAAGAGTGAAGGAGACAAATGCATTTATATGCTAAAGAAAATGACAAGGGAAGAAGAGGGAGAGAAAAGAGGAGCCAGTGCTGCAAGAAAATGTAATTGGGAGTACAATTAAAGGAACTGGTACTAAAAAGCCTCATCTGTTGGTAGGTTTCCAAGGTAACAAGTGAAAGTGTCATGGGGCAGGTGAGACTGCAATGTGGAGCACAACTGCTGTGCAGTGTGACTTGAGGGGTTGTGGTTTCATGTTTAGGTATGCTGTTAGTTTTGTCCTCATTTTCGTGTTCCTAAAATAGATCCTAAGTTTCCCTTAGAATTACTTAACAGTGAATCAAAACCAAGATTTAAACATCTTTAATTAGTTTTAACAATCAAATTTCTAGTTAACACATTTAATATAATAAGGCTGCTGTCCATTACGGGCAGAAGAACTTCAAGCAGGGAGCTTTCGTCAAAGCCTATCAAACCTCTGCTACTGTTTTCTTGAGCTACGTAAGATGATCCAGTGCAGGAGGTCAGAACTTTCCAGTCTGCACTGCCTCTGGTCTTCTTTATCAGATATCCTCACACTTTTCCTTGTCCTGTACTCATGCTGTATGCATGTGTGATCTTTGGTGCATCATGGTGCCTGCAGCCTGCAACCTCCTGCAGCCCTGCAGTGCCCACCTGTCAACGGAGATCGCCAGAGACAGTGTCAATTTGATATGAATTTCAACAAAGCTAGGCCTGCCAGATTGGACAGAGAGTTACTTGCTTGAATTTCAAAATTTTGGTTTCTGGTTTGATTCTTGCTTCAGGCATTATTTCAGATCCCATGTCTGGAAAAAAAAGAAAAAAAAAAGTATCTTCTCTTTCTGGCTAGAAGCTGTGTTCAGGGCAATGTGGTATGATCATTTCTGGGAATACTTTACATCTGCAGTAATGCTAGATCACCCACTTACTTGTGCATATGAACAGCAACTGCAATTTTTACTGCTTTGTGTGGTACTGGACAACGCATCTTGGTGTGATGGATACAGGCTAGGGAAGGTTCATAGTTTGTGTGGATGAACTATATATATCCTGATAATCATGCCATGATACTTTTGTCTTATAAAGTTGATACTCTAGCAGAATGTGTATATCAAGCTTTCTGGATTGGTGCTGGATTCTATTAACCTGTCACCACTAGTTTAGCAATAGCAATTCAGAAAAGATCACTTAATTTTTTATTTTTATTTATTTTTTTTTTGTGACTGTATCTACTTTTATGTCAAAAAACACACAGTGAGGGAGAGTTTTTTTTTCCCCCAACAAATAGAATACTTGTAAACTGATTTTTCTTCTGTGAAATATAGGACCATGAAGGTCTTGATCACAGTATTTTTTTACTATGAATTCAACTTCTCTGCTAGCCTAGCTTATATTTGCTTTGGGGCTGTGCTTTTTCAGCTTGCTGATGATAGGAGGTAAATTATTTTTATTATGATGTTTATGAAGTCTCTCATACATAAAAAGGGTTCAATAGATATTTAGTAATAGAGAACCATTTTCTGCCAGAAAATGGTTGATAAGCATAGTTTTGAATAAAAACAATCTTACAGCCTGGGTGTTGTTCTCTTTAAGATCATGAGAACTCACTGTTAACATGAAAAAGCATATTACTGGTTACTGGTTACTTTAGACTTGTTAATTCTGTGCTCAGACAGGGCCTGCTTCCAAGGTGGCACTTTCTGTGGCCTCACTCCCCCTAAGCACAGATTTCATAATTGATCCTCATCTGTTAAGGTTGATACTCTTGAGTTACTACTGAGTTAGGAAGAATATTGGCAGAATTTCCAAACACGCAGGTGTCATGTTGTGTCCACGTGCATGTGCACATGCACATTTATTTTTTATTTTTTATAATATAATAAAATTCACCAAGAAAGTGTCTGGCTGCATGGTGAAGTATGGCCCATCTGATGTTGTACAAATACAGTGCCATCCATGTATCAGTTCCTCAGATTATTTTATTTAATCTTATTTAAGATTACCTACTTAACATTGCTCTTAAGTAACACTACATTGCTCAATTCTAAAGGGAAGGAACTGGGATACTGAAGAGCTAAAAAAGTAATAATTAGAAAGTGTTCTGCTTGGAGAACAGTTTACGTATTGAAAGTATTTCCACTCTATTTTCTGGGCTGTACAGAATTTGGACAAGAAAAGTTTCAACAACAGAATATGAACAAAAGAATTTATGTGATACTAATTTTCTTAAGAAAAAGCTATCCAGTAGAGTTCACTACAGTGGGTGGAAACAGCTCTCAAGACTCCTCAAAATGTATTTACACAATAGACTTCATAGTGCTTGAGTGATCACTCTGCTTAATTAGTGGTACTTAAAAGATTTAATCAGTGTAATCAATAGTATTTAGAAGGTCTGTAGCTTTCATTTGAAAGTGAATTTATTTGTTTTGTGTAAGACATAATAACGTTACACTACTTCATATTTTTATGAGTTTTCCACTGTTTTATAATGGGCAGCTGCCAGTGGAGAGTATTTCTAACGCAGTGCAACAATGTCTGTGTTAATAAAGGAGACATGCCCAGGGCTGCTGCCTGCTGTTGAGGCCATGGAATAGCTACATCCTGGCTATTAAAGTTGTTGTCATCCTAAACAAATGGCTACACGTGAAGACCCTTTTGAGAGTGGTGTTGAAGTACGCAAACTGCCAAAATGTTTGGAAAAGTGCAGGGTGGCTTTGATCTTCTCTAAATTTCATGGTATAGTTGTTTGAGTTTTTCCTCTATGAATGCTTGTGGGTGCTAAATGCCCGACATAGATGTTACTTGGGTTTTGAAAAACATTATTTTGTGCATCTTGGTATTTCCTCTGGTACATTTTAAGAAGATGGACAGATTACGGACTACACTTAATGCAGTCAAACTGGTGCCAAGTCCCCAAAGACCTCAAGAGAGCAAGCTCCATTTGAAGAACATTGTTTTGGAGATCTTTGCACTCACCCTTGCAGGTGAGTGGAGGAGAAAAGCTGGAACGTCACAGAGTTGAGTTTAGCGGGATCACCTGCTATTAGCTTTCATGTACTTATAATTGGAAGTGTTTGCAGTGTGATGACAAGAGTGCATCTTGCATCAAATGAATAGTCGTGTCTGGAGTTTTTCAGCGTCTGGTGACACTTTGAGGCAGCCAAAAGCTGCAGTAAATATGCTGGAGTCAGCTGAAGGTGTAGCATTTAGATGGACAGAATTAGATTACTTGAGCTGTTATTTGATCAAGACATTGGGGTTAATACCTCTACTTCTATAGTGGCACCATGGGGCTTTGTATAAACAGAAGTGGTCAAGGCCTCAATTGCACTTTTCTGCTGAAAGCTGGCAATTCCAGCAAGCACAGCAATCTCCTATGGTGTTGCAGGAACTTAGGCAGAGCTGAGTCAGGAGGAGCCATGTACTGAAGTGCCAGCACCATTGTGCAGCACTGTGGCTGCCACCTGGAGATGAATCTGCACAGCCTCATTTCTCAGGTGACCTATGCCACAGTTGCTGAGATAGTTTCCAGAAGCACAACAACTTAAAATAACAAAGAAATCTGTATACTCAGAATTTACTGAGATAAAGATAGTGCTCATCTATAGTTTCTTCATCACACAGCTTCATGCATCAGTTCTGCATGCAGTTCAATTTCTGATCCTGGTGTATGCTTGCATTTTATACAATCACATCAAATAACAAGGTGGAATCTATTAGGATAGCACTGAGGTGCTGTGTTTGTACACATGTGAAAACACATGTAAAACAGAACATTCTTGTTTTAAAAATTTAAGCAGAAATATTATAAGCTTAGAGACTACATTCTTTCTAAGAAGAGTTGTATATTTTCCATCCAGAGTAAATGAAAATGCTCATGTAAAGTGTCTCCTTTGTAGAGAGCTTTTTCTTCCTTCAGGCAAGTATCAAATGGGTCAGAACTGAACCATTTTGTTTGGGAAGACTGCCAGTACCGAATGGAGTATCCAGACACCTCACATACCACCTCCAGGCTGTATCTGTTCCTGTTTTCAGGAGAGACTACTGTGCACCATGGAAAACAGATTTCAACCAAATAATGTTCTCTGTATAAGGCAATAGAAGCCTAGAGCACTCAGAGCACTAAAACTGCAACTCCTAGTAATAGCCAGCAAGCATTTTGAGATAATTTTTCCTCTTTTTTTTTATTTTTTTTCTTTTTTTTAAATCCCCCCTCTTTCCCCTCTGTTCTGTATTGCAGCAAACTCAAATTCAAAGGTTGCCTTTGCCTTTTGTACACTGGCAGATTTAGCTGTTGCATTCTTATCACAAAACACTTAAATATTCATGCTGCTTTTAATTTTAGTGCTGCAAGGCTGTGGTAGTGGATATGATGGTGCAGAAAATTGTGGTCAGAAAATGGAAGGCTTTTTAAGCTTGAGCTGTGTGTGAATATTTTTCAGTTGGCCTCAAAGTGAGCAAAGCTGACTGGAGTATTGCTTTAAATTATCTATTTCAGTAAATGCACAGCCATGATCTTTAAATAGTTAAGCATACAGCTGGTGTCTGGTATCTAGAATGTGGCTTGAAATATTATTCATTCAGGATAAGAACAGATCTTGGATCTGTTGTACTAAAATGTATAAATATGGACACATCAGCAGATTCTTTTTCCTGAATTGCCAAAAAGAAGGGTAACAGTGTAGCATATTAAAATTAATCTTATGTTATTTCAATTGGAATTTATTACATTTGAGGGAATTTAAGTGAATTATCTGTACAGTTCATATTTCCTTCTTTGCTGGCAGTAGGCAGCCTGTCTCTCTATGGTTGGCATTTGTCTGATTAATTGGCCCTTTGTTTTCCTTTCTTTTTGTATATAGCTTATTCTAGTCCTTTCTCTTTTTCATATGATAGCATCACATTAGCTCAAGGTCTGTGAACTAAAATGGATTAAAAGTCAAGAAGCAGCACTAATATATAATTGATCTACCAGTAGAACTCAAAGAACTGATTCTCATTCAGAGATAAGAAATGCCTACTTTTTTGTCTTATGCTGACAGTCTGAGCTCTGAAGTCTGTTTCAGATTAAAGTGAATAGGTTACTGGAAACTGACAAATAGTGTTTAGACAAATAATGTTCAGACAAACAGAAACAGACAGTGGTTTATTACCCATGACAATAATCTATTTACAATATTAATGTGATATTTCATTTGAGGTATAATTATTTTCATACTCAGAAAGACTCATAATTTTGACACATTTTTAAATTTCATTGTGTTTTTGTTCACTGGCTCTTGAAAATGCCTTATGTCTAAGATATGTCATGTGGTTTGGGTCTGTATTTGTCTCTTGCTGTGATCCTATACCTGTTAGTACCTAATGGAAGATTTTAACCGCTTAACTATTTTCTGTGGAGGTATGATATGTGTGTGCCATTCACTTCAGATTCCCTCAACAACTACATGCCTTTGCAAGTGGACAGACTGAAAAAGGCTGTGTCTGCTCACATTAACATTGGCTCTGATTTTGCTTCAGCTTGGCATATGTCACTTTTCTTAGTTGCTGAGGAATGACTCTTGACTGTTCAGTTAAAAGGAGATGGAAGCTTGTTTAAGGCTTAATGTTTAATAATATCCTCACTGAAGTGAATTCTTCTGTATTTTCAGGCTCCTGTGAAGGTACACATGGCAGTCACAGCAGGGGCGTTTGCAGCTATAGCATGAATGACAAGAGGATGATGGTTGCACAGTTGTGTGACTAATAGTCTGTGTATGCTGGATGGTGTAGCAAGGTACAGCCGATGGTGCTAATGGATAGGAAACAAGCAACAGTCTTCAGGGTGTTTCTCCCTTCCATTAAGTCCATTCAGGCATGCCGTATGTCATCATCCATGTACTGGGGGTTTAATTCTCCTCTTGGTATCAACTGCTAACACTGCAGTGAAAGTAATGTAAGAAAGCAGAAAATTTAAGTCATTCTGGTAGAAGAGGGCTGCAAGTCAAAAGGTGACTAAGTGAGAAGAGTAGTAAGAAAGGAGTAGTAAGAAAATAGTACTTCTTGTGCTTTTTTTTTAAGGCTGTGTATGTGATAAATAGGTTGCCCAATTTTAGCATGCTGCATTAGACTTGAGACATTACAATCTGAATACTACATTAACAGTACAGCAGTAAACATTACACAAAATACAGTTACTAACATTTAAGATGTTACATGTGCCATAAAAATATCTTTTATTAAACAAATGCTATACTTGGAAAAAGGCATTCTTTCACATGCAGTCACTCTTTATTAGGTTGGTAATGCTATGAGCATGGCAGTAATCAGCCTCAAAATGGAAACTGAACTTACTTCCTAGAGACTTTGTTATTGAAATTAATCAGTGTTTCACGCTTTCCTTGCAACTGTCCCCTTTGTAACATTTCTGAAAAGCTGAACTTCTAGGTATGTGTAGATCCATATAGAGGAGAGAAGCTCATTCCCAGCTTTTGGAAGCTAAGCTTGTTCAGCCTTCTGCAGGCAGCTTGGCAGTATCAACACCTTGTTAATCCTTGTCCAGTAAATAAGATGTATGAAACTTTGAAGTTTTCAAGTAAGTCAAGTCGTCATTTAGGTAATTAAGGCTTTCATATTTTATGCTGTTACTTCTGATGAAAAGATGACTGATCTCAGGCAAACCAAGAGCTTGAGTACATTACACAGGGTAAAAAAGTCTACCTGCAGATCATTTTTTTTATTATTTATCTTGAGAAGTCTATCTTCACATTGGTGTTTTGGTTGATGATGAACTTGAAAAAAAACCTTGGGAAATGAAGAAATTTTTGAAAATATACAAAGACCTCCTGTAGTTTTGTATTTTTTTTTGTCAGTGGCTGACTTGGTTAGAATTGGCAGCGTGCTCTCTTTCGTTGTTTTCTTATGTTCAGAACAAACAGTTTGTATTCTGGTTTGTGTCCATGGCCTCTTATCTTGGCGATGGGCAGCACCTCTTTGCATCTTCCCTGCAGGTATGCATACAGACTGATAAGATGTCCTGAGCCTTCTCTTCTCCAAGCTAGACAGCCCAATCTCTCTCAGCCTCTCCTTGAAAGTCAGGTGCTACAGTACCTTAGTTGTCTTCGTGTCCCGTTGTTGGCTTTAACCCAGTGTATCTCTGTCTGCCTTGTACTGGGGAGCCCAGAAGTGGACTGGCACTCCAGATGTTGCCAGAGTCCAGTTCTTTTTCTCTGTGAGTATCCATGTAACATGGAATGAAGCTACTGTTATTTTTTTCTTCTTGAGAAGAGATTCACACGGGCTGCACTTTGGTCTTAGAAATGCAAATATCTTCTTGCTACTTTTGATCTTCTCACTCCTGAAACCTTTTGGGTATGAGTTTTCAAGAGCCACAGAAGTGGGATTTCAGGATAGGGTAACATCACATTTCTTCATTACTATCACAGTAATTGCATATTATGTGTCCTAGATATGTATGATAAAATAAATATTCATTTATTTGCCCAGTTTTTACAAACCTCTGTTTTTTGACTGTTGGGGTTTACATTGCAGCAGCTAACACAGAAACAGCCATGCTCATGTGACTTAAAAAGACAAGGTATTGGTGTCTGGAGTTAGAATTCATTAACAATGATTAACAGTAATACTCCAGAGTAATAATCAGATTTATAGTTCTCCCTCAAATAATACTGTAATTCCTTGGGCTTCCTGGAGGGTTTTATGTGTGCATACTGCCAGCAGTCATTCAGAAGAGAGAAACTGTGGTGGGGTTACCTTATAGGAAGCCACATCTTTTCAAGCATCTTTGCAAAGAGAAAGCACAGATCGGCAGTTCAGACTGAGGCTTTCTTAAAGCTGGAAGGCTGACATAAATCTACATTTTATGCTATGATAAAGACGTTTGAACACTTTTTGGAACTGGTATCGTTTTTTACTGCTGAAAACTGACCTTTTGAAAATTTATATGCTTCATAGTTCAAGATAACTCTACTTTTAATAAAATATAATACTTATTAATGGATCTCAAGTCAGATATTCAATTTCCCTAGTAATTTAAAGCTTAATTAGGCTGCATTCTAGATCTCAGTGGCTGTCCTTAACTGATTCTTCTTTAGTCAGTATCCCTCCAATTTTACAGTTCAGTTCAATTCTCAGGACTGTAATTTGCATAGAGTGACAGATTAAAATTGGATAGCTAGAAGGATTTCTGCTTTTAGTGCCTGCTGCATTGGTGAAGATTAATTCCTCATAGTATGAGGAAATATGACTCATGAAGTAACTTTTGAATCACTGCAGTTTTCAGTCTGTTGTATTGTTGTAAATTGAAGCTGGTGAAGTGATGATCTAATTTTAATGTGGCCTGTCTGAAACTAAATGTTACATATATGGAGAGTTTTCCATAATTATATTGTAGACAACAGTTTATGAGTTCTTCATCTGTTGGAAAAAAGCGATTGTTTTGATTGGAGAATTGTTTTTTTTCAGATCAATGGTTAGTTGCTGCCACAACAAAGAAGCTTGCATTTTTACCTCTGTTCACCCTATTCATTTGCAGACCTGTGTAATTTGTTGCCTATATAGGTAATATATACAGTTCAGATGTAATTTCTTGCAAATTTTGGTTGAAATCCTTAGGTAGGCTCTGGTTCATCTGGGAAATTTCCAATTGGGATGATATGCAGATACGAAGATCTGGTATAAGATCAATCAAATATCAAATCAAGCAAATATCAAATAAGATTTGGTATTTGCTTACCCTGCTTGAGATTAGGTCTGCAAAATCCATAAAGTCTTCACCTGTTATAAAAAAATGTGGGTCCTCTGTGTAAGACTGTTATTCATTTCTCTTTCCCTGACTTTCTATTCAAATTTTGAAGACGAACTACAGAAGAAATATGATGAATATGTTTTTCTCTTGTGCATCATTGTAATTTCTCTGTATTCCTCTTTGAATGAAGTTTAATTAAATCTCTTCCTTTTCCTCCGCTCCTTACTCTTACGCTATTGCTCTGATTCCTGCCCTCTCATTGTTTCTCCCTATCTTTGTTGTTTTCCAAATGCTTCTCTTTCCTCTTCTCTGAAACAACTGTGAGATCACACAAGAGATCATGTTTTGGTTATATCTCACAGAACAAATAGGTGTATCTTCCCTAAGGCAAATTTATGTATGATGTTACATAGTCTTCTAACATGTGGAAGTGGTCACAGTGTGAGGCAGAAGCTGCGTATATTTGTGCTCCTCTTTGAAATGGCCTTAGGGTTGTGGGAAGCTTCCCTCATGATGAAAAGCACCAGGACAATCATGCTGTGGGCAGTGAACTCGGTAGAGACCATGGGCTTTTTGGGATCAGGTTAACCTCTTTGACTAAAAGATGGTGACTTCATGACCATGTTGGTAGGATTTCAGATGCTGGTGTGGCATTTCACCCTCCTAAGTGCCATTCCTGACCGAAGACATTTGCCTTTAGAAATTTGATTATGATATATTTTAGGAATGGTAATTTCCTGAATTATTTTTATTCCATCAACATTACAAAGGTAGTGCTACTATATTTATGCACTGCACCGTTTTCACAGAATCATAGGAATTGGAGAGAAGCTCTAGAATTCAGCATCCAACCCCCCTGCTAAAGCAAGTTCCCTGCAGAATTTGTAAAGGAAAATGTCCAGGTAGATTTTCAATATCTCAAGAGAAGGAGACTCCACAGCTTCACTGGGCAAGCCTGTTTCAGTGCTCAATCACCTTCAAACTGCTGGCTCATGGCGAAACTCGTGTCCACCAGGACACCCAGGTCCTTCTCCACAGAGCTCCTTTCCAGCTCCTAGCCTGTAGTTATTGCACATAGTTATTCCTTTCCAGATGCAGGACTCTGCACTCGCTCTTGTTGAACCTTGTAAGGTTCCTCTCCACGCAAGTGTACTCTCTAGCCTGTCCGGGTCTCGCTGAATCACAGCACAGCCTACTGGTGTGTCTCCCCCTCCTCCCAGCAAACTTGCTGATAGCATAGTGTTTTTCCATTTGTCTGTAAACTTAATTTAATAAGACATTCACAAGCTGCCTAGAAAATGGATTCTTTTCCCCTATGGGAATTTCCACATCTGATAATTGCCTATTGTAAAACATGATTTCCATCACAGGAAAAGAAAATGGTATGGAAGAACCTACTCTACTGATTATCTCATACAGCTTTTCTGGTTTTGCCAATTTGGGAACAGCATTACACTTTGAAAAGCAATTTTTTTTTCCTTTCTGTTATCTCACATTCCAAACTGTTGAAGTGTTATGCAAAATTTTAAAAAAAAAGAGCCAGGATTTGTAGCTGAAGATAGAATTCTCCTTGGAAAACAGCATTTTTAAATTTCCTTTGTAAAATCAAATTCTTCGTATTCCCAAATTCAAGATGAAAATTGAGCAAAGGGAAAAAAAATAATCAAACCCCCCAAACCCTTGTCAAAACAAGAAAATATTGCTTATAGAATTTCACACAGTTTCTAATTGAACTTTAACTCCTACAAAATATCAGGCCAAAAGACTCTTGAAGTTAATTTACAAAAATGAAGTAATTCTAAATGCAGAGGAGAGCTTTTATGCAAAATGTTTTCTTTATCAAGTGCATGTAATTAAAAAAAATGACAGTGATTGGAGTTCTCTAAATAATGGAAATATGAATTCTGTATAATTTATATATTATTATATTCATATATAAACATGCATACAAATAAATGTCTTTTAAATCTCTACCCACCTATCTTATCAATATATAGTTTTCATGATTAACATATTGAAATGAAAGATGCAAGATTATTTGAAATTATAACAGATACTTCAGTGAAAAGAGCAATGTTCTCATTGTATGGATATAATCTCTCTCTGTTCTCAACTCATTCAATTTAACATATTTCTATATGAGCTGTGAGATAAAAGGACTAATAGAAATGAAAAGGAGAACTGCCAAAAGTCAAATTGCCTCACTGGAAGCTTCTTAGCAAAATTACAACATTCAGTTCTAGATAATTAAATCTTATTTTGTAGGAATGTCACTGAATGATGTTAATTTGCCTGTAGGTAGTGCTCTTTAAGTTGAACAGAGTAACAAAAATTTATTTGGGCACTTTTAGTTTGTGTTAGAAATGGTTTAACATTGTTTAATGAAAAAGAAAAGCTTCAGCTGAGGGATAACAACACCGTACTTACAGAGGAAAATCATTAAAGCAACTAACTAGCATATGAATATATCCATATATTTTTGGATAGGAGGAAATTTCTTAGTCAATATCTCTTTCATTGAAACTAGTTTTGATTCAGATTATGTAGATGTTACAAATATTTCAGAGATCTATAAAAATTTCACCACCTTTGAAAAAAATGAAACCTGAAAAATGAAATGTCTGGTTGCTTTTTCAGCAGTCTAATAGTAAAAGTGGTCTATAATAGATTGCAATTAAACATCTGCTTTAGTATCTTGAATTTCTTTATGTTAAGAAAGTTTTGGGACTCAAACCTTAAAAAGTTTAGCACAGAGAAATAGATCACTAGATGAAGTCTCCTGTTGCTACAGGCTGGAGAGCAGCTTCCTCATAATTTAATAATCATTGTCTCAAAGTCTCTGACGAACTTTATAATCCTTCTAACTCGGGATATTCCATGATTCTATGAAAATGTGTTAGCTTGCTTATTTCCCCCCGTATTTGTTTTATGTTCATGATTCAAGTCTCTCTGCTGTTTTTCAGCCAAGCTGTGGTCATGGTAAACTGTTACACTTTTGTTTGGGTGTCATTGTTGTCCTTTGTTTAGAATGAGTCTTTTCTCATCTGTCATTTATTTTCTGTAGCATGATTATAGATAGCATCTGCCTTCTGGTATTCCATAAGCCAAACGGTCCTAATTCTCCTAGAATCTTTATCATCCCACCGTACCAGTGGATATAATCAGAGTTTAAAGCCATGTCTTGAGCAGTTATGGTTTTTTTAAACATTGTAAATACTTTTGTCAAGGATGGATGCCTGCAGGAAGTTTGGTATTAGAAATGTTTTATTTTCTAATTCCTTCAATGAAAATTGCAGTTTTGGAGCAAAACTTTTCTTATGTGCACAGCAGTGGCTCTTTGTTCCTCTGGTACTTCAAACCTTGTAGTACCAAGGAAGTGAAGCTTTAATTTTCCAGTTAGGGCTTTTCTGTCTCTGATTTTGCATGGTTTCCTCTTTAACATACTAAAAATTAAGTTTAGTCATGCTGCATCTTTCATCTTACAGAATGTTTCAGTATTTTTCTCATGGAGCTTTCCATTATGAAAGTACTGTTTGGGCTCATTATAGTGACTTTTTTTCTCTGCAGTGCTTGATTTTTTTGAATAACTGGAGGAGATCTGAATTTTTCTTTTTTTCTTTTTAACTTTTCTTAAGTGACTTTTAAGATATTAATAATTCAATATGCCATCTTTGAACTTGTGATTTTTATTATGAATGTACAATTTTCACAGTCTTGACCCTGTAGCCTCTGGTTGACTGTGGATGCTATGACCTGAATTCAGCACAGCACTCAAACGCAGCCTTAAATTCAGCACAGTACTCAAACACAGCCTTAAGTAAAGTTTTTTTTTTCTTTGTTTGTTTTAATTGTCTAGACAGTCCATTGAAGGATGTATCGAGACTGTCCACAAAAAAACAGCTTCACTTGCTGTCACCATAAGGACAACAAACCCTCAGAATAAAACTCTTGAGCATATGTGCCTAAGCACAGTGTTTGTGCATGGTAAGGTATGTCTGGACAAGGTGGTAGGCAATGTGCTCATGCAGCCAAGATGTGGCTGGGCTGTAAGTGCATCTCTGGGCTTTCAGAGTGCGTCTGGAACTACTTTAACAGCTGTAAAAACAAAGATTAACTCAGTACTGATTTCATCTGGAGGAACTAAAAGTAGACAGGATATTTGAATGACAAATTTTATGTGGAGATGTCATTATTGTGATTTTAAAAAGCTCGTTTATTTTTCATATTTTTATTATCTTAGTTATCTTAGTACGATAACAATGCTCACACCACTAAGAAGACTCTCATACTCAGTTGGAATTTGGGCACTTTCCTCTCTTAAGTACTAATAATATTGTATACTGGTTTTGGTGTTATTACGTGTGCTACAGATATTTCTTCAGGCCTTCAGTTTCTTCAGAGAAGGCCAGGTAATCCAAGGTAATTTCTTCAGATCATGGTTGAGCCTAGCGCAGGGTGGGATGTGGTGCGAAGCAAGAGGAAACCTGGCCTCTCAGCATGTGCTATGAGTTGTAAGAGCAGCTAACTCCTTGGAAAGAAAGTGAAGGGAGACAGATCTTTCGAACTGTGAGAGGAAGAGAAAAAACTGCTGTGTGTGAGTAAAACTCTGCTGTTAGGAAATCCAGTAAAGTAGAGTGTGTCAGGCCTTGACTGACCTGGAGGCATTAGAGGAGAGGTCAGTTAGTGCCATGCAATGGTAATCAAACGGCACTGTAGAGTAAGGCTGCACTTCTTCCTTGTCAGCACACTCTTAATTGTCATTTATGTGCCTTGTATCACAAGGAACACAGGCCTTAATTCTAAATTCCTGTCTGCCTGTGTTGGTGGAATGGCCACATCACAAGATCTCTGGAGTATCTTTACATTGTTTTCTGCTTACAGGTTATAGCTTATTGTGAATGCTAAAATCCTTACGTTTTGCATATATAATTAGACCTTTTCAGGGGTTTGGTAATTCCCCATCTGATTTATTACTTTTCTAGTAAAATGCATGGCTTACTTTGTGGCTGATCTCCATTTCTGGCATGGGACATCTTTTGCTAAAGATTTGTATGATTCATGGCTTACAGGCTTTTCTGTAGAAATAAAGAATGTCTAGAGAGGCAGTCATGACTACCACCTTACCTGTGACTTCATTATGTAAAACCAAAACAAAACACAACACACAAGAGTCAGTGATTCGGAGAAAATTCTTACCTGCTGTTTATGCAGAATGGCCATCTGTCTGGCAAATCCCAATATACTAGTCAGATAGATTTGAGAAGAGCCAGACAACCTTCTGATGCCTCTTTCTCCAGCAGCTGTTGTGGTTTTTTTTTTTTTTTTTTTTATTTTTTTTTTTTTTTTTTGTCTTATGTGCTGATGAGGCTGTTTTTTGTTGTTGTTGTTGTTTGTTTGTTTGTTTTGTTGTTTTTCTTTGTTTTGCTTTGTTTCTTTTTTTTTAAATCTGTATTCAGAAGATTTTGAATTCTACTCTTGGCACTGTTGATAATGCAGAATATTTTGACCAAGTCACCCATTCTCATTATGGGCGTAAATTTTTTGGGTACCCACTTAGAACTGAAATTGCGCATGGGTGTAGTCACATAAAATGTTAAATATCCAAGAACTTCAGTCAGGTTTGGAAACTGCCTTTAGAATTGCTGAAAAACACCAAGGTGAGCTTCTTGTAATGTCAAACGGCATATCCTATTGGAGGATCATTGCAGACATTCACAATTGTCTATGTAAATGGATTCCAAGATGCAGGAAAATCGTGAAGTGTCAAAGTAGTAATTTCTAAACATACTCCATTTATCTCTTAGAAATGTAATATCTTCATAAATAACCAAATTGTCAGGGAATCCATTTTGAGTACACAATAGAATACAATTGCTGTTGGCTCTGCTCAGTGTGCATTCATGCGTAGCCTATTGAGATCTTCTCATTCAAAAATTGTCAGTTTCTGTGGGAGGCATTTTTTAAGCAGTAAAGAATAAGCATTCCATAGTTTTGTGTGTGTAATTTTGGGGGCACTTGTACTAATTTAAAAACCTTATAATAATTATGCAGGAAGACATTACTGTTAGGGATGTCTTGTTTATTTTGTTGTATTCTGTGTTAGATTATAAAAAGTGTTTGATCTTTGCAAGTCTTAATATAGTTACCATTCCAGTTAATTCTGAAGATATCTTCAAAGACATTTAGATGGCAAAATATATCTTCTGCAGATATAGTGAGTGTTCTTTTGTGTTTGCAGCCTGCTGCATTGCACTTCCTTGCTGGATAAACCAAATACACGCAACCTTCCATAGATGAATGGTATCTCCTGCAACAAAAGGTTAAGGTGTCATCCAATGATTTATCCTTCCCACTGGATTCATTGGGTTCCTGTGATAGGGACATAATTTACTACCTTTCATATATCAGAGGTTGTGCTCTCAAAATGGTGCTTGGGGATTTATGATATTGAACAGGGTGAATTACATGTCATATTATCAACCATCCTGTCTGACATTTAGTGTTGGCAGGAAATGGGCATTTAGCAAGTAGCACAATCTTCCAGTAGGATTGTTTTATTTCAAGGATTTTGTTAATCAAATATTTCTGAAGAAAATCTTCAAAATAGGCTGTTAATCACATTGGCCATCTGTGGCCATCTAGATGTTAGTGGTGTCTGTCAACCTCCATGCAGAATATTTTTAAGGTATTGTCTTCTTGATGAAAGTATTTCTTCCTTGAATCCACACAGATGTTGGAATCACAAGGTAAGTGGCACGCAGAAAAAGGGTGACAGAGAGTAAGGGAAAAGGAGATACTGTATTAATCAGATTGAGATTCTGAAAAACAAGTTTGCACATGTGTGTCGGCATTTGTCAGTTCTGTATAACACATATGCATATCTGCAAGACAGTTAAATCTTTATTCTGATTACAGCTTTGCATCATGTCGTGTTGCTTCTGAGTGGATAAGACTGCCTTGGTTAGGAGTGCCTACCAGTATCTGAATGGTACTTTTCAGAGAAGCAAATGGCCTCTTCAGTCTTCTTTTTTGCAGCAGTTATGTTAACTCTAGCAGAATATGGAAATTTCCTGGCACATACACTTTTTCAAAGTATGTTACTATCTGGCGACATTTCATTAAAGGTTTCCTTCCTGCTTTCCTTATTTGAGAACTCTTGCTTGGTTGATATAGCTTATGACTTTTTCTTGTCTACTTTTTTTTTTTTTTTTTTTTTTTTTTTAACAGTGCTCTATGACCTTAAATCAATATACTTCAAATGGTGCTTTGTGAGTTATATCTAGACTGGTGGATACTTGTATATGGCCTGCTATCTTGTCTCCAGAGGAAAAAAAAAAAAGAAGTATATTTAAATAGATGGTCCTGACAAAATATTTGATTGCCTCATTCTGAGGTTCTGATCCCTCTGACACTGGCCTGAATCTGCATTATTGCAGCCACACAAGAGTGGGAGATGTAGCTGGCAAACATGTCCTTGTCTGTACCTATATTGTCAAGCAAGAGATAGGAATTTCTGCTGCTGTAAGAAAATATGGTTTTGATATAAGTGACTATCATGATTGCCTGGGATATGGACCACATGTTGAATAAAGGTTCAAAAGGAGGCCATTCATTTAGTAAACTTGTACACCTAACACGATAAAGGTTCTGACATAACCTGGGGAAACAAAAAAGGGGCTTTCATCAAGTCTGATGCCTGTAAGTCTAGGCAATATGGGAAGCAGCAGCAGCTTATTGCATTGTTTGAGTATACGATCAATCAGACAAAGAGAAAATCAGGACACGTGATGAGTTTGGAAATAGTATTTCAGGACAGAATGTCTGTCCTCTTCAGACTGCCAAATCCTTTGGCATACTCTCTTCACTTAGAAACTGAAAATGCAAATCAGAAACTTTACTAGGGAGTTATCTACCCTTTGTGTTTTTCTATAAGAAAAAGATGTCATTTCTTCAATGCAGATATTCTATCCATACATTTAAGTTCCCAGAAGGCTTCTGCCAACATGAGAAAAATTATGGTCTAATGTATTTTCTGTTTTGTGAAATATGAATAATACTGGAGAGATTTTTAATAGTAGCGGAAATCAGAGGGACATTTCCTGTGCTCTTTAGTGACACTGGTAGTGATAAGTAAATAAAATGAATAAAATTTCAAAGAAGTGGGAAGGAGAAAATATTGCATTGATAAAATGTGGACAAGTGATGCGTGTTCAGAGCATTTCTGGAGGTTAGAAAGACTGTCCGTTCTTGATTTTTGGAATGTCATTGCTGTTTCATCACAGTTCTCAACCAGTCTGCTCCTTGGATGTGTTGTTCCTTGGTATAGAAGATTGACGCACGCTGAAAGGACACTTTTTTTTGAAAAATATTTCTTTTCATTTAAGCTATAAAAATAAAAACATTCAGTATTTTAAAAAACATATTAGATATATGTGTGTGCTACTTCTGTTAGGAGTTAACATTGCATCTACTATTTTTTTTTCTCATGTACAGGACAGTTTTCCAGCTCGCTTTGGAGGAATACATTTTGTCAATCAACCATGGTATATTCATGCCCTCTACACAGTTATACGGCCCTTTTTAAAGGAGAAGACACGAAAAAGGGTATTCTTTTTTTTCATTTTCCATTATCTGGTAATTGTAGTCAGCAGGTGTATTGTAATATAAATAGATTGTTATTGGTGGAAAGTTTTTAATTGCAATTGCATTGTAAAAACCTTCTTTAGCTGTTTTACAGACATCCTTCAAGGACCTTGTAAACAGTGTTTTTAAATGTATTTTTGCATACAAGCATGTGATTCCTTCTGGATTATATAATGGTATTGTCAGCATTGCAATTTCTATAAGAAAGTTGTGGCAATAAAATTTGGGAATGATTTGTGTCTTTCTCTTATGATAGACACATTGAATACCAAGTCCTTTCCTAGTGATTTCTTTGACACTAGTATAAACTAAAATACAACATGCACAGTAGCTTGAAAATAGTCACTTGAGTTAAAGCCAGTGAAAGGAAATATGTGTGCATGTGTCTGCATAAGCACAAGCAGTCTCTCAGACGTTGATTAATTTGCAGCATTTACATCAGTGCAATTAAGTTACAGCTTGGTAGCACATAGAATGATATTATTTCTGTAACAGGAAATTTGTCATCCAGCAAAACATAGCATTCCATACAAAATCATTACAAAGAGCATGATGATAATTTTTGCTTGTTCACTTACAGGATCAGGTCTCTAAGGAGCTCTGTTTTTTTTCTCTGCAAAGAGTCTACAAGGCTACAATGTTCCTTGGTGTTTACCTGTTTTTTACTGACATTATGCTTTAGAGGCCTCTGTATTCGCAGATTTTGAACTATAGATTACAAAGGCTTTTATGTAATATTTGTTATAAATATGCAAATGAAAACTCATTCTGCAGGATTCAGTTGCGCTCAACTGACTACAGCTTCAATGTAGAACAATACAGTGCCAGATATGTTTGAGGCCTATCTAAGCCAAGGACCATCTATCTACAACCAGGCAGTGCAGTACACCTCCTTGGTTTGTCACAAGATTAAAAATAAGTGACAAGGCAGTGCGATAATCAGGTATCTAAGTATTTATTGAGACATCTGAGTCAGTGGCTGGTGGCTCCAGCTCTTTCAACATGTCCTCGTACAAGAGGTGTTCCATCCCTTGGATCGTTTTTGTGGTACTCCTCTGGATGCGTGCTCCCACAGGTCTGTGTCTCTCATATACTGAGGACTCCACATCTGGACATGGTACTCCAGGTGAGTCTCAGCAGCACAGAGTAGAGGGGCAGGATCACCTGCCTTGACCTGCTGGCCACGCTTTTTTTGATGCAGCCCAGGATATGGTTGGCTTTCTGAGCTGTGAGGGCACATTTCTGGCTCATGTTCAACTTCCCATCCACCAGCACCCCAAGGTCTTTTTCATCAGGGCTGCGCTCAATCCTTTAATCGCCCAGTTTGTATTGGTGTGGGGGTTGCCTTGACCCAAGTGCAAGACCTTGCATTTGGATTTGGATTTGTCAGCCTGGGCTCACTGCTCAAGCCTGCATAGGGCCCTCTGAATGGCATCCTGTAGCTCTGGAGTGTTGACTGCACCTCACAGTTTGATGTCATCGGAAACTTGCTGAGGGTGCAATTGATCCCCCTGTTGATGTAATTTCTGAAGATATTAAAGAGTATCAGTCTCAGCACTGACACCTGTAGGACACCACTTGTCACTGATCTCCATCCAGACACCGAGCCACTGACTACCACTCTCTGAATTTGATCTTGCAGCCAGTTCTCTGTTCGCTGAACAGTCTACCCATCAAATCCATATCTTAACAATATGGAGAGAAGGATGTTGTGGGATACAAAGTGTCATAAGCCTTACTGAAGTCCAGATAGATGACATCAGTGGTTCTTCACTTGTCCAAATGCAAACTTTTTACAGCAGTTTTTGTTAATTCTTAGTCAGTTCTTCCATTAGTCAGATAGTTAAATATTACAGTTAATAAAGTTTGTTTTTCAGTAGGAAAGAGAACAAATTATTGTGAGAAAAAAAAAAAATCCCACAGAATTATCTTCAGAAGTGTATGAAGATCTCATTATTTATCTTGCATGCATTTCCTGAATTATTTTTGCAGTTTTTGAGAGGTCTGGTAGATTTGCAACTGATAATTGCATTGAGATAAATGTAGTACTCAGCATATATAAAGCAACTGCTAAAATAGTGAAACATCCAGTTTGAAAATGACCATAAAATAAATTGCTTTTGCTATTAATATTTGTTCTATCACTCAAAGATAACTCCTTTCTGAGAAGGAAATACTGTATTTGCATGTTTACATTAAACTTTCTGTCTATGCAGCTGACTGGAAGATGACAAAATTTATGACTGTTTCTTTTCTCATTCCCATTACAGCATCAGTTTTCCAGTTGAGGTACAGAGATGTCCCACAACCAAGTGGGCTAAAATATGAGACAAGCATATATTTGCTTTTTTTTTTTTGTCTGTCTGCCTTTTGAATTTAACATTTGATAAATCAAGGTATAGCTCCCCAGAGAAGTTATTGCAAGGTGAAGTAGGATAGAAACTGGTGGCATTCCATGTACATGCACACCCTGTCTTCCCCATGGAGAGCAAGAGGCAGCGGTATGAGGCAATAACTTCCCTTGCTTACTTGGCTGCTTCTGCACAAGTCAATTAAAAGAGGACTGGGCACTGCCATTCCTACTGTTTAATTGTACAGGCACTCTCTGGCATGGCACTGGCCAGTGCCAGCTAGTACTCTCTTAGACATTGCCTTGGAACAATTCAAGGACTAGTAAATAGTGTTGATGAGATCTATTCTGGAGATAAAGGGAATTTAACTCTGTGGATGTAAACTGTGCTGTAGCACTTGCTCCTGGTGCAAGAAATGAATCCTGGCCTTTTTGCTACTCTAGAAATCTTCTTTGAGCTCTCTGTGAAGCCACACTCAAGAGAAGGCATATCCTCTCAATGGAAGGTCTACAGATCCTCCAAAGTGGGAGAAGGCTATCCAAATCCAGAGATCCTCCATTTTTAGTACTCATTGATCACCTGTTGCAGATTTCTGAGGAGAAACAATGAGGTTAAATATAAACAGAAGTATAAATGTCAGTGTAGGTATATGTGCATATTGTATACATACATACACTATGTATATGTAAATGTAAAGCATATCTGAAAGTAAATCAGTCAATAAAAATACTGATTGACAATATCAAATAGTCTATCAGAATTCCCTTGTTGTCACTGAAAGTATTTTACTGTTATTACTTGCTTTGTTGCTTGCCATGTACAAACAGAAGGAAGAAATTTTCTTCATTATATTCTTGTTTGTCTTTTTAATTTTCTTTTCATAGAACTCAAGGGTGGATACTTGGAAGTCAATATATTCCTTAATGTATATAATGAATGCTAATTTTATTTACTGAATTATGTGCTTATTTTATGTACTTAATTTATTTCTCAGGATTAGGAGAAACAAATTACAAAAGATAAGCAGTCTGTCTGTCTTGACTTCTGTCTGTCTTGTTAGTCAGCATTAGTTCATACAATCCTTACGTTGCTTGTCCTGCAGACATTAATGCTTTAATTGCTTTGTAGGTGTATGAACATTGTCTGACTGTACTGAAGGTAGAAGTAATGTGTGCCTTGTTGGCTATTGTGTTAGCCCAACATAGGCATAAAATTGGAACTGTACAATATTCTGTCATAGTAATGATGTAATTTGGGCTTTGATGATTTTTTTGATACTGTTTTGTTTTTATCTTTTTATATAAATACAGATATTCCTTCATGGTAATAACCTCAACAGTCTACATCAGCTGATACATCCTGAGATCCTGCCTTCAGAGTTTGGAGGAATGTTGCCCCCATATGACATGGGAACATGGGCAAGAACACTGCTAGACCACGAGTATGATGATGACAGTGAATGCAATGCGGACTCCTACAATGCTCCAGCAAAAGATATAGAAAAGGACCTCTCTCCTAAGTCCATGAAGAGGTGGGTTAAAGATACTAATATGTTAACCTCATATTGCCATGAGGTTAACATTTGCCTTCTCACAATATCATAGAATAACAGAATTGTAGGGGTTGGAAGGGACCTATAAGTGAGCATTGAGTCCATTCCCCTGCTAAAACAAGATCCTTATAGAAGGTCACACAACTAGTTATCCAGATAGGTCTTTATTGTCTCCAGAGGAGACTCCACAACCTCTCTGGGCAGCCTGTTCCGGTTCACTCTCAAAGTAAAGAAATTCTTCATTGTGTTTGTATGGAACTTCTATGTTCCTTGTTTATGAACCTGTTGGTAGTTTCCTCAGCTTATTAGGTATAAGAACTTTTTTTTCCTTAAGAAGACTCTTGGCTATAATCCACAGCATTAATTTTCACCTCTTGTCCTATCACTAGTTGCTAGGCAGAAGAGGCTGACCAATTTGTACTGGTTAAGCCTAGCAGTGAACATATGGGACAGAGAATCTACATAAACTCTTTTAAATTAAGTTGGAATATGCTAATTTGAAAATTCATTTTCAGAACTTGGCATTTGGTGCAGAAAGAAGAGAGAATTTGGAAGCAAGTCAAACAGGAGAAAATATTTTGAGACTTGTCAGCCAGGAAAATGATGTTGTCTGGAGTATATCTTAAAGACTTGTTAAGACAGTGTAGCTTGAAAGAGATATATTTTTTAGGAAATGGGGCGGAGAAAATTGCCATAGAAATAAAAACAAACACATACACACACACAAAGAAAAACAACAAAATAACAAAAGATTTTATATCAGAAATCTAAAATACATTGAAAGTGGGAAATGTTCAGAGCCTGGCTGGGAATGAACTAGGATAAGTAAAGTTAAAAAAGATTGTGAATGCATATGAAAAAGATGCAACTATCACAATTGTTTGAGAAAATAGGACAGGGAAAGAGTAGCAAGGGGAGAGCGTGAAAATGAGTGGCATATTTATATACAATTTGTACTTAGAATTATGTAACAATTATACGTACGTAGAATTATTTGTAGCAAGAATTATGAAACAGTAGAGAAGTTTACTTGGAAAGATTGGTGGAATGTAGGAGCTGAAATACGGAATTCTTAGTGATGCAATTAAACCATGAGAGGAAGTTGCCACATCCAAGGATGCAAGAAGGACCCATGAGCAATTCTTTGACAAGACTCTCTGAAGCAGAATTTCCCAGACTACTCTGAAGAAACACTTTGGAAAAGCAGCAGATTGACAGATTCTTTTTTCTTTATTTAAGGAGAGAAAGCATACCTACTTTCTTCTCATTTAACTGGTGCTGAAAAGTCTTTCAAGCCGACTTATACTTCATTATATACTTCTAATTGATCTGCAGTTTACTGTCAGATATTCTTTCAATCTAGGCTAGCTGACGCAGTAGGAAACCTATTGCAGAAAATAAGGATGTTGAAAATTGGATCTATGTTAAATCCAGCTGAAATTTCCTCACCATCATTATATTCATTTTCAGTTAGCATATCTGCAGTACCTGCTGAAATCCTCCTTCCCAACTGCTGGATATAAAAGGTACTAAGTAGGCTTACTGTGACAGTACCAAGTAGGAGGGAATGGTAGCAAAATTCTGGACAAAATCCCACAATTTTGTAGTATTAGCTGCACAAACATTTTAAAAACAGAAATAAAGAAGTTAAGATAAGTAGAAAGAGGTAAACACTATGAAGTTTAAAATTAAATTTAACTTGAATTGGATATCGGACAGATTATACTTCTCTCTGCTTAAAACCACATTAAGTGTGGTATGTTACTGCAGAAACAGGACATCTGAAAACATGAGGTAGGTCAGTGAAAGTGCTTGAGTTCATAGGCAAAATTTCACAAGGGTAACAAATCGCCAACAGTTACCTTGTTTAATTTGGTTTGGCAGTCTAGAATTAACTTATTGCTTTGAAACATTATCATTCATAAACCAAGATCATGCTAAGAGTTCATTTCTTTGTTATTCATTTTTCCCCTTACGTGAACCACTGAAGTTCCTTAAGATCTGCTTGAACTTTGGATAAATTGGATGACCTCTCCTTGGAAAAAAGGCTGATCGTGGGTAGATTGGTGGAGATAAGGAGAAATTAACCCCACCAAATAGTGTAAATCTCTTATGAGAACACCTTCACAACGTGACACTGCTGCAGCTGTCTCAGTAATTGTATTTAGTTTGTGGCCATGTACACCCATGGCTCTCATGGCTGAGGCATTCAGATGGGGTCACAAGGATCTGCACATCTAACTCCACAGGGCAGATGTCTGAGTTGACCAAGTTTGCAAATTATCTTTGTATAGCTTTGGTTCCTTGCCTCTGCAATGGGACTTTGCATTATAGCTCTGTCCTGTTGTGACTTGTGAGAATATATTCAGCAATGTCTGTAAAGTTGTTTGGGAGACAGAAATAAAAGATGTTACGGATTTACATAAATACTTTCCCTTTTATGTGACTTTGTTCAGGAATTGCTGCTGAATTGGAAGACAATAAACATTGATTTAAATAAAATGAAAGCTATTTCTTCTTCTTCTACAAGGAATTTTTTCTCCTGAGCTTGCAAACCATAGGTTAGGATTTGTGCAGTTTCATTTTCACATCTGTCTTGGAATTGGGAAGCTTGGAGGCCCTGAGAATTTATGGTCGTTACTGCCTCTCCGGGAATTTGAGTCCCGGTTTGCCTACTTTTCATCTCTCCTTTAATTCCACAGATGAGAAATGGAAACTTCAGTTTCTCAGATATTGGCAGCCTAAGAAGGCTCAGTCTGCTATTAGTACTTAAATTCAATTGGGAATTCTATGAAATTAGTATGCTCCCACAGCATTTTTTATCTTGGTGAACTGGATCTTCCAGTACAGTTTCCCACCAGTAATTTTTAATCAGCTTTGATTTAAAAAAAGCTTTTCCATTTCACTGGTTTAACTTTTTGCCTGTTGAGCTGACTAACATTGTAGATGACGGTTATTGTACAGTATTAATTAAAAATTTTTAATTGTGTTTATCACAAGAGAGGCCATCAGATTTTCAAAGTTGATTTTCTCAATTGTAGCACTGGTAAGAGCATAATTACTGTTTGAAAATATCCTTGAATTTCAAGAATTCACATGAAGTTTGATTCAGATGTTTTTCCTTGTTTGTTTTTTTAACTGTTTTCCTTATAGTTTTTGAAAAAAAACTAATCAACTCCTGCAAACAGACTCATTCATTGGCTTCAGGGGATCGTTCTAGAGTGGGATACTGATAATATGTTTTTATCTTAAATTGATCAAGATTTTTCTCTGTGCTGTAGTCTTTAAGGTGGGCAAACTTGTAATGTTTCTTCTGATCAAAAATTTGTGCCTATATTGTTGAGATGCACACACATTCTAGCCATATAAGTCCTCTTTGCAGGAAGGAAGAGAAATTTATACCTCTAGCAGTAGATTCATCACACTTTAAAGGAAACATCTATCAAATATTTCTTTTACTGTACCCTAGAAGTGTCTGTTTTTTGACAATCTTGTGACATGATGTGAGACTCATTCTTACCACTTCAGGCTTTGTTTCCAACAGAATGTTTTATTTTGCTGGAGGCTGGGGCTTCTTTCTCCCCCACAAATGGCCGTTGCATGGTATCTATACCAGTGTCATGCTTCTGTGCTGAATCAGAGAATCTGGAAAAGATTTACAATCATCACTGAGTTCGTCCTTTTGCCATCCTTTTCTGCTGTGTTTAACTGAGCTGACAAGCGAGTTTGACAGATGTGTCCACTGCTCCAGAAATCCTGCTGGCTATGGCAGGCTTCCCCAGGGTTGGCTTAGGAGCATGCTCTGTTGCATTAAGTGCTGTTTGCAAAAGGAACAAATACACCTCTAGCTAATACATGCCACTAATTGCTGCATGCCGTTTGCCAGCTGGGTGGCTGAATTATACCTTCTTTACCAGACAACTGCTTTCTGGTAGGGGGGGTCAATGCTTACATCAGTACAAAAGACAGCTTAGTTTGCTCTTTGTTATGTGCTAAGGACGCGCTTTACTTGCTCCTTCACTGAATAAAGGAGGATCTATTTTATTGCACTTTTTGTCCCTATTTCCACAAACCAACTCAGAGCTCTTTAAAGGCATGTATCCACTCTTTAAGGGTATTTTCTGACCATTTGTGTTGACTGGATGCTCAGTGTAACAGTATCATTGTTTTTAAGCCCTGGCAGAAAGGAAAAGCAAAAGAAAGCTGAGATTTATCTTCATTTGTTTTCATCTAGAAATGTCAAATAAGCATGTTGCCCTTCTGCAGGTCTCAGTCAGTGGTGGATCCTGGGGTGCTAAAACGCATGGATAAGAATGAAGAAGAAAACATGCAGCCTTTGCTTTCCCTTGACTAACAGTTCCTGAGCATCAAACATGAACTGCAGTGGAAGGCACTCAGCAACAAGCAAACCATTGGGAAAGAGTGTACCAGCTGGAATCCTATTTACTCATGTTTATGTAGCATAATGGAAGCAGGCACAAGATTTTACTATTCTGCCTGAATTCTGGATGCCCTGGGGTGAAAAGAAAGAGAAGAAAGAAGGAAAATAATTAAAAATAGGAATCAGTAATTTATTCTGTAAGTGCCAACCTGTTTGTAAATACAACATAATCCTCTACTTTGACTTTCTAAGATATGGTAAGCAAATACTATGAGTGACTTCTAAATATGTCAGTGAAGTGCATCGTACAAAAGAGTAGAAAATGTGCATGCATACACACGTGTGCACACACAGAGAAACATGTACTGGACAAGAAAAAGTATCAAAGCCAATTAAATGTTGTCCTTCTTATAGGAAGCCATACTGCAGCTAGTACATTGACTGCAATATACAGTATATTCTCTGCAATGCTCAGTAATGTGCAAAGATAAAGAGGGATTATAAGAACTTGGGGATGCTGTAGCCAGTCAAGTATTTCCTAAATGTAGGAATTTATTTCCAACTAACTTTGTGGCTTAGAATTGTGACTTAGCATAAACCATGTAGCATTGTGAAGAAGATAACAGATGAGCTGGAGCCAACTCTTTGACAGTTTGATGTTTGGCTGTATGAGTCTGTGAGGTTTCTTCCTTAACTTTTTATTTACACTTTGCAAGTAACCCAGCGTGTTACCCTAAACTGGGTGCTGTAATGTGGGTCATGTTGGAGTTATTTCTCTTGCATTTTGGGTGCACGTCAAGAAGTTTTCCAGAACTCTGTTCTCCCTCGTAATGAGAAAATAATCCTCTAAATTCAGTGTAAGAACCAATGTTTGAAGTTAAAGCCTGGCAGCAGAGTTCAAAAGTTAATCACTGAATCCTGTGCATTGGGAGACTTGGATACATACATATATATATTTTTTACCAATCTCTGACAAACATGTAAGGTGACATTGTTAGACAAGTATATTTAATTGAAGGTTTATACAGGAAATCATACCAATTCAGTGTACTTGTTGTCAGCAACATGTACTTAGATATATTATAGATTGTATATTGAGATGACTTCATGATTAATATAGTGCAACTTTCCATAGAACAACAGCATCCCACTCCAAGCAAGGATTAATATGAATAAGTTGTAGTCAAATATCTCAGCCTATGTGTTTGGGGCACTTTTTTGTTTGTTTGTTTGTTTTTGTAGTGTAAGTGTATGTATTTAACATGTGCCATAATAGAAAAATATGTTTTACCTCAAAAGGGCAACAGGTTTCAGTAGGTATTAAGTCAGCTGAAATGCAGGGGCTGTATGATCATTGTGTGTTGACACGAGTACCATTTGTTATATGCTGAGACAGGAATACATCCTTTGAACTAGACAGGCATTTCTTATTAAGGTTTAACTTTGCAATCAGAATAAGACAGCATGGGATGCTCACCTAAACATCCAAATAATTGGAGATATTGCAACGCAGTGATTAGAAATATGCTCAACAGATGACCACTAGGGAGGCAGTAGCTCATAGGTACCTTGCCTCTGAAGCTCTGTGGTAAGAGTTTCCTCCATCACTTCAGTATTCACTGAAATTTCAAAATTGCTGGTTATGGTTACCTCTCCTTGCCTAGGATGATTCCAGATTTCAGAAATGGTGGACTGTGGAGAATTGAGAGAAATCTTGCAAATGTGTCATCTCAGAATTTGTCCATGGTGGCAACTTTGGCATTCCTCAGTGCTGAGATAAGCCAGTCTCTTCCAGCATCACCCTTGATTAGCTCAGGCAGTACATAGATGAAGCAGTTCATTAGGAATACTGATAAATAGAATATGCTTCAACATGCATATTGCAGAAACTTGTCTGAACCAGTCATCTTTTCACACTCTTATTTCTATTTTCATGATATGTGTTATGGAGAAACAAAGGGAAAAGATACAGAGCCTGAATTTGAGAAGTATTAATCAGTGGCAGTTGCAGAAAGGGCAATTGGGAACTGTAGCTGCCTACATCTTTGCAGTCTGTCCTACAAATTTTTAGTAGGTGAAAGTATTGTAATACTACTTCCACTCTTTGATGGGCTTGAATGTATGATGAGTTCTTATCTACAATTTTATTCTATTTTTTATGAATCTTGTAACATCATGCTATATAGTTAAGATGTATCTCTAGGATTTATGTAAGTGCCATATTTGAATGTATGTTATACATTCCCACATCTATGGCTAGTGGAATAGTGTATTGCTGTAGCTGATTCTTAAATCCTTACTAGATAAACTGTAATATCAGTATAAATGTTCTTTTCGTAAGGGCTTTGGGATTTAGTCACATCTGTGTAAACTGTGACACAGTAGTGATCAAAGTCTTCACAGATGCTGCTGTACACTTGGGCCAAACCTTGGTGTGAGCCAGCCCAGCACTGATTGCAGAGTACACCAGCTGTCTGGACAGAAAATGCAAATGCCTCTTAATCCTGACAGAGTATCTTTGTAGGAAAGTATATCTGCTCAACTGTATGAAGCTTCTGCATACCAACTGATAAATTTATTTTGTTTGTGAGGTCTTTATTAGCTGTAACGTTTTCTGATGCCTGATTTCAGCTTGAAATTAGTGAGCATAATTATTATTTACAGTTAGTGAAAGTGGGGTATATTATAAATTTGCATTACTTGGTCTTCATCTTTCACCATGAACAAACCTACTTTTTCAATAAGATCCTCACTGTTAAGGAGTTAGGCTACAGCTTTTATTTCACTGAAGCAAATTCTTGCAGTAGTAAGTTGTGACACTGGAAAAAATGGATAAAAATGGATAAGAAAACCAATTTTCTGTCACATGCTCTTGGTATTCTTTGAAGGCTTTTCTCTTTTACTCATTAGAGTACATAAAGTGTTTTCCCCTTCTCCCTGCTTCTTGTAGAAAATCTTTATAGATAGGTCAATTTTTAATAGCTGAAATTTGGACTGAAAACTTTTTCCAATCTTTATTATGATAAGACTTAATGTTGAATTTTTATAGCAGAATTGAAGTGCTAAAAATAAAATTCAAATGTTTGGGAGGGTCATTTTTATTTCTGACCTTTGTTGTATACTGAGTAGAATAAATCTTGTGCTTATGCATGCTGATATGCATACCAGAAGAATCCTGCCATATGAGGAACTTAGTGGAAAGACTGGATTCACCTGTTCAACCAGCTAAGTGAAAAAAAAATAAATAAAAAGGAGAAAAAAAAGTGTAAAATTGATTTAATGCTTTCGACAAGAACAAAAAATGCTTTCACAGAGTCTTTTCCACAAAAGACTATTGAACATACGTGGAGAAGTTGTGGAAACTTTAATGCCCAATGCTCTTTGATCCTGCAATGACAGATGTGCAAGTCTGTTGGCCTTATAAAGACAGGTAATCAGTCCCACTAAGCTCCAACAAACATGCAGGTTCCCAATAGATATTAGGTGTAATATAGCTTTAAGAAGTCTTTACAGAAATGTAAATTTATTGTACAGCATATTTAAAAAGATGTTTTGCACTCTGCAAACATGAGATGCCTATCACTAAAGATATTTATAATGGTATACATAACACAGAATTAAAGAAAATAGGTGTAGAAGGGACCTCAAGATGTCAGCTGTATTGTTGTGTGGAAGAGCAGATTTTCTTCAGTCGTGTTTCTCTTAAAGAATTGTTTTAACTCAGTACATTGCATGGAATGTTCTTTGTATCATTTAAACACAGCCACAGCACAGCCTAAGCACAATATCTGACAAAATTGTAACGTGATCATATTACGTTGATTTCTTTTATTATTTACTTTCATTATTTCTCTTTGGGAAATTAAAAAAGTTTACCAAATATAATAATTCTACCATTCAGAATTACCTGGAAATCAATTTACAGAAAGCTCTGGTCATGTCCCTGTTAATATATTGTTTTTACTATTATTAATGTATTCAACTGTTCAGATTTTTGAAAGGCATGTTTGGAAGAACATACGCTTAAGAAAAAAGTTCAAAATAAGACTTAAGGATTGCAGGCAGGGGAAAGCTGAGTTTGTTTTGGATAATTTTTACTTGCCTCTGGGGCAAGTCCTTTTGAGCTATCAACAGGATTAGGTACTAGGACAAATTTGTAAGAATATCAGTGTGAAAAACAAGAGACAAGATCTCAAAGGATTGAGTACAGAAAAATCACTTGGCTAGCTGTGTAATGTCCTTTTAATGAAAGGCATTTTGTGAGTAGCTTCTGTGCATGCATTTGTGGTGCTGAGACTTTGGACTTTCATCCAAAAACTTTAAAATATAATATGAAATCAAGAAAATAATAATCATCCCATTTCTCAGGTAGAAATATGGAAACAGTCAGTTAGAGACGTTCAAATCTCAAAAGAATACATTTGTGCTGAGTTTATGTATGGCAAAAGCAATGCTTTGATCACTCAGTCTGGTTTGAAATGAAAGAAAGAAAATCTTTTTTGTGAGAAGAATGTCTAGCTGTTGATTCAGTCATGCCCAGTTTCCTTAGAAATGTCCTACGCATTTTAGCTTGAGCCCTTTGCAAACCAGGGATGGTTTGCTTGAGTTACATCTGAATGTACGTGCCTTCTGCTGAGGAGCTGGTAAAAAAGGAGTATGTCCCCAAAATGAAATAACATTTTCCCCACCTAACTGATGAAAAACTGTTTACTGTTGGCTGCCCAATAGAGAATCTGAACTTGTCAAGGGAGGATCTCTTCACGATGGCTTTGAACAATAGGTCCTGTTAGCCATACAAGGAACACTGACATTTCATTTGGAGGCATTCTTAAGTGACCTCCAGTGAAAGTGGAGGCTAGCTAGATAGGATTCCACATTCTGTACTGTCTTGTAAATTTTAATGATGCTTTTTCAAAGGTCTCTATTTAGGACATTAACTTTGACGTATCATTCAGTCTGCATTTCAGCTTCCATTTGAGCAGGAATTTTTTTCCTATCGGATTTTGGGATCTTAGTTTGTCTCCTTTACACGAGTCTGTTGCCACAAATATGGCACTGAGCCTTGATGGAATGCACAAGTTGCAACTTGATTTTGCTGTTTAAAAATTGGTGCAGTTGAAGCATGGGTCACAAGCTCACACTAACGTGTCATTCATTCTCCAGTGTTTTGTGTATATAAAGTGCTTTGATTGATAGCAGATATATCAAACTCCAGTTTAAAATTGAAAAAAAAAAACTTTCTACAGTGAGTTCAAAATCTGAGTTGGTGATATTTCTGCAGAATTCAAGGAAAGGAAACACTGCTCTAAGGGAAAACGTGGATGCTCTTTTTATGGCATGCTATTTATGTTAAAACACAACCAAAGTATTTTGTCTATGGGAACTCTAGTCAGGCAATTCTTTTGTCTCTGTACCAATCACAAACAACAAGCCCTCTCTAATAAAGAGGTGTGACAAATCTATTTGTTTTTGGCAAATGATTTCCAGTGAATTGCCATATCTCAACATCAGACAAATGGTGGGAATTAATTAGGATTTGTATTTAATATGGAAATACTGCTGTGATTCCTTAAAATGCTGCTACATCATCAGCAATGCACAGCAGTGCCTAAAGGCAAGCATCTCAAATGGGGTCCCTTGGTTAGTAAAAATTTAAGGGGACAAAACAAAGAGAAGAGATAATAGAAAATTGATAAAATGCAATAATTAAAGACAGAAAGTGGTCTGTGCTGGAAACCTGGAATGGCAAAAATTATGTGAAGGTCTACCACATATATTATGAGTAGAGTTCCCATTTTGTTCCCACACCATTTCACTTGTATGGCTATAATGGAGTTTCCCAAATCTTCAGAAGATGCTTCTGAGCTACCTTGTGAAATCACATACAGAGTGGTTGAGCCTGAGAACATGACTTCACAGATCAGTGCTTGACATCAGATCCTCAGAGAGGAGACCCGGGCTGACTGAGACTTGGGCACTTGAAGAAAGATGCAAACTGCTGTGCCCTGCCTGGCTGAAGAAGTCATGCAGGAAGAGAAGGCAAGGAGCCATACACCCAAAAGTAAAGGTGGGAGGCCTGTGGAATAAAGGACAATGGGGAGGTGGAGTGAACAGAACAATCATTGGAATAAAATGGTGAGAGAGGCTTTCATTTGCTCTGTAATTGATGTTAAAGGGGCTTTACAAAGCCCAATGGCGAATTTGCCATCAGAAGGGTAAAAAAAATATATTTCTCACTTTCCAACACAAACTTGATTTTGATGTATTTAAACCTGATATGTACAGCAGGCCTGAACTGTCTCCACTGCTGTTTCCAATGGGGCTTTGGGATGTGGGCATCACATAGCATCCAGGAACTGCAAAGCTCATGTTCACAAACCTGTCCAGAGGAGGAGAAGGAAGGGATATATTCTGCAAGTCCCTGCTACAGAGGTAACTTCACGGGAGAATGGATTCAAGTCTGTTTTGCCCTATCATCTGTATCTGCTCCTGTTCTGTGTAGAAGGCTGTGAGCATAAATGGTACAGAGATCCCCCCTACACACCATGGTGCTGTGCGATAATTATGCAGCCTTCAAGCTATTGCTAATGGTGTGTCCTGTATCATTAACAGGTCTGCTGGTGATGTTAGTAGTAGCCAGTAGGCACCCAGAGTGGAGATGATTTAAAGGAAAGAGAATTTTATGAACTACACTTAAATATAAACATACTAAATTGGTGATTGTTGCAAGTAATACTAAGATTATAATGAATTAAAGGTTTTCAGTGTTTGGTTGCATTGTATCTTGATGAGACTTAGCGTGTAATCAATTTCCCTAAAATATAATTTTCCCTGAGGTTCATGTGCACCTTTAATGCTTCAGTGGCAGAAGGAATTGAATGATAGAAAATATTTTAAAGCTATAAATTTATTCAAATGGACACTTGTAAAATACCTATCCGTATTAAAAATAAATTTTGCAATTAACTAGGTTTCAGCTTGACAATAATAGCTCTTAAATCAGTTGGCTCTAGCATTTTCATGGACTGTTGTATGAAATGTATCCTGCTAACCTTTCTCATGTGCATTTTTTTTTGTTTTTTATCCCTTGCATTCCACAACATCTTGTTTTCTGTATATAATTCATTCTGTGTGTAACTGGGGAAAACTGTAAAAGGAAAAACAAAAAACCAACCAACAAAACACTGACGATCTACAGACAGGAGCTTGAAAACTATTATTTTAAAAGTTTCCCTTACAGAAATCTCTGGTGAGTGAATCTCCCTTCCAGAGTGAAATGGAAGATGGAATAGAGACTGACTTCACCATAGATGAATACAAAAAAAAGATTTGGACAAAAATCCATGAAGGTGTAGATAGACAATTACCTGGGATAGCTTTTGTAATTTAAGGTGTTGCCTTCTCCTGGCTGTTAACAATCAATCTTCAGCTAGAGTTTACTGCCCCAACACTTAAGCAGTAGTAGATTATGACAGCAGTCCTTTTCCAATGAATGTTGTTAACAAACTCACACTGTTGGTTCTGTTTTCATGCATGTGTAAAAACATTCATGTAATCTATTAAAACATCTTAGATGATGGTGATATGGTGATTAACAGCTAGTCATGGCACCATCTAAAATTGCAGAAGCTAGGTTGGCTGTCTGTGCCTTAAGCCTCTCCTGATCTGTAGTACTTGTGTAGTAGTGACCACTGAATACTTTTTTTTTTTTTTTTTTTTTTTTTTGCATGCAGTAATCTACTTTGGAGCCTTGCAGAAATGCCTATAGCACCATATCAAGAATTCAGAAGTTAGAGAAATAATGTACAAACAGCATTTGTATCCTCAGGATAAATTTTGTTTGTTCGTTTCTAATATAGTATTGTTAGGACTCAGGGGGTCTGAGATTTGTAAAGTCAGGACAAGTCTATCTGTTATGTTCTATGTATATTTTCATTAAGTATTCTATTTTCACAACTTGTTGTCAGTTTGAACTTTATTATTGGACCTAGTAAGATTGTTACTTATGGTCTGTTGTGTTCCAACCTAAAATCTGAAGATTAAGCAACTTGTGAAACATGTCACTCTTTATAGTGCATATTTAAATATCATCAGTTCTCTGTGATCAGTGGGCTGCTTTGGAGGGTACTACTACTTTAAGTCACTGTTGGATACTGAGGAAGAATTACATTGTTAAATAAAATATGACCAAATGAAAATTAAAATACATATATATTTTTGTGTTGTATTTGGAGTGTTTGTCTGGCTTGCTAGCACTAAAAAATAAAAAAATACATGTGAAGGACAGATGTTAATGAAATTAATGTTTACAGGCTTTGGAAAGAAACTATTTCTTTCTGCTCAACATTAGGCTTTATACACCTAACACATTACACCTTTACAATGATATGGGTAAAATACAAATGCCCAGGTAGCCCAGACACGGGATCCGGTTGGAGTCTCTTGCAGCTCCTGTGTGACTACCTCACCTTGGTTTCCTACTAGAGGAGTCCAGGCTGCAGGACATGGGGAGGAGGACCAGTTTTTGTTTGGCCTAATGGAAGTAGGTTGTTGGTGCCCACTACAATAGAGCTACAGGGTAATTTAGATATATGGCATCATCAAAGCAGGTAGTCGGGAAGGGAAGAGCAATCCTACTAATTCCCTAATGGATTATAGAGTTAAGATTTTGCTATCAGGCACCAGTGTTTTTTTTGTTTTTGTTTTGTTTTGTTTGTTATTTTAAAAACACAAGCTAAAGGTCATACACACCTTCCAGCCAAATGGAGTAGCAGTGTAGCTCCCACTTCCACTGTATGTACCTCCATACTTTTTGGCCACAAGGGCACACTACTGGCCCATGGCTGAGCTCTTGTACACCAGAACACCCAAGTCCTTCTCTGCAGAGCTCTTCACCAGTAGACCATCCTCTAACCTATACCGATGCATGTGGTCATTCCTCCCCATGTGTAAGACTCCACGCTTGTCATTATCAAACTAGAGCAGGTTCCTTTCTGCCCAAATCTCTGGTCTGTTCGTCTCCATAGCAGCACAGCTTTCTAACATCTCCACCACTCACCTCAGATTCACATCATCAGCAGACTTCTTGAAGGTGTACTCTATTCCCTCATAATGCAACAGAATGCACAGCAAAAACAATAGAGCAGCGAGATTCCAGGCTGTAGCAAGTGCAGAACAGCTCAAATACAACAGCCATAGACGTAAAGAAAAAAAAAAAATACTACTTACCTCCAGAAGGCCTCAGATATACAGAGATCTCCAACAAGATACTCCTACCTCCACTGTCAACCTTTAAATGAGCTCTCGGAAGAGGTGGGTCCAGGTTCCACCCCTTCCAGTTGCTCAGGTGCATTGAATGCACCTGAGATCTCATAGATTGGTGCTGCCTTTCACTATTTCAGGCTGTGACTTAGCATTTCTGCTATACCCTTCAGATTATTTTACCTCAATTCCTGCTTGTATCTTGACAGGCCTGGTTGGCCTTCTAGATATGTACAGAAGGTTAGCTAGTCAAAAGCACTTCCAGCACCTGAATCCTGACTGACAGAGTGTTCCTTTCCCTCTGGATAAATTAGTAGGCTGTCAAACAATCTTTCTTCCCTTCATCCATCTACCTAACTGTTGAAAACTCTGGAGATTAACAACCAAGAAATGTGTATATGCATCAAAAATATGTTGTATTGATCAAAATAGAGGGAATATTTTTTATGCTACTTTTCTATTCATATCTATTCTATTTATATCAAACGTATTAACTTTTCTATCACTGAAGTTTAAAAAAAATAAGTTAAAATTATTTAATATTAATAAAAATCATTTTTAAAATGTTACTTACAACAATGGTAATGATAGAGGATGCAGTTAATTATACAAATTGATAGCAATATTTTTTATTTCAATCTCTGAAAACAAATACATTTCCTTAATAGATGGCACTTCTTCACGAAGCAAGAAATACTACACCTAGTCACAGAATCCCTGCAGAAAACCTAACCTGATGAAGAAGCTGAGATGTAAAAGCTGGTCTCGATGAAAAAAAAAATATATATATATATATCAAAATCTGATTTTATTTTGATGTGCTAACTGAAAAATTGCAAAATTTGAATGTGAAAAAAAAATAGTTTTTTTTATTTTTTATTTTTTGATTTTTGTTTTCTATATTGACACAATGCTGAAAAATTACAACATTCAAAAGCTTACAGTTCATTTTTTTCACAATTTAATAAATTGTGAAATTTATTAATTTTCATTGCATATAAATTTTCACAATTCTTATCAAGGTACCAACAAACAAGAAAATAACCTGAAATATTAAAGTGATCAGCATAAAACATAAAGCACAGCTGTTTATCAGACTATCAACTGAAAATTTTCTAGTTATTAAGGCTTTACATTAGTACTAGATCCTCTTAATGCTTGGATAACAAAGATCCCAATGATCTTCCTTAAAGAAAACAGCAACAAAGGAGAAAAGATACAAGGCATATCACAGCTCATTCTGATCTCTGTTTATTTCATTCTTCATACATATGACTTCTTTAAAATATCTAGATCCATGCACTGCCTCTGAGTGATCTTTTTTGGAACTGACGCCCCATGTACAAGCACATTAAACCCTAATAACATCCTATGTTATTATAGTGTGATTGCTTTCAAGCTACTTCAAAGCATTTGTGGACTAAACTTGATAATGAAATAATTCTAGAGCTCTAAAGAAAGTGTTTGGAAAAATCCTTCAAGAGATATATCAAGTACCTAGTTCTTCAAAGCAATCTTGCAATGGAAAATTGACTTTGGCTTACTCTTTAGTTCACACTGTGAGAATACTGCCATACTGTAATGTTTTGATAAAATGCAGAGGAAACCAAAGTGCAATGTGAATTGGTTAAAATTCAGGCAGGCATTATGTAAGATTTACCTCTAGTCAGAATTCTTGTGAATGACATACTTACACTTTTTTTTCTTTTTTTTTGAGGATCTTTACGGAAGTTTTCAGAAAATACATGAGTTACTACCACCGATTCTTTGCTTCTTTATTAAGATCCATTACCTTTATTTTTTTCCTACGTTATGAAAGGGAGTAGATGGTCCTTTTATATAGGGATTTCTTTATTCTCCATTTATTGCCAGTATTCTGTCTTCTAATTTTATCAATTCTGACATTATTTTTGTGTTGTTTTTTTCAAAGGAAAGTGAGGAGATAAGTCTTTTTTTTTTTCTCCTTTTGAAGTTGATTAACCAAGTGATGTTTTCATAACTCAGCAGCTGTAGACATTTATTTTTGGCCGTTTGATTTCAAAACCTCTCACCCCATCCTCCCTGTTTATTATTCAAGGATCAGCTGTTCATAATTATTAAATATAAGCATCTCAGCTGTGTGCAGTGATACCAATTTTCTGCCTAGTTTTCTTTTCCTGGAAGCACCTTATCACTGCAATGTAAAACTCATTGACAGCAATTTACACCCTTGTGTAGGTAGTAAAATGTATAAAATGTTGCTTAGCTTAAGTATTTTCCTCTGAAAACAATTAATTTTACCTTATCATAATTTTTCCTTGTGCAAAAAATATACAATTATAATATAGCTTTTTCATTTATTTTACTTCAGAAAAGAAGTTCTCTGTTACAAATAACTATCAGCAAACGTGTATTTTTTGGATGCAACATCCAGTTACTTGCTTATTACTTGCTTATTGCCTTTTGTCACTGTTTGTTTATAGTGTGTAATTTGTTGGTGTCAGATTACTAAATTGAGTTTGTGTTATGGGCTGAAGTCACTAAATGGAGGCCGTGAAGGCTGGTTGCAGAATGGTTCATGATTTGGATTTGGAATGTACAAAGTTTTTGGTTTTTTTTTTTTTCCCCTATAAATGATATTTGACATGGTTCTTAGTCTGTTGAGGATTTTTTTTGTCACTTATCCTCACTGAGTATGGTACCCTAGGGATAAACGTATAGGTGCTTTCAGAGAAATCATTTTGGAAAGGCAGAGAATGTAACTGTCAGCGTTCTTGAGCTCAGTTTCCCAAAGGAACTTTTTATGTTGTGACAAAACTTCTGCAGGCTTATAGTATTACCGGTGTTGATTTCAATATTCTAGTTTGCAGTTTTTATGTGCAAGAGCATTTTGAGTAAAATGATATTAGCCTTTGGTTTTCCTTTTCAAAATGTCTTTAATTTTAAAATGATTTAATGACGTATGTAGCTAAAATCATTAAAATGATTTTATTTTTTATTGAAACTGCTATTCTGATTACCAGTATTAAAATGATATTATTAATGAGCCTGAATGACTAACATTAAATTTTTTGAAGGCAACCTCAGATCGTATTTGGTTTGGTTATGTTGGAATGAATTGAAACTACCACAATTTCCCATGGAAAAGGAATTCTTAGATTGAAGCTGCTCTATTGTTCAATTTCTGTCAAGAGAAATCAGAGGCAGTAAACATATAAGTTCTTTTCACTAATGCATCCAACAAAGATTAGAGAATAAAAAGAATGCTGTAAGTTACTTACTTGCTGATTTCCTGAACTAGAATATGATCAGATAATGAGCTCCTATCTTAAAATATAAGACTAGGCTTCTGAGAAGTTTAGCTCATGCCTGCACCTGCTCTATAGATTTAAGTAACTCAACCTTCTGCTTTATTACTTGCATAACACTTATAACCATGACGTACATTTTTCCAGAGCAGGGCAGTGGTGCTTAATTTAATGCTATTTGAATTTCATATAGTAGTTCAGTAACAGAGATAATCAGAAACTGGTGTTATCTGCAAATTTACTCAGTGCCCTCATGCAGATCAGCAGTAAAGATATTGAAAATGACTGGGTCCTTGACCTCGGGGGATCACCACTAGTGACCAGTCACCAGCTGGACTTAACTCCATTCACCACCACTCTCTGGATCTGGTCCTCCAGCCAGGTCCATACGCAGCAAAGAATGTACCTGTCCCAGCCATGGGCTGCCAGCTTCTGCATGAGAATACTGTGGGAGGGAGTGTCGAAGGCTTTGCTGAAGGTAGACCAGATCAACAGTCTTTTCCCTCATCCACCAGGCAAGTTGCTAGATCGTAGAAGGAGATCAGGTTGATCAAGCAGGACCTGGTCTTGTGAACCCATGCTGGCTAGGCCTGATCTCTCTGTTGTCCCACGCATGCCATGTGATCTTCCTCAGGACAATCTGCTCCATAAACTTCCCTGGCACCGAGGTCAGGCTGACAAGCATGTAGTTCTCCACATCCTCCTTGCGACCCTTCTTGTAGTTGAGAGTCACATTGGCAAGTCTCCAGTCTTCTGGGACTTCTCCAGTTGGCCAGGAACACTGATAGATTATGGAAAACAGCTCAGCTATCACCTTCACCAGTTCCCTCAGAACTCTCGGATGGATCTCATCTGGCCCCATGGACTTGTGGCAGTCTGGGTGGAATAGTAGGTCTCTGTGTCCTCCTGAATCATGGGGGTTTAGTCTGCTCTCTTCCCAACTGAGAAAAACCAGGTTAAAGAGTAGAGTGCCTTGAGGATACCTGGTGTGACTTTTAAAGACAGACATAAAGAAGGCATTGAGAACCTCAGCCTTCTCCTTATCTTTAGTGGTCACGTTCCCCGCCACATCCATTAAAGAATAGAGATTCTTCTTGATCCTTCTCTTACTGTTTTTATATTTGTAAAAAATTTCTTGTTCCTTTTTACCCCAGTGGACAAGTTGAGTTCAAGCTGGGAGAGCATTAGGATACACGTAAAATGCATGTAATTCACATATGTAAGGGCCCCCTTTCTTTTCTGATCAGTTAATCAAATGAAAATCAACTATATAAATTGATTTTATATATTAGCAAAGAGCACACCACATGCTGGTGCATTATTTACAAAAGAGATTGTCACCCCTTTGCAGTGCTAATGACTGCCATCAACAGTCAGGACATTTATAAGTTGGCTTGCACAGAGAGGACATAATAAAACTAAAAGTTCACTGAGAGGGATAACAAAGATGATGTAACAGTATCTGCACATGGGGAATAAATGCAATAGGACAGTTAAGCACAGAAAATAGCCTGTGGGGTTTGAGGCATACAAACTCATGAATGGCTTGGAGAAACTGAATAGCTTTATTTTTCTATTTTTAAATATAAGAACAAAGAGTCACCACCCAAAATGATCTGTAAGCACATTTGGAACACACAAAAGGCGGTGTGTCTTCATGTGACCTGTAATTCAAATCTGTCCTTCATTGCCGCATGGCACTGTAGGTGCTGAAAGTATAAATGACTTCAAAAGATGTTTTCATAAAATAATTATTTCTATAAAGTCATTATAGGCTAAAAAAATGTATAGCCACTGACTCAGGGAGTTCTTGAGATACAAGAATATGTGCAGTTCATCAAGGGAACACAATTGCCTGCTTGTAGCATTCATATATCCTTCCTGAGCATCTGCACCTGCCCATTGTTGGAAAAGACCAGGCTCAATCAGGCCTAGATGGACAAGGACACATCCATGAAATATTACAGAATCACAGAGTCACAGAATTGTTGGGGCTGGAAGGGACCTCTAAAGATCATCTAGTCCACCCCCACCACGCCCCACCAAAGCAGGCTCCCTAGACCAGGTTGCACAGATAGGTGTCCAGGGTCTTGAATGTCTGCACAGGAGACTCCACAACATCCCGGGGCAGTTTGTTCCAGTGCTCCATCACCTTTACCTTGAAGAAGTTCTTATGCATAGTTGTGAGGAACTTCCTATGCTCCAGTTTATGGCTGCTTCCCCTTGTCCTCTCTCCACATACTACTGAAAAGAGTCTAGCCCTGTCCCTTTGCCTATTGCACTTTAGATATTTATAGACATTGATCAGGTCTGCTCTGAGTCTTCTTTTCTCAAGGCTGAGCAGACCCAGGTCACTCAGGCTTTCCTCATAGGGTAGATGCTCCAGGTCCTCCACTGGTCTCTTTTCAGGAAGTCCTTGGTTTTTTTTGCTTATTTTTCACCTGAATGTTTTCCTTATCCCCAGTGAATTACATCTTCCCAATGTATATCTGTATATATGTTTATGATGATACCTACACCTTTAGCTATATATTTTTTTTTTCCAAGTTGGCAATCTTCCCTTAATGTCTCTCTGCAAATATAATAGGCAATTATTTCTTCTTCATTATGCTTAAATTGTTCATTACTCCTCCTCCGTCAGCCAAATTAAATGTACTACAGCATTTTGAAGACACTCCATCTATCCTGAGACAGGGTTCTTTACATAATCTAGACTCCAAACGTTATGTTTTGCACTGTTAATTTTGAAGGGAACTACCTGCAGACATGGTGTGATTTGTTTGGATGTAATGGTACAGCTACAGGTTACTTATCTGAAGGAGAATGTACATCAAAAACAGCTAGATATGATAATTTTAGTCAAAGTAATTGGAATACATTTGACCAAATTTGAGCTACATGTGGGTTAGCCGTACATGCTTTAGTCACTGAGAAAAAAAATTACTTCTAAGGCATTAGTCATCCTGTCTAGGGAAAACTGTTGGCATTACTGGCAAGAGAAGCATATTGGGAAACTGAAATTGCATACATGCTGCACAGAATCAGTATAGAAAATAGAATGTTTCCTTCTTAAATTATTGAATGCTGAGAGTAAGCCATTTCACAACATTTACTTGTCATGAAAATGTAAGTCTCCAAAAGGAAAATGATTGCTTAATATAATATATTTAATCAAGATCTTAATCTTTGAAGAGATGCTGTGTATATGTGTTCCCATTTCCTGCACAAAAGACATGTTGACTAGTATAATGAAATGTACTCAGTCTACTCTTCAGGAGCAAAGAAAAAGAAATGTATGAAATTATGGCTCAAACTTTTTCCAAGTTGTTGTTAATGATGATGGATATTAAAGTTTTCAGAAGTGTGAGGCATGCAGGCTTGGTCTTTCCACACTGCAGTGGATCTTAAAAGAAAGTGACTCTTAGCACATTCTGTATATACTGAAAAGTAAACTAGCTTTTGGGATGTATGTATAACATACTTTGAATTTTTTTCTTCTTTCTTAAAAAAAACAGCAACAAAAACAAAACAACCTTGAAATCATAGGCAACTATACCAGATCTAAGGACTCACTGCCTATAAATCTTGACACTTGATTTTCTGAGGTCAATCAAATTCTTGAAAAACTCAGCTTCTACTAAAACAGCAATGCAGATTCAGGCTTTCTGCTTGGGGTCTTTACTCTGAGCTCTCCTAGTCCCTTTTGCTAAGAGGATACCGTAACCCAGAGATCCTGAGCTGTTTTAAGTGGTGTAATTAGAACACACCCTTTTACATTTTTGGATTATTCTCATTTTATTTACATTTTGGGTTATTCTCTTGTTGTGTAAACTGCAGGAAACCTTCAGTATGAGATTCTGGTTGCTTTTGTTGGGTGGTATAAATAACTTAGCCTCTGCTCTAAGCAATAACTTCGTGAGTTTGAGCAGTGGCTGAACACTGACTCATGAGAACAGAGAATGGAAATGCAGCTCTCGTTCTTGGAACAGCAGTCAGTGCAGGTAGGATTATTACTTGCAGAAAATTTTTTCATAGTAGCTTGTTGCATAATTTTAAAGGACGAATATCCTCTTATATACTGACCGTAAAAGAGGCAAAAGAGCAGAAGGAAAGTCAGATATGAGAGCCAAGCATTTAAAGTACTAGGATATCTATCTTATTATGTGGGTTTGAGTTCTATTCTAATGCTAAAATCTCTCATTTAACACAAGTGCAACTGCATACCTGCCATTTGAGGCAGGGTGTTGAGTTGTTGCTAGCTGTGCAGTCAGACATGGGAAGTTGGAGATTGCTCTCCTTCAGAAGAGACTGGCTTCATGTGCAGAGACAAAGCCTATGTATTGCTACATACCCAAATGTGGCTGCTTTTCAGAATGAGTACCATCTGTAGATTTGGGAGCCTGCAATTAAGTGTGACCAGGCAATATCTGTTTCACTAGAAATCAGGATATTCCGAGGCCCAAGTTTAGTGCAAAATGGCAGCTCATTCTTTCTAGCAATTTTAAAAAACCTTCTTTCTGTCTTCTCAAGAACTGTCTGTGCTTGTAAATCATTCAATAGCTCTTGCTTTCAAGTGTATCACAGTACTACCATCTTCAGCCATGCTTTGTCTATTCTTTGGTGTACAAATTGTATCATTTTCTTCTGTCACATTTTCATGGAGAGGTGGATAGTAGCAACGATTACTATGCAGGTTTGAACTTTTTTGTTTTGTTTTGTTTTGTTTTCTTTAATTCATAGAGTTCTGTTCTAGTTCTAATGTTAATGTTAATGAACAATGGCTAATGTTAATGAACAAAAAAGAAGTGCTATCAATAATAGTTGAAAGGCAATTTAAAGAGTTTGCAGCAAGAAAAGAAAATGCTGTGCAGAAACTAGTTTTATAAATTTCAGACTTTCTTCTTAAAAGACACAGGTGGTAGCTTCCCTGTCATGAGAAATTGGAAAAGATTGGAAATCAATCAATCCTTCCACAGGAATCTATTAGACTAGGTTAATCATAGCAATCTATTACACCTCATTGATTGATTCTGCATCACTCTCTGATTCCCTGGACTTGCATTTACCAATGATTTAGGATGGCTGGCATCTCTAAAATACATGAATTGACTGTACTACTACTGTGAGTAAATTCTTATATAAGGATGCATATTAATCATAGCCTGACTGAGTGCTTTAGTGTGAAGGTATGTGTTGTCATGGTTTTATGATTTTTGGTTATCGGTATTCCACATCATAACATCATGTAGTGCACTGGGAATTCAACTGCTAATGCTCAAGTTCCGGGTACCTGTTTGGAAGAGAAGAAGAACTACATTCCGCAGGGGGCTTTGCAGTCGAGAGGAGATATAACTCCTGGCAAGGTCTCCTTATGTGCTCTTCTTCCACTCCTTTTTTTCATCTGCTCTTCTTTTGTCTCCCTGCTGCTCAACTGGATTGCACATCTCACCTCAGCGTTGTGGTGAGGCCTATCCACCTTTCAGACATTCTCTCATTATATTTGATTTATTAGCTTCAATTTAATTATATTGTATTATGGTGTGTTATCTTGCATTCCAATACTCTATTTAGTAAATTAGTTTGTTTCTCCTCAGATCGTTGCCACTGTTTTTAGTTATTTTGGGGTCCCCTGTTCCCTTTTCTGGAGGAGCGGATTTTGCAAAATCCCTCTGCCCTGCTAATCATGGAACTGGGCCTAACCAGCCCATAAACCGTTGACATCACAGCCTGAGTGCTTTAGTGTGAAGCTCACACAGGAGCTGGTCAGGAGTTAGATTTTTTTCCTGGTGTGGGGATGACCTGAAATGATCTTCCCATCAGATCCAGGGATACGAAGGAGGAAATTAGCACTGAGCACATTTTGATATTTGCCAATGTTTAATATAGTATTTATGTTGATATTTACTAAGATTCTTCTAAACAATACTTACAGAAGCAGAAAGCAGCTATGTTTTTAGGCAAGTACTGGGGGAGAATTAAATACACATTTTAATTTGCTGGGAGAAAGGAGCATATTTCCTGTTAGTAGAGTAACAAGAGCAATTAATCATGTAATGTATTTATGTATGATACTGAAATGTTTGTCTAAGAAGTCTAATTAGTTAATTAGGAAGTGTGAACATTGGAAGACCTTATAAGACATTCCTGCATTTTCTAAGAAGGCCGATCTTCAGAAATATTTTTACTCCAAGGATACTGAACAGTAGATATGTATTGAATAACTTGTAATGTTTTAAACCAATAATCATAGTGTATATATGCTTATTTCAGTTATGTAGTCTGAATAACATGTTAAGGAAGGGAAACATTTATTTAAAGCAAAAACCTGTAAGATATGTCATTTATTGTGTTAGTCATAAGCCAAGAAGAAAGGTGGATATCAGTTTCTCTTAAAAAGTTTATTTGTTTATTTGAAGATTTGTAGTAAACATTTATTTTATTGTTTTACTATATAAACATAAATATTTATTTTAAGGAAATAAGTAGTTTAATGTGTTTGAAGAGGTTTATTTAACTGAAAAAGTGCATATTTAATTGATTTATATCTGTCCAAGAGCCCAGAAACATGCAGCCATACATCACTTCATTTCCAGAGTTAAATAAACACAGATATTTTGAGTAGAATTAAGAGTACTTCTCCAGTTGTCATGGAATCAACAAGTTGAGTCCTGCTGACGAAATGTCATTTTTAGTCTGACTGTATAGGTAAAGGATCAGGAGACTGAGCACAACCCCAAGGAGGGCTCTTAAATCTTCTGCAGGATCCATAGAATGTTGGCTGATAGGAATCTTGTGCAACACTTCAATTAAAAAAAAAAAATAAAAAATCAACAAACAACTGAGGAGGTCTTACTCCTAAGAAACATGTCTATTTCCCATTCTCTTAATATTGAGGAGAAACAAGTTTCCCATCTTTATCTTGTACACCAGATTGAGCTGAATAGAAGCAAGGATACAGGATATGGGACCATGCACTTGTCACCACACTGAGTGAGAGTGCTGAGACTCTCTTAAGAACTGAGAGCCAGGAGCATAATTCAGGAGTAACCTCCTTTCAACTAATTCTCAGCACCACACGCACGTGTGAGAGTGCTGAGCAACACTGTTAGCAAAGAAGGCAAAGGGCAAAGGAAAATTGGCTGTGAGCATAGCAATGTTGTGCTGTCTGGTGGTTCTGTATGGCACTTCACTTCTTCTGAAACAGCTCATACTTTTGTCCACTGGGTGCTACACATAGAAAAGAAATGGATGCAATGAAGAATGGCAGTGAGCAAGGTATCTGTGTGTTTAGGCTGTGACAATTCTTGGAAGTTTCTCCTCTAGCATTCCTGTGCTGGCCTTATCTGTGTCCCATACAGAGTTATGCTCTTATCCCCAGCTTCTATTCCACTATTTACACACTTGCAGTGACTTTGTTATCTCTCTTTTACCACATTATCACACTGGAAGCTCCTGCTCAGTAGTTTTCTCAGTGTGGTTCTCACAGACTGCCTGTTCTATATGCAGTATTTAATTTGAGAGGCATGGTCCAGATGCTTAAGCCTAGATACTTGGCATTTAAAAAGTTTTTTTTTTTTGAGTGCACCCAGACTGACAAGTTGTGTGTCTTCATCATTACTATCTGCCACTTTGACAAGCTCTGTGTTATCAACAAATGCTACTAGCAGTAATATTGTGGTTTTTTTCAGAGCATTAATAAAACATAATTGAATTAATCTCTGCAAAGGGATCATTGTTAGAATATTCCTCATTTGATGATTCTCCATTGACAGCTGCATTTGGGCATCTGCCAATTAGTGATTCTTAATACACATAATGTGTTCTCTATTGGCTTATAAAAGACTAATTTTATAATAAAACTCACATGTGGTACTAAATCAAACACCTTATGAAAGGCAAAATTGCCAATTTTATCAAGTGAGTTAAAAATCTAATCAAGAAAAAACAGAGGTAAAATCACCATGTGGATGGAGTTAAAGAATTTGAATCAAAACTTCTTCTAAAGAGAAAAGAATTTAAATATCTTTTTACAGCTAATTTCTCTAAGGAAATTAAGAACTGAGAGCCAGGAGCATAATTCAGGAGTTACCTCCTTTCAACTAATTCCTTTGCCACCTACAATGAATAAGTGAAAGAATGTCAGGTGTAGCATCTGCAATAGGAGGTAATGAAGATACTTTCTCTTGCTTCTCTCTCACTAGCAGTTTCCTCCCTGAATATTCTTGCTATTCAAACTGTTTATTACAATTTGTGAGAGAGGCCTTAATGCACTGTGGACAAAAGAGGAGGGGGACCTGCTCTGTTGAGTTCTGTCAGTCTTTTCCCACAGTGCAACTTCTACACAGCCTCCAGGGGCTGAGACTTCACCAGTTCCCCAGGTAGACTGTTCCATGCTTGATCACCCTCTCCATGAAGAAATTCTTCCTGATACTGAATATAAACCTCTAGCAAAGTTTGGGACCATTTTATCATGTCCTATCACTTGTCACCTGAGAAAAGAGACTGACATTCTCCTTGCTGCAACTCTTTTCACGTTGCTTTAGAGGGAGAGGAGGTTTCTCCTTAGTATCTTCTTTTCCAGACTAAACAACTCTAGTTCTCTCAGCTGTTCCTCGTATGTCTTGTTTTCCAGTCCTTTCACCGGCTTCTTCACTTCTCTTTGCACAATCTTGAACAACTCAACATCCCTCTTGTAGTGAGCGGCCCCAAACTGAGCACAGTATTCAAGAATTCAAAGGGGCAATTAGTGGTCACACTATGTCCATGCAGGCCAGATGCTGTTGGCCTTCTTGGTCACCTGAACACACTGCTGGCTTGTGTTCAGCTGGATTTTTACCATCACTCCAAGCTTCTTTTCTGTCAGGCAACTTTTCAGTCACAATTCCCCAAGCCACTACCACTACATAAAATTGTTATGACCCAAGTAGAGTACCTAATACTGAGACTTGTTGAATGGCTTGCTATTGGACTTGACCCATAAATCTAGCCTCTGCAAAGTTTTCTATGGTGTTTTGTTTCTTCTCCTGGGTAACTAGCAACAGGACAAGAGAAAATGGCCTCAATTTATGTCAGAGGAGGTTCAGATTGGATATTATGAACTTCATTCACTGGAACTCTTTTAGCCTGGCCTTACAGCCTATTCTTAACTCAGTAAACCTTACACCTGTCTAAGCCACAAGCAGATAGTTTTTTCCAGGAAAACACAGCAGGAAACATGCTTGACTAAAATCCAGGTAAACAACATCCACAAACTTTCCCTCAACTATTCTCTAGGTCATCTTATCATAGGAGATAAGGCTAGTCAGGCAGGACCTGCCTTTCATAGACCCCAGTGGCTGCATCCAATCATTTGATTATCCTATGAATACTGTGTGATGTCATTCAAGATGATATGTTCCATGAACTTCCCTGGTATGGAAGTTGGACTGATATGCCTTTAGTTCACTGGATCTGCCTTCCTGCCCTTCTTGCACATTGGAGATACATCCGCTCACATCCAGTCAGCTGAGACCTCCCTGGTAAGTTAGAACAGCTGGCAAATTATTGAAAGTAGCTTGGTGAGCATTTCTGTCAACTTCTTCAATACAATTGAATGACTTCCATCTGGTCCCATAGACATATGTTCAAATTAAATTCAAACATATTTTCATTCTTCATTTTTTCAATCATATTCTTCAGCTATTTTCAGACACTTTAGCTCTGACTAACCTGAATGTAGAAGCTAGTACTCCCCCCCAAATACTGGCTCATCTCTGATTTAGAAGTGAATCCTTATACTTACGTCAGTTGTTTGCCCATGTTTATATCCACTTGGAATGTAAGTATATGTGTGTGCAGATACTTGATCTGTGATTACCCAGCTGGCGTTTATGCACGTAAATCTACAAACGTCCACAAACATCTGTGTTTGCTTGTCACAGAAAGTCTGGTTCTCAGTGAGTTAAATGCCATCCTAGTTAAAAACATAGCTTCATACCATACAGGTCTATTTGAATGTAATAGAATCTATGAGTCTCAGGTCTGAAAGAACACTCAGTCATAAACTCTGCATAATGCTGAGTTGGCGCTGAGTTATTTTCATGAGTTTAATAGATTGCTGTGAAATGGAGTCTATAAACCTATTAATAGTAACACTGGTAGAGCCTTGTACAAGTTTTCTGACAAGGTTGAACTGAAAACAATATAGGTGATGTTACTGTGTATGTACTTTATGAACAAATGTGATTCAACTTTGTTTGATTTGATAACTATGTAAAAATGATTGTAGAGCCTTCACCCAAAAATACAAAAGTAAGCAGAAAATAAGGAGAATAATTTTCTAAACGAAGTATGCCCAATTAAGCGTGAGGTAGCTAAATGCCTGATTGCACTCCCAATTTGCACATTAAATTTCATGCTTGCTTAATTGGTTCGGGTAATTGTGCGTGCAAATGAACAGGTAGTCGCGTAACCCATCATTTATGTAAGTAACTAACTGACACATATAAGTGTAATTACTTTCTTTGTAACCAAATCCAAATTCTGACTCCTTAAAGTTCATTAAGAACAAGTCCCTTCAGCAGGAAATTAAGACCAATGATCCACTGAGAAAGGGAAATTCACCCGAAGTGAGATGTTATCTTGCCAATCTAGATTATCCTAGAATGTTTTCTTTTCATCTGGGTGTGAAGGATACCATCTTGTCTGGAAGTGATAGATGGCAAGATCTTTGCAGATGTAAGCCTAGAAACAAAAAATTACTTTAATATCTACTAAGTTGTTGATATTATTCTTAAGAGGATTAAAAACAGAAATAATTGATCAATTCACTAATGATTTTTATATTAAATAGCATAGATACCATATAGGTACCTAATATATTAATGTGAGAAACCTAGTCTCATCACTGTTGTGATGTAACAGGCATAACAGAGATGGGATAATTCATTTGACTGGAAGATGAACTTAAATTTTTACAGTATGCTCATGAAGGACAAGCAAAGAAGGGAAAACTTATTATAATGTGCATACAAGATAACACACTTGCTTGGAGGTTGCAAGTAAATTTATGACAACATTTTTTAGGTTATATTTAAAGAGAAGAGGGAATAAAGACTGCAAATTTGTGTGGAAAAAAAACCCAAAATTAATCTCAATGGGAACACAGCAAAAAATTAAAAAAAAAAAAAAAAAAAAAAAGAGAGAGAGAAAAAAAAAGATGAAATATCAGTTATTTGAGATAGAATCTGGGCTTTATGGTAGAAAATAAGCAGAACATGAGTTAGTAATCTTGCACAGATATTAACATGGGGAAGTATGCTTAGAAAAACAGCCCATGCAATGTCTTCTCCTCTCAGATCTGTATGACCAAACTGTTTGTTGTGGTCCTTACACCTTGAGAAATATGTGAAGCAGCTGGAGAGAGTCCAGGAGATTTTCTTGTGAAGATAGATTTTAGGAAAACACTGAAAGAATAGAACCTGTATAACACACAGAATGGGAAATGGTCAGGCTGAGGTAACAGACTTTACGTGAATAAAAGTGTGATAAAAGGTTGAGAGGATAAGCTCTTTTCTAAGTCTTTGGACCTCTTAAAACTGTTAAACAACTTAAAACTGTTGTTTTAAGGAAGACAAGATCAAATTAGATATTAGGAAACATTTTCTAATTATAAGGTAAGAAATAGTGCTTGTCAAAAATACAGCTTTGTGTACTATGAGCAGACATCTGCAGAGGTTGTAAAAATCTTAATTGCTAGAGATATTAAAAACAGCTTAGCCACGTATCTGTTATGAATGATATAGGGATAATTTCTCCTACAGGGCTGTGTTAACTGATTTTCTCAGGGTTGCTCCCAACTGTTCTTTATATAATTCCATTATTTTATAGTCAGGTTTAAAATCATGTATTTTTAGTAATTGCTTAGGCTTTTACAAAACCAGAATTGAGAATACTTTAATAAATTAGCTACCAGCAATTCCTGACCTCCTATTGGCCTCTTTATTTAGTGGGTCTTTCTAGAAAAACTGGTTTTGCAGCTTACTTGTGCTCATCCCTATGGAGAGACCCTAACGGAAGGTTGATGGTAATATCTCTGTCCAAGAGAGAAACAGTCATGAAGACTTTATTCCTCTGATGTTGACTAATCCAAATGGTCAGGGCTGTCTGGATTGGGTAATTCACAAGGTCTCTCAGGGACAAAATGACTGTCTACTTTTTTTTTTTTTTTTTTTTTTTTTTAATTTGTTATCTTTCATGCTCTGAGCGTCTATGGGAGGTAACTGAAAATATAGCAAAATCCTGAGATCTATATGTTTAACCTTTAAGGAGAGCTTCTTTTGAATCTTTCATCCACAAACCTGAAAGCTGGAAACAGATACTGAGGAGGGAAGACTATTGTCTGCCTTTTAACTTTTCTGAAGTCTCTATCGATAGCAGTTACAAACAGCCTCAAGAGAAAGTTGAAGAAAAACAAAAAGTCAATGTTTTATTAAAATAGATATGTCTTATATTTTAATTCAGACTACTGAATTGAATTATTTTAAAAATTTTGATTCTTGCAATGAGGATTCAACAAAGTTTACTAATTATTTCATGAAAGATTAACATTGGCTTCTAAGGTCAACATATGCTGCAGAGTCTTTTTTGTAAAACACCCCTTTACCCCTTTATTTTTATGAATACCAATTTCTATCACCTATGACTGAAGTTTTGTAGGTATAATTCTGAATTTGTTACCTTCATCTCTGACAAATAAGCCTCTATTTTGTCTTACAGCAGTCTCTGTGTTATTAGGCAATGAAATGACTGAATGAAAGCAGCAAATTGAGTAGGTCTGGTCTGACAGAGAGTGAATTCAAGGAGGCAGCTCAGAGATGTCCACCCCCTGGTGCAGTGGGGCGGGAGGTTATGTTAGCAGCCACTGCAACAGGAGGTTCTCAAGAAGCCACTACCAGAAGTTCTGCAAGAGTCAAGCAAAAGTAGGTCAGTCTTGGATCTCAGCTGAGCTTCCAGAGCCATGTACTGAGACCAGAACCTACTGGCCACCATGCTGCAGGAAAAAGCTCTGAGTTGGAAATGAGTTACTGAAAACTTATGATGCCATGCAGAGATTTGCCTGTACTAGGTTAAACGGGCGTTAGTAAGATTCCTGGCCTTTGAGACATTTTTGTGCAAGGCAGAATCCTTTATGGGGAGCTCAACTCAACTGGGGTTATGGTTTCTTCTCTGAGAGAAGACAAATACATTTGAAATTTATATTTATAATAAAAAGATCACTGCCAATTCAGACTGAAAATCATAGCCATATTTTTCTCGCTGCTTTTTAAAACTTTCAAGGATCTCTGCACCATTAAATAGTCAGGCATACATTCAAACAAGCTCTCTATTCAAAACATGAGGCAAAACACTGATGCTGGAAACTCAGATACATAATCTTTATGCAAGAAGTTTTTTTGCAGTATGTTGATGCTGCTTTCAGACCGTTTTACAGCTATTAGAATTGTGCTTTACTAGGGTATATCTTCCCTGCACTAAAGTAATTAGATTTAAATGGGATGGCAATAGTGATTGAACCTTCCCACCAACACACCTTTACATTTTGCTCCATACAACTGACGACAGAAGAAGGGAAATCTGGCAGAGTGGAATCTGACCTGGTGTATATGAAACAAAGGTATGTCACTGAATTCCTCCATGTGGAAAAAATGACACCCACTGACATCCACTCATACTTGCTGAATGGTTATAGAGACCAAATAGAGGATGTGAGCACAGTGAGGTGGTGGATGCTGCATTTCAACAGTAGTGACAGTAATATGAAAGAGAATTTCTGGATGGCCATGTACAGCTGTCACACCAGGTAATGAAGACTGCTTGACCAGCTCATCCGTGTGAATTGGCTAACAGTGGTGAATATGTTGAAAAAAATGACAAAGGGTCAGATGACTAAAAACTCTTAATTGTAAGCAGAGAACAAAACTGGGCTAGGAAGCTGAAATAAGTGACATCTTGAAGGTGTCTCTGAATAAGCTTTTATGTTTTCTATAGAAAGGTGTCAGCTAGCACCTGTCCAAAATATGTAGCAACAAATATGATGGCATTAAATTCTAAATATTTTTTCAATCAAGATTCTTCTAAAATTCAAGTGAATCCATGCATATTCTCCATTTAAGAACTATTTTACTTAGCAGTAGCTGAAAAAAAAAAGTGTATCACATTTGAGTTGTTTGTATAGCTGAAGAAATCAAGGTAAGAGCTTGATGACCATCTCTTCTCTGTATTAATTTTGCCAGATCCAAGTTTCTGTAAAAATTTTCATTTTATTTGTTGGCTTAATAAATTTCTTTCCTCCTAGTGTGATCCAAACTTAGGTAAATGAAAATCATAATTTTGTAAGTAAGAACATAGATCTTATATTTCTCTAAGTTGTCCATAAAAGGTGCTTAATTTGTGTACTTAATTTATTTCTCAGGATTAGGAGAAACAAATTACAAAAGATAAGCAGTCTGTCTGTCTTGACTTCTGTCTGTCTTGTTAGTCAGCATTAGTTCACATAATCCTTACGTTGCTTGTCCTGCAGACATTAATGCTTTAATTGCTTTGTAGGTGTATGAACATTGTCTGACTGTACTGAAGGTAGAAGTAATGTGTGCCTTGTTGGCTATTGTGTTAGCCCAACATAGGCATAAAATTGGAACTGTACAATATTCTGTCATAATAATGATGTAATTTGGGCTTTGATGATTTTTTTGATACTGTTTTGTTTTTATCTTTTTATATAAATACAGATATTCCAGCTTTTCTCAAGTAGCGGCAACTAATACTTAATACTGACGGTGCCAACTAACTGTTCAGGAACAGCTGGTAGTATTTGTGCAAAAACAGTGCAGCCCTGGAACACAGCACCCTGAAAAGCTTTTGCAGCTTTATCATTGGAGGTTTTTAAAAAGTACAGCAGGCAAGAATTTGTTAGGAACAATTTAGACATAGCTCATCTAGCATAATCAAGATTCTTCTAACCTTGTTTTCTAGTATTTACTTGTTTATATCACATATCTTGAACTAATTTTTTAAGCTCCATTTCCTGTCACTGTGAGAACGCAGACTGTCAATGAAAAATAAGTTAAGTTCCTACTGTTCCCGCCATCACAGGAGTGCTGAAATAATTGACTCTAAGGTAGCCTGAGGATCCAGCACAAGAAAAATTTAATAGTAAAAGCCCACTCTTAAAACACATTGTTCTGTGAACAGCAGAACGGAGGAGGCCTATTTTCCTGTGGATGCTTGGGTCACATTTCTTGCCTATTTTAACAATCTTAATTCCCTGCAACTACTGCATTCCCCTTGTTGCCTTTTTCAATCTGTCAGGACAAGTCCTTCAGCTTTCTTATAACAGAAAGGGATATTGTTCCTCCTCAAGAACCTCCTTTGCTTTACCTGTCTCTTCAAAATGCTGCTGGGGCAAGCAACAACATTTCCTGACTGACTCAAAGTTGTGAAAATGGTGACTGGCAACTGTTGCTACTGGGCAACATAAACAGGAGAGGTGATGTGCCCCTGCCTTTCCAAAATTGGCCCCACCATTAGCAATTTTCATTTATTGCCATTTGCAGGCCTTAATATTTTTGAGACCCCAATACTTCTGAGGTCTTGATTAATATTAGCATCCAAAAATTATTCTGAGAGACTGGCAGACACACAGTGTGATCACTGAAATTTCAATTAAATTAGGTAAAATAAACTTTCAGGATAATGAAGTTTTTGGGAATCAGGCCCACGATTCTCAAACTGTTGGCAGGGGTAGTTCTGAACAAAATGTACTTTATAATAAATAATTCTATAATCCAGAATCTTGTAAGCAGTCTCACTGGCTGCTTTAAGTCAGCTTCCATTTTTGTCAGGAGTGTAGCTTCACTCTTTCATTTTACCCACAATGGTGTGGAATTGTTCTGAAAAATTAATACATATTTCTCTGAAATTTAGACTGATTCCAAGTAACTTAAAATAAGAGATTTAAAAGCTGATAATGGATGTCTTGCAGGTGTGATTAAAAAAATGTAAACACTAGGGAGTTGTATGTTCTAATGTCAGGAGTTCTTTCAGAAATACAAATGTGTTCCTTTGTACTACCTACACTTGGGAAAGCACAAAATATACTGATATTAATTCTTATTACTATAACTTGTTTTGTCAGAGGCTATACATTTTCTTTAAAACGAGTTTAGATTATTTTTCCATTGCAGGTAATGATTATAAAACTGAAGATCATCTTTGGAATATAAAACCTTGACAGTAGTTTATTAAGTAATGCAACTTTTAAAATATTTCGTGTGTAGAATTTTGGTTTTGATAACTAAATTGAAAAGAATTCATAAATCTGAAGAACAAAAATGAAATATTAATTTGTACCGTGAGCTGAACTAGTATTTGTGAAATAATCACTTCAAATACTTAAAAATAATATTCAGAATTTTTTTTTTTTTTAAAAAAGTACTCCCAAAGGACTCTCTTTCAAATATGTTTTGATGTTCTCTACAGTGATTTACTATGGCAGAAAAGAAACGTTAAAGATTGCACAGTAGCAGGAGTTCATGGCTTTGCTGTGGTCATCTAACCTAATTCAGTTAGAACGCCAGATCTGGAATTAGTAGCTCTAAGATTTAAACTGAGAGGATTATTCTATACTTGCTGGTGAACTGCAGTTCTTTTCGGGTTACAAGTATAAAGTAGAAAATGGACGTGGAAAAGACCCATCATCAAAGACCATCCCACCAATAGCATCTGAAGACTATGTACAGAAAATAATATTTCTTCGCTGCTATGCTTTTTCTATGGTTAAAACAGCAGTAAATCATAGTGGCTTTGACTTCTGAAATTTTATTCTCAGTAAGATTTTGTTATCCTCAAGCCAGAGGAAAAAAAACCAAACTCACATTCTTTCTCAAAGTGAAATTGGAACTTACTGTCATCACGTTCTCTGTCATCTCCTTTTGGAATGAAGCAGTAGAGTGAGTTTGGACATGGAATATTTGAGACTGAAGATTTGGATTTCACAGAATAATGTTTGGAAAACCGATTGCTTTAAGTGTCAAAACAAGGGGTGAGAAAGGAATGTCTTTCCCTGGATAGTGATAATTGTTATCTAAAAGATGTCTAAAAGACATTATGGCCTAAATTTTGACATCTAAAAGATCAGAAATTATCTTTTACAGATGTGCATAGATAGAAATTATATAATCTGCTTTTCAGATGAGAATTCTCCTCGTTCTTAGTCTTCTCTTCTTAGTTATTTCCACCATAATCACATGTTGTGGTGAAATTACCCTGATGTACAATCACCACGCCAGATTTTCTAGGATATTTGGTGATGTGGAAATGCAAAGCAACAGCCAAAAATAATGGGACCTTGGGGCCATATGCCCTGAAGAAAGCCCCTGGAGGGACCATGAGACCATATTTTGGCTTCATCCTCAGGCTTTCTAGCCTCAGCCACCCTCAACTCTGAGCTGCCCAGCCTGGCCTCAGCACTGAGACTGCTGTGGGACTGAATTGCAGACACTCAGAACTCCTGGCCAGGTCCAGCTGTCCTGAGATCCTGTGGTATCTATGGTAACCTGTGATTAATGCACTTTACTTTCATTAACTGTGGTATTTCCAAATTCTTACTAATTTCTGACCACATTTCTCTGGGTAAGGATGAGTTTAGAGACAAGACTGCAGGTGGTGTTGCCAAAATTGTGTAGATGACAGAGTTAAAGCTGATCTGAAATGTACAGAGCCAACAAATCTAATTGTGTGATTCCAGCTTCTGTTATGCTGCTCTACATATGAAGAGCAAAACATCTGCCTTCTCTGGAATGGCCAAATGAAAGTTTTGTTACGAAATGGAGTTTTTGCATCAAAAGGTTTGATCACCTGTGTGGAGAAAAATCACTGAGTATTTTGAATTTAATAAAATCTCTTTGATTTAGAATAACAGAAATTAAGAAACTCCAAATATTTATATGGTAATAAAGTGACTTCTCAGTATTTCGCTCAATGGATGAGTATGTCTCTGTAGACAGCAGCTCACAGACACTGCCAGTAAAGTAATTGTTTCTGAAAAGGTCCTGGAGCCTTTTGCTTGGAGTACTGGAATGCCTTTTTCCCTCTAAATGTTAGGCCTTTCCATGACTTCTTTTCACTGTGGACTACTAGTTTACCACCTTTCCATTCTAGTCTAGCAATTACTGTCCCTTACATTTCAATAAAATTGGCCATTTTCCTAAAAAAAAATGACAGAAAGGAAGGAAGGAATGAAGGAAGGGAGGGAAGGAGGAAGGAAGGAAGGAAGGGAGGAAGAGAGGGAAGGAGGAAGGGAGGGAGGGAGGGAGGGAGGGAGGGAGGAAGGAAGGAAGGAAGGAAGGAAGGAAGGAAGGAAGGAAGGAAGGAAGGAAGGAAGGAAGGACGGAAGGAAGGAAGGAAGGAAGGAAGGAAGGAAGGAAGGAAGGAAGGAAGGCCTCAGCTATACCACCATTAATCATGTTGGACAGTATCAACAAAAATAGCACATTAGATAGCTAACAATCACTTTATCTAATCTGGATTTTAGCAGCAGTATGTGAGCTATAGGAACCACACAACAAATATCAGCTTCCCAAGCCAGTGAACTGCTATGCATTCATAAAGAAAAACTTGAATTCTACTATTAAGTAGAATCATTTTTGTACCAGGACTATTGGTAGTGGAAATGTTATCACGGACAGACCCAGAGTGAGGGAATATGTGCCCTGGCTAGTCAATGCAGACTTGCCCAGCAGACAGTGGGGGAAGCTGCAAGTCACATTCTCTCTCAGATACTTCTTTCTTAAATTATACTTGCTCTCTTTACATTGCTGACAAGGGCTCCAATGATGAGGAAGGGATCCTGTGGTGACTTCCATCTACCATTCAGTGAGGTGAACTCTTACATCCTAGTCTAGGAAAGTTTTGGGTAGGCCATAACTCTAAACTCACCTGCATTGATCATGAGTCATCTTTAAACCTTAACTGTTAGCGCAGGTGATGGAGATGTTCTTCAAAATATGCTATCCTGCCCTCCCAGTAGTGATTGATGAATTTTGTATCACAAAGCAAAGAGATTTCTGAAAGATTTATAGCATGTTAATTTGAGCTTTTGTAAGATCCAATTAAGAACATACATATTTTTGAAAGTGAGTTGTATTATTCAGAAACAGCTTGATGATACTCCTATTTGTGTGTTCAACACTTTACATTTGAGCTGGCAAAGGAAAAAGTGAAATGACAGGCATGGCTAACCTGATCTAAATGTAGCATTGTTAATAGCAATCTAAGAGTCTGTCTTATTTTCCTCTGCAGCTATAAAATGATGAACAATGGTTCTTTGTTACTTGATCAAAGGTTTTTTTTAATCTACTGCCAAGATCATTTTAGTTTGCTGAACCAAAATAACAGATATCTGCTGAAGTGGGCATGAGTGAATTGTTATGCTGTTAACTTTAGTCAAGAACATAAATATATACTCAAAGAAGAATTTGGTATAACATGAGGATTTATCATTCATATTTATAATTCTCATTCATCCACTAAAAAAAACCAAATATATATATGTATAAATGTGCAGATGGAAAGCATCAGTTCAACAGGTGCATGTCTGTAGGAGCTGCAGTTACCATAATGGTAATGGATAGCTGATTAATCAGTGAGCTGGCTGGAAACTTGTGTTTAGTTCAGTTTTCAGATCTCTCATACGACTTACATGACCTTGGGTAAATCACACTTACACACAACATCTGGCATTTTATGCATTTCATAACCCATGAAGAATGAGTAGGAAGCCACATAGCCCAGCTTTTACCACCCTTACACCTTACTGATTTTCTCTGATAGAAATTGGTCCCGCATTACTTGGTGTAACAGAGGTTCCAATACTAAGCATACCATGGTTGGAATTGGAATTCAGTCTGAAGGAATCACAAGGAAGTTTTGGTTAGAAGGAAGCTCAACAAGTCACCTGGTCTCACCTTCTGTGCAGACCTGAACTACTGCCAAAGTTGTATCATTTTGCTCATGAAATGACTTGGCCAGTGAAATATTTCTTAAATTTCTGAGGATAGAGCTTCCATAGTATTCCTGGGTGCCTACTCTGACTGTGACATTTTTTTCTCTTGTTGCACCTTGTGAGAATGACGCCTCCAGGAAGAACTCTTCACCACTGTAAGGATGCACTGTTGCCTCAAGTTTAGCTTGATTTCCACCATCATCCTCATGAGTTTTTTTTCTTTTTTCTTCCCACAGAATTCAGTTGCCTGTACAATTCTGTGGATTTTTCTTGCCACTTGGTACAAAAGTTTGCCTTTACTGAAGCTCCCTGTGTCCTCTGTCACTTCATCTGTTGAGGTCTTTAGTCAATCACTGATGCACTGTGAGGATACATTTTATCTCTCTTCCCCAGGTGGTCACCAAACAAGTTAAACATATGGGATTCATTATTAAACTCTGTGGGTTAAAACTGGCTGCCAATTAAACTCTGGAACATTAATCATGACTTCAACCTAATTTTTGGTCCAGCAAGTGATTCACCTACCTTGTAGTTTAGCCATCCAGTCCACTAATCTAAATCTTACAGAGATTATTATTGTTATGTTTTTATTTCTAGTCCCATTGTTATAACTTCCAATTTAGCTCACTGAGTTAATGACAGTGAAACATATAGAGAGAAGAAGTTTTCCATTTTCATTTAGCAATAAAGAGGATTGATTTCAGTGTTTGAATAAGCTATCAAGCAGAATCTGTTCTGGGCAGTTTAAAGCTCAAATATTGCAATTTTATTGCAGGAAGGAAGGAATCTTGAGTCAGGCTGACAAGGAATAAATAGTGACGCTCCAGTCAGTGCCAAGGGACACCATCAAGGATGCACAATGACAGTGCTGGTTGAGAGGATGATAGAGCAGTGCTGAGGGTCTGCACAGGAGGTCTGGTTCAGGGGACCATGGACATTTTGAAAAGTCCTAAAATGAGAAGGATAATTACTCCTCAAACTATAAGTGAATTCCAAAGATTAATTGTCACAGCCATTTCATTTACTCTTTGCCTGCTGCCCTCCCTCCCTGTAGGTATGTTATCATTTTGTGCAGCTTACTGGTTGGGCATTAGACTCCCAGAGGGACGATGTTAGCAGGAGTTAGCACACTCAATTTCCCTGAAGCAGGAATGTTGAAAATATGCATATGCAGTTCATTAATTTTTGTTCTCATTAGAGTTCTATGAAGCATATTTATTTTACTGCTATTTATACTGTTATCTCTGGAGTTGTGTATTTACAATAAAGTATTAATATTATGAATCAAATTCCCAGAAAAGTACTGCTACATTTGCAGTGCTATTCCTACAGTATATTTCATTCAACGTGTCTGACCTTGAGAATAATGTAAATGAATTTAAGAGCAATAAGCCTGTTCACTTTAAATGAAATTAAGTATTTGCTGCAAATGAAGGATTTCAACACTTGTGTTCAAATTTTTGAAAATATTTCTTTTTCTCCACAATGGAGAAAAATTGTGTTTAGAGAGCAGTGAGGTACTTTTTCCATTTTGAAGGGAAGAATTCTAAAAACACATTAGGAGATGGAACCAGAATCTGTAAAAGCACAGCTGCCTGAAGGGAGAGGTAAAAGGAGAAAACCATTAAGTAATTGGATTAACCTCTATTTGGCCTTTCTCAGCTGACTGATATTTGTTTTGATAGCATGCTGTTTGTTTTCTTCTGGGTTTGCACACAATATAGAGGCTTTTCACAAAGACTGAAAAGAAAGCTGAAGAATGCATCTTAGTAAAAGCCCCTTAATGAGTAATAAAGTAATACATCTTTCTGAGTCTTGAAAAGTAAAGGAAGGTTATCCACATAGCCATAGTCTGAATAATACTAATGGAGTGACTGTCTTATGCACAGCCGTTTTCCAAACTGCAGCTATGAGGAAAACGTGCAGAAAGTAGGAAGCAAATGACAAAAAAAACCTTCTTCTTTTACTTGAAAATGGATTTACTAGAAAAACAAACAAACAAACAAACAAAAAAACCCACAACTATCTTGAGTTAGAATAAAACAACAAAATCCAAGGGTTTGCAAAATTGAAGCCCAACTGATTCAAGTAAAATATTTTTCACTAATTTTTAATATTAACAAGTTAAACTGGAAATCTTTAGCTTAATTGAAAAACAAGATTATTTTCAAAGAAAAAAGTGTAATATTCTTGTTAGATAAGATATAAACTGTTCTGACAATTTTGAAAGTAATGTAAAAATAATATTTCTTCTAAAATCCTAGCCTATTGTGCAGGTAAATTATTATAAAAACTCTCTAACACAAATACATTTTGTAGCATCAGTGGGAAATGCTTATTTGAATTAGGGGTCACCATTTTCATATTTAGTGTGGGGAGAACTTCAGCAAGCATAAATTACATCTTCCATTTATGTGAACAAGTTACAAGGTTTCCTTTATCTGCTGTAAATGGATCTGGTGTCAGTGGGGTCGAGCTCATGACCTTGAGCTGAATCCATCCAGAATATCCAACTCAACCTGTGTGTATTATTGAGATGGGTGTGCAGCCAAGGGCTGGATGGCTGATGTCTAATTTGAAAAGAACTAAAATGCTGGTTACAGAAAACAGCAGGAACAGATGGCAAAGATAATATTGCTAGTTTTGACTTGGAAGAGTCAGGTAGGAATGAAGTTAGTTCACTGCTGATGCTAAAAAAATCAGAGAGCTACTATAGAGAACGAGTGTGGTTATCTTCCTTGTCCTTCACTCTTATTTAGTTAAGCAGCTGAACTTTTTTTTCTTTCTTTTTTTTTTTTTTCTTTTTTTTTTTTTTTCTTTTTTTCCTGCAGGTATAACATTTGGTAGCTATTACTTTCAGCTTAGATTTTGTAATGTATTTTACTCAGGGCTATTCTTTGCAACCATCTGGAGACTGAAAGTGTAGCACAATTCAAGTATCTATTCATTAAGAACATGTCTTTCTGGAGCATACAAACTAATGTTTCTGTATTTGTACCATCTACACAGTAGGAACTAAATGGATTTTTTTTTTTAATTTGCTGGCCTGGGACCAGCTTTGCTGTAGTCTCCAGTATGTTGTTGCTGTAGTTGGAAGGAGACATGTTTCATCCCTTGCCTCGAAATGACCCAAATGTATACAAAGGACATTGCAATCATCTACCTACTTGACAGGGTCCTGGAGACCAGCAGTTAGCTTGGCAGACATGGGGCAAACCACGTCGGGGTGCATTAAACACAGCACAGCCGGGTGGTCAAAAGAAGTGATACTCCCACTGCATTTAGCATTCATGCAGCCTCACCTTGAAAGTGTGTACAGTTCTGGGCTTCAAAATATAGAAAGTATTGTAAAGTCCTTGAAAGGATTCAGAGGAAGGCAACAAAGCTGGAAACAAGCTGGAAGGCATGTCCTGTGAGGAGACGCTGAGGACATTGGGTTGCCCAGACTGGAGAGGCAGAGGCCAAGAGGCAACCTCACTGCTCCCTGCAGCTCCCTGAGGAGAGGAAGCAGAAGGAGGTGCTGGGCTCTGTCCCTGGTCACTGATGGCCTGGTGGGAATGGTACAAACTGCACCGTGGAGGGACAGATGGGCACTGGGAAACATTTGTTTACTGTGAGGGCAGTCAAATCCCAGAAAAGCCTTCATAGAAAGGTGGTAGATGCCCCATGCCTGTTCAGGAGGCATTAACCTTCATTGACATGATGTAACTTCTGATTTTTCCCAGAGGTTCAATCAGTTGGAGTTGACAATCTTTGTAGGTCCCTTCCAACTGAACTATTTTGTGTCAATATCTTCAAAAGAATTTTGATTGTATAACACTGAATGTAATTCTGTGCATGGCTGCTTTTCTGCATCTTTAACAGTCTTTGGAAAAAAAGCTCATTTTACCACATAAAATGGTTTGACTCAAACTAGTATATTTTGCTTAGCTTAGTTATCTGAGGTGGAATTTTCATAAAAAGTCATAATTTTGGATCCAAAATATTATAAAACATCTGGAATTTCATGCCTCCTTTGTGACCTCACAGATTTAGGTGTAGAGCTGAACAAAGCTAATGAAATCTGCTTACGTTTTACAAATATTTTTCCACTGTGCAATTTTCTTATGACAGTATTTTACTATAAATTGTCATGCTTCCCTTGTGCGGAAGATAGAGTGCTGGACTAACTTCTGATTCTTTGAATCTTTGAAGAATACAGAATGTAAATGGTTCCTAGAGAAAAGTAACTTCCAGTACTATAGTTTAAGACTTACAACTTCTTCCTTTCAAATTTCGTGTTGGAATTCAACAAGAGACAAACGATGAAATTAGAATGACAAAAAATATTTCAGACAATATATTTTCCTATTAAAAAATCACTGGTAAGCCCAAAGAAAATAGTATGGACTTGTGCAATCTCTACTTTTTATTATAAAGAGGAACAGAACTTGAACTTAAATTGCAAAAGAATTCTTTACCTTTGTGATTATCTTATGAAACAAAATCAGATGTAAATACCAATCCATACAAACATACACACTAAGAAACCTTTCCAGAACTGTCCTTATGCTCTCCATGAAAGCGCACTGATGTAGGGGCAACAGAGAGGTGTATCTGTGTCACCTCTGATTTCTTGCCATGGGCTTGCTGGATTGGGTATATCAGGTGTGTAGAAAGAGAAAATATGGAGTTTTAGATAAATGCGATCATGCAGGATTTTATCAGACTATTTGTGCCAAAGGATCTTATTAGTAAGCTGTGAATTCAGTTTTCATGCAGCAGAACTAACTATGCCCTATGCATCAAATATAGACCAAATGGCAATTCTAACATTTAATTCTCCATCTTTGTTCATGTTGTAGGCTGGAAACAAATACAATTCTTTTTCCTGCAATTATTTTTCTTCCAGAATACTGCTACTGATATTCACTTATGCTTCTTTGCAGAGGCTAAAGATATCTCATTCCTTACCTAACTATTAAATATCTGGAAGTTGCAGAAGGTACTATTCTGAGACTTTAGTGTAGAGACAGTTGGTCATTCTACATGCTTTTGCTATTGCTGTGATTAAGGCTGAAAACATCCAACTCCACAAGAAGCCAAAGATCTGGAAGTTAAGAGCTGATAATCTGATGTCAGAAAGCAGCACTGAATTATTTGAATGTTGAATGATTTATAGATAATAATGGGTTTTCTTGAGGCAAGAGGAAAGTGTGTTGTTAGGGAATATAATGTATCATATACTCTTGCAGAGATAAAACAGAGGGAAAGCCTTACTTAATCCCTGAAAAAGTCTCACTGCATTTAAATTTCTTGTTTATTTTTCTTCTCTCATCAGAAAAGAAAATTTATGTGCCCTGTCTTCTTATTTCTTCACTGTTTGAATGTTTCTTACAATGTTGTCATTTTATATATATTGACTTAGAAAAGACTTCAGAAATAACTACTTAGGAAGCCAATGTGGTGCATAGGTGAGATGCCCTTGGTGCGTTTATTTAGTTAAGGTAACTTTCATTCTCTTCTCTCAATATGCTTAGAAATTTTAATAGACACACTTAAAGGAGACTGTAACAAATGTGGTATCTCTTTTTGCTCTCAATAAGATTATGTGCTTCCTCATTTTGAAAATATTTTCTGTAGTTACAGGAAGCAGAAAAGGTTGAGTTCACATCTTGTATAACTCAGATTGGATTTGAATTTTGTTATAACCAATAACTGATAATTCATGTTAGGAAATATGTTCTGAAAATCCATAAAGGGGAAATTGGCTTAAATGAGGGGACCGGGATGAAATGAATTATTTTCTAGCAGCTTATTTCAGTGGTTAAATATCCCTGCCCTGAAATCTTAATTGCACAAAAAATTTTGGCCATTTTCCAGAAAACTATAGATGATTGGTTCTAAAAGCACAGGCAGTGTATTATGGGTCAAATATTATGCACTGTCACAAATTTAGATCTGAAGCAAATATGTATTTCAGTCAGGACACTTAATATAAGTTGAGTGATAAATTAAATATAAATTAAACGTACAACAGAATTTGATGTTAGGAAAAGCAAAGGTGTCAAAACATGAATCCAGAATTTGAACTATTTTCTTTCCTAAGCAGAAGTGTTAAAAGAAATACATAATGTTTTTTTTTTTTATAACTATATTGTTCCAGGAAGCTGAAACAATAGTTTTCTCTCTGTTTGTATATATATACGTATACATATATATACACATTCAATTTTCTCGTATCTACATCACACAGATAATAAACCTTTCCATCAGTTATCCTCATTCTTACACTTCTTCACTTCTATAAATTTACTGTCAGGTCACAGTCTGCCTGTGAACATCCTCCTTCTCTGCAGTACCTTATTTCATCCCTCCCTGTTGTGCTAGCTCCTAAGATCATGTAGCTCTTTCCTCTACTCCCTGAATTGATATTATTATTTCTTGAGTTTTATAAAATTTTTGATATTATGGTTCTACTTATTTTATCCTGATGAAGTTTTTTTGGCAATTAAATTATTTCTACTGAAGAACATCCTCCTGAACCTTCATTTCTCTTATGTTCTCCCTTGTCTGGCACACTGATTTCTGATGGGCTACAAAACTGATCTGGTGGTGATGATTTTCCCCACATAAAAAACAACTATGTTATTTTTTTCAAGGTTACATCAGAGTTTTAATACAGAAATATGTGTGACAATAAATACAAATTTCTTTAACGGTAAAGAAATCAGACACAGAAGTCAGGTATGTCTCTTTTCAGATAGACTGACCATTGACTTAAATACACATGTTGCAAAGACTGCATGATCCTAGGAAAAAAAAAATTAGTATTCAGTCACTCATATCTAGAACTTGAAATTGAAATCACACTGTAATTTATTCTAACATTTCATAAGCAGAGATATCAGTTAAGAAACAAATCCAATACAGTTGCAGGCAGCAAAATATTGAAAAATCTTAGAAGACTACATACTGGATAAATGTTTCTATGTTATTTATAAGATATTACATATTATACTAGGCCTTTCTAATGAATAGCAATAATGTGGCACAACTGGGAACCATTACATTAGATAAAAAACATAGGAAAATTAGCCTGATGAATGCACAGTTTGTCTTTTGATCTTCATTCTATGAACAGTTCCAAAATGCTACAAGAAAGCTTTTGGATTGCAAAGAAGTTTACTTTGTTCCAAGAATTACCAGAGTGTAGTGGAGGTGGAGTGTGGGGCTTTTTTCTATTGCAAGTGAAATTGCTGGAAAATTGAAGAAGAGATTATGCACATTTAGCTGAATCTGACTGAGAGGGACAAACCAACCAAGCTATGAAAAAGACAGTTGTACTTATCTTATATGTTAGAAAATTCTATCCATAGAATCTATCATCTATTATTTTAATGTTACTTACAAAAATTGTCCTTTAAATAAATGATTTTATTGCCTATTTCATGATAGTTATTGAATTTGAAAAAGTTTTTAATGGGAATTTTTTTTTCTAATCAAGGGAGGCCATATTTTCTTTCAGAGGCTGTAGGAAAAGGGAAGGCAGAAAGAGGGAAGATAAAAAGCTAGAAATAATAGAAACTAAAGAGAACTATTATTTTCCCAAAAAGCTGATATTTTTCAATCTGAGAAAAACTGTTGTGGCATAAACTGTTTGATGATGTGTTCCAATGCTTTCATTGCAAGTCAAATAAAAATAATTGTTTAAATATCACAAATTATCGGAATTACCTAACACAAAACACAGAATCAAAATATTTCTTATAGTATTAATTTCTTCACTCTTAAGAGAATACACTTCTGTTCTAGTGATATGCATGTTGAAAATAATAACAGTTCAGATGGCATTGCTTCGTGGCATTCAGAAAGTAGAAAACTATTGCTTGTCTGGAGCTAATGCTGTGCCTTTTATGCAGATTAGCTGTTGCCAATACATTTATGGACGGTTAAAAGTAACTAATAATTTGACTAAATTCAGTGGAGTTTTGCTAAACTGACTAACAGTGTATGTGACTAAGCATTGGCCCTTGGATTATAGATCAGATATAGAAGCCTCAGATATATATCAGATATAGAGCCCATTTCAGCAGTTGGTTCAGCGGGGTTATGTTGCACCAATGCTAACAAAACCTCACTGAACTAGCTTCCACATTGGAGTAAGTTCAAAATCAAAATTAACTGAAAAAAAAGTGAAAAAAGGGTCTTCTCCATAGTCACAGTTCTGATCATAAGTGAAAACATTAAAGTAAATCAGGAAAGACGATCACAGTTGTTCCTTGGTCGGCCTGGGACGTCTTTTCTTTCAGTGTTCTAACTGAGAAGGAACTGCTCTATTTGTGAGTGAAGTGCATTTAAGTAGTTTTGGACCATAAGTTTGTCTACAGATGCGATATGTCTTTCTCCATCATTGGTTTTGCCTGTTACGGTCTTAGCATGACAGATTTTTCAAAATCTAACAGTTCAGAAAACGTCCTCTCTAGGCTCTTATTTTTATTGAGAAAACATGCTATAAGGGAAATAAAGATCATCTCATCCAAACAGCATGAGAGCTCATTGTTCACTTCTTTCACAATGATTCATGAAGGTTCTGAAAATGATTAAGAGGGAGATAGGGGAGAGAAATAGAGGAAATGTGATGTTAAAAAGTACTCATCATTAGGAGCTGTCTCAAGTAGTTTTCTGGGGTAAAAGTCTCCTTTAAAAACAATCAGAATTAACATTGTTGCCCTAAGTTAGAGGAGGATTGTAATTTATTTTTCATTAATTAACTAAAGAAAGAGAATGTAAAGGTGATATGAATTAATGCAATTGGAAATTGGAAACCTTGAATAAATGGCAGAACATCAAAAGACAAGGCATTTCCACTTCAGTAACATACAGGAAAGTAGAGGTCACCCTACTTAAAGATTTAAAAATTTAAATCATTCTGATGGGAAACATGTCCCTTGTCATAGCTCAAGCCAATTCAGATTTCAACTTTACCAACTCATACATTACAGTTTTTGACAAAATATTTTGATCCAAAGAAGACCATGCATAGAAGATGGACTGTGTGAGTGGAAAAAGGTAGTAATACTAATATATTATGTCAGCAGAACTTTCCAGTTCGGTGCAGAATTATTATGAAACTTACAATTCTGATAGATGGAAACTGGCTTCTTGGAAACTGCTTGTAGAAACAGAATTTTTGAGAACTTTTTGAGACCATTTTCTTAAAGAAATGAGCTGATGAGACTTTATGACTTTTCGTGTCTGTTTTCCTCATTCACTTTTGAATTGTTAAGGCAAACTTCAGCCAAATATGATAAAGAAGACAGTTTTTGAAGTGACTTTGTTTCAGCAAATATCACACAAAGTGGTGCTTAGTCAGACGAGAGATTCCCACATTGATGATCTGTCTGTTGGAATGTAGATGGAAACAGGAACCACAGTAGGCTATTCAAGTGATAGTGCAGATCAGCATGTCTTCAAGAAGTGAAGTCTTGACCAGCCTGTTATCCAGCAGATAAAAATGATGAGCATACCATAAGAGAAGGGGAAATTCGTGACATCGTGGGAGAAGCTTATAAGGATTTGACAGGTTATTCCAAAACAGTGAAAGTCACAGGAATTGGAAAGGGAATCATTGTTTTAGAGGGATATGAGAGAATCATTAGTTTAGCTGCTTCAGAACACTTGCTGTTGTTTCTTCTCTTAATTTGTTCATTTCAACATTAATCATGCTGTTCTCCTTAATTATTTTTTGCCTTCCTCCTCCTTAGTTTCCAATATGTGCAATGATACTGATGTTCTTCCCGTGTCTTGCAAACACCCAGATTATTTTAAAAAAATGTTATTAGTCTACTGGAAGGCATCAATTCAGATAAGTGTAATTAAACAAATAGGACAGTGTCCGAAGATGATTTTGGCAACAATGTGGCATGAAAATTTTATTTAGAGAAAACTAATTCCGTTAATGTGTTGTTGGACTGGTAAAAAGGAAGGAGTTCTGGAAAGAATCTTCCTGGCAGTTGTGGAGAGATATAAACCTTTCATGACTGAAAGAAATAATATGCAGTCTGATTTGCTTAAGAATACATAAAAGTATGATCACCACTTGAATGAATGAACAAATTTCATGGGATATATCAGACAGAAAATGCCAATGTGAATCTTAGACAGGCTTGTAGGCTCAAAACTGTGCAAATAAGCCCAATGATGAATCATTACTATTACTTTTTGAAAGGACTGATTATGTTTATGTAGCACATTCTGACTGTTATCCTGTATGCCTCTTCACTTCTCTCTTGTAAATCAAAACATAGATTATACAGACTAAAAAAATCATGCATATTTCAGACACTTACTTGTAGAAATCATGTTGATTCATCCCTGAGGATGAGTCAAAAACCTAATGGATGTTAGTAAGTTATTTAAGTAGTCTGCCTAGACTATTTAACTAGTTCATGGAGAAGGATAAACACTTTCATAAAATGATTCAGAGGAATCAGAATCAGCTTATGTCTTAACTAGATATACATGAATGGAGTGACACAGACCAAATCTGGATATATTTAGTGGTAGGAACCCACTATAGTGTGTCTTTCTTGTTGGTACTCTAGAAAATAGCCAGGGAGAAAAAAAGGGTACATTTTATCATCTTAATTTCTTATGGAGTGAAGGTGGCCATATTGCATTCAGGCTGAAAAAGAACCAAAGTATAGTGTTACCAGAACAGTATGGGAAGAAATGATGATTCATGATCCCATTTCTTCAGATAATGTTGGAGCTTCTCAGCTATGTATAATCTCTTGAATAAAACTTGTTGAAATAATAGACTTGTTAATAATATTAGTCTATGTGAAAGTCTTACTAGTGGTAATTAATGTATTACATGCTTAAAAACACTGAAGGAGTGGCTTAACATGGCACTGAACACAGAAGCGTAACAGGTGCTGAAGCAAATGCAAAAACAATTTCAGAGCTGATAACTGTAACCAAGAAATAGAAATGGGAGCTGTACAGTGAAAGATTTCTATTGCTAGTGGAAGGATGACAAAACAGGAAATACACTTCTCTGTATTTCTGTGTTTTCACTTTGTTTAGTCCTTTATCTCAAAAAGTATTATTCTTATCTTTAGAGATGAAAATAAAAAAAAGTATGATGGTGTTATTTCTCCCCCTGTAGTTCTCAACAGTCTAAATTATCCAGATGTATAAAAAACAAGCCATTCTGTTTGCTATTCTGTTCCCATAACTACTATCAGCTGTTATCTCTGGGTATGCTGTAAATATATTCTTGAAAGCGAATTTAATTGTTTTTATTATTTTATTTCACAAACAATATTTTTAACTCAAATGTCCTCAGAAGAATTCAATCTTACATTTAAAAGCATTTTATGAGGGTATTACTGTCAGTGGTGGGTGTTAGTTGGATGGGACTGGAGAAACCACAGAGCAGCAAAGGCATTTGTTGACATTGCAGAGTTCTCCCACTGGCTCACCAGAGCAATTCATTCCTTATTTCATTCACTGAAAGAGTCAGATTGCCTAAATCCACAAGATTAAAACTTTGGGAACTGCTGATGAGTGGAACAAAGAGTGGCAGGCAGTGGCTCTGGCTTTGTAATATGGGATTCTTTTCATCAGATGAAGCGAAATAGAAAAATAATTGGTTTCACAGTTGGCTGCACTATCATGTAAAAATAATGCTCAGACAATAGCAGATCTGGCTTGAAACCAGCTTCCAGTGTTGAGCCTTGGTATCCCAATACTATTCCCCATTCCTCTACAGCTGTTTGACTATAAAATTTAGTCAACTACCAACACGTTTCATGAGCATTGTGGTGTAGAAAATGAATAGGTAAATTTTCAGTAGTTGTGCAATAACAGGTTATTTTTGTTTGTCTCCTTAACAGGAGATGAATTGTTTCATTGTGTGGTTCTGTGCTGTCACACTCTAAGGTCTTATCACTCACACCAACACATTTTAAAAAAAAAACAGTTTTAATAAAGAAGGACAATGGCATCCTGGCTTGTATCAGGAATAGTGTGGTGATCCGGACTAGGGAAGTAATTCTACCCCTGTACTTGGCACTAGTGGGGCCCAATCTCTGGTACTGTGGTCAGTTTTGGGCATCTCAATACAAAAGGATACTGAGGTGCTGGAATGGTTAGAAAACGCCTAGTTTATTTCATGGTGAAAAAGTGAAGAGCTCCAAAATTTTAACAATGTGGAAGAAAAGATCCATTGCTTTATAGATGCTGCAAGGGAAGGAGAATTTATGGTGGTTGAAAGAATATTGCTGGCTAGCTAAGCCTTTTTTCCTCCATCACAGAGAAAGGAAAAAGATGACTTTCAACTTAATTATTTAAATTGCCTCTTCTTTCTCTGTTGCCCTAAGAGCAATTAAATATTTGGACACATCCCTTAAGTCACTGACTAGCTTTATATTAAAACATAAGGGAAAGAAAAAAGGGAAAGCCAAATTGGAAAGACTGGATAATAAGTTATGAACTGCAACCAAGGACATAAAAACTTGTGTTTGATGTCAGCCCGTTAAGCGGTGCTTTAATAGGGTGAATTGCAATACAATTTGCCACCACCTCTTCACATATAAGCTCCTCTGCACTCATTCATTCCATATGTAAAGGAGATATTGAAAGCCTTAGCATGACTCTATATTTTCCAAGGAATAAACAAGAATTTTAATGTTTACACATTAGAATTTAACACACTAAAATCTTCTATTTATCATGTGATGACAAAAAAAGCATTCAGAAATTATGTATTACTTACCAGCTTTGTATTAATCAATTTGTGTTTCATTGGAACTATTCCTTATCTGCAGTATAAAAAAAAGTATTTCTATTTATTAAAGAATTCTTATTAAGCTAATTTTAGTTATAGATTCTAATTTAAAAGAAAGTTTCATTAATTTTATGAAGAAGTACAAACACTAAAAATAATTAATAGAAATCCTTTAGTAGTACTATTACACTATACTTTTGGGATTATGGTATATAGTGGGTTTCAAGAAAGGCAGCCCTAAGATCAGTGACCAAGATGAGATAACAACAGCTTATTAGCCAGTGAGCAGCATGTCATGAGGATGCTGTGTCTGCTCCTTCCAAGGGCTCTCATCATAGCAAACACCTGGCTGAAAGCAGTCATTGAGCTCTTTGAGGCCTCTCCAGACACAGGAACCAATGGCAACCCAGACAGAGATCCTCAGGGAGCATGCAGCTAACTAGGACTCAGACTGCAAGGTGTGCCCGAGCTTTCTGTCAATGTCTGCTGACAGAAATGAACACACGTGGGAGGTGTGCCTGGGTTGAAGAACTGCTCAGTCTGGGGGCAGAGCTCTGGGAGGAGGTGGGCTGTCTGGGAGGAGGTGTACTAGGGAACCAGAGAGAGAGATGGACTGGTGGAATTGTTCTCTGCCATCCCTTGAGACAGATGAGTCAACCAGGCACAGCATAAGAAATGAAGAATCCTCTACCCTCCTGCCACCATGCAGAAGGAGGTGACCTAAGGGACAGAAGGGAATGGAATCAGATTTCTGCTTTGGGCAGCAGGCTAACCCCCTCCCTGCCTACCTCACCTTCACAGATGCTCTTAAACACCAGATATGAGACTCTGAAACTTGATGGACAGGCAAATCATGATATGGTTAAAGGTCCATCCATATCAAAGAGGCCACCTAGAGCTCATGCGCCTATCTCCCGTATCATAACAACATCTGCCAAGAAAAACAAAGGTGATGTTGTTACAGCTTAGTCATTTCTGAGGGGAAGAGAGGGCCTGATATTCTGATCAGACCTGACTCGTAAGGAAGCCTGCTGCCTCCTTGGGTCCTGGGTAAGAGACATTATGAGAAAAATCACTAGCCTGGTATAGCCCTCTGATTGGTATCCGTTATTTTTTTTCATATTAGTGGTGATGAGGTAGCAAAAAGAAATCCAAGGTCAATCAAAAGGGACTTCCAGGCTTTTGGGTGATTTGTCAAGATCTCTCCATAAGACCTCTCTACTTTTGAGGGACTCAATAGTTTCTATTAATTTAGTGTTGTCTTGTAAAAATAATAATAATAAAAAAACAGCATTAACATTGACAATGATAAAGAAAAAACAAAAGAAGGACTGATATTTTGGTCACTCTTGATGTTATAACACACTAAAGTAGGAGTAAAATATGTTCAGTATGCAAGAAGTGTGACAGAGCTGTGTACACAGAGCTCTATCATCTTTGGTAGGCATCTGACACAGCAGAAATGTCTTGCACTCTGGACAATTGAGGAGTAAGGATAGCCCAGCAAGCGATTGCCTCCACAGTGTTATCATTGAGGAATTGTCTGAGGTATTTATAATGTACCCAATAATTGAAACAAACCTTATATTCTATGTAATTCTGCGAGAAGGAGAGGTAGGCATGGAACAGTTGGGAAAATATTGTTTAGAGTTTGAGATGATTAGCACTCATGTTGTTTTGAATTCCATCTGGCTGCTGGTGTATTAACTTTATATTATACTGTTTCCTGTGTTAAATCTTCTAATTCTTGAAGAGAAAATTGGAGGGACATGGAAAACAGCCAATTTTTTTGTGGGTCTAGGGACCCAACAGCCAGGTTAAGCACTTGGTACTTAGAGACAGATTTTCCTTGCTTGGATCTGCAGTAACTGTGTGCTACAAGAAGATATTTCGAACATGAGTAAATGCTTGTGTAGCATATCCCCCATCATAATCACTGCAAAGATATGAAGCCTCCAGTGCCACGTTATTATTGCCCACTTTTTGTTCAGTAGATATAGATATGTAGATAGTGATAAATTTTGTGAAACATCATCTCTTCATCTGATGAGAACAACGTCCGATTAGAAAGTCAAGTGAAGACATACTCTTATGACATCTAGGTGACAGGCTATTAAAACAAGAGAGGGGAAAATAAGAGGCAGTAATGTCCCAAATCTAGTACTTTCTTTTTGGCAACTAAAAATTGTATGAGATGCAGAGAATGTTGCATTGCACTTTATAGATAAATAAATTTTTCTAAGATTATGATTGTATCGAAGCATGCCAAAGTTAAGCATGGTATATAGTACCATACATGAACCTTATACTGTTTCAGCCCTATGAAATCTAGAGAGATCTGCTCTTAACTAGTTGAAAATACAGCAAATGAAGAAAGATGACTTATTCTCGGGCCTAATTCATCCTACCTCTCAGATAGTTACTGCAGAAAATGTAGACTGTCATCAGCAGTTACCTCATGTCTCTCATCACTGACTACAGATTTAAAATTGACTGAGCTACTGCCTTAGGCTGGACACCTGACAAACCACTGATAAAGTTAAATGAGATAAATAATATCTAAAGTGCCCATTGAGTGATATGGTTCTGAATTCACAGAATCACAGAATCACAAAATCACAGAATCACAGAATCACCCAGGTTGGAAGGGACCTCAAGGATCATGTAGTTCCAACCCCCCTGCCTAGCAGGGCCACCAAACACACACATTCAGATCAGGTTGCCCAGGACCCCGTCCAACCTGGCCTTAAACACATCCAAGGACGGGGCATCCACAACCTCCCTGGGCAGCCCGTTCCAGGGCCTAACCACTCTCCTTGTATAGAACTTCCCCCTAACATCCAACCTAAATCTTCCCTCCTTCAACTTCGATCCATTTCCCCTAGTCCTGCTGTTGTCAGCCCTTTCGAAGAGTTTATTCACTGTGAACTTCAGCTGTTCTACTTTTGTGTAGCAGATTTTCTTCACTATGACCTACTGGGAAAGAAGAAATACAGCCTCAGAAAGTAAAAAGGATTATAAATTTATTCTGATAATGTCTAGAGTAATAGAAATCTATTGGTTGGTTGTTTTTCACTCCTATATGTCTATAGAAATTAGAACAGCTGCAGGTACAGGAATCTTAAATAACAGGATTTTCGCTTCTACATGTTGCTAGTACTCAACATTTCTGAATGTCTCCTTGGGATTCACAGATGTTTCATTATCAAAGTGAGCTCTGAACTACAAAAATTAAGTTTAATGCAGACCAACATTTTCAAATGTGTTTGAAAATATGCCATAATAACGAAAAATAGAATGCAAGTATTTCTACAAAAACACCTCAATGGTGTTTTGGAAGCTAGTTATCTTCAGAGGAACCTGTACTGTCTCCTTATGTCAGAAATTTTTCATACAATCTACTTGTAATTTGCACGGGAAATGAAATGAATTCCCTATTCATAAAAGTAAACAGGGACATGACACATCCAAAGATATTGCCTCGGAAATAGTTGCAGTATTGAGCAGCTCTCCAGTTGTGACTTTCTTCTCATCTGCTTTCACTCCTGTCTTCCATTGGTTCCAGAGGTGACCAAGTCCTTGCAGTCTTGGTCTCTCCTTTCAGCTGGAGTGGGAAGAAATGGAAGATGATTTTCCTCAGCAAGGAGAACTTCCTTTAGCTCATGTGCACTAATGTTTGTGCCTTTAATCTATCACCCTCATGTATGTGATTTTCTACACAATAGCTTACCCACAGATGTCTTTCTCACAAGTCCCGCAACTTCCCAATTTAAATTTAATCATTTTCTTTCACTTAAAAATTTTTGGTTAAGTTCTATATATAACAAAGGAAAAAACCCACAAGAAATAGATGATTTAAAATTAAATAAGGAACTTACTTATACTATAATTCTATAGTTCTATGACAAGCCTAAAACACTCAGCTCCATACTAAAATTAGACATTTGTATCTTAGCCAATGATTTTATTTTTAGAGCATGTTAGTAGTAGATGATGAATGTAAGAGAAGGGCTTTAACGCTGTAAAACTACATGTATCTAAACAAAAATAGAGGACAGTACATTCTTTGTAGCAAAAGACTTGCAGTGGTTGAACAGCATATAAGCTACAGAAGCAGTCTCTATATAAAGGATGGAAAATGTCAAATGGGATCTTACTCAAACCTTGTTAACTGCTCTGTTGCTACATTTTTTTTTTCACAGAATCTGTGATGTCAACTAAATTGCAGAAACCCTTCTCTCTGCAGTGTGTCAATCACTACCATCCACAATGCAGAAGTTCACAAGCAGATGTATCTTTAAAATACTCCTTATTTATATATATATAAATAAAGTATATAAGTATATAAATACTTATTTAAAATAATGACAAGAGTGAATAGGTCTCCTTTACATGGATTTCTGACAATATTTTTACAATCTTTGGTTACATGGGCTTAAAATTCCCACTAATTTTATTTCACCAAAACCATAGGACACCTAAACACTACTAAAACCTGAAAATGTCTAAATTATTTTTTTCCTTAAATCATTACATTTCAGGCAAATTAGAGGCATGCTACTGGCTATTTTCTGAAGGCTGAAGCACCCAGATGTTCCATTTTCAGTGACACTTCATGTTTAATAACCTCACCGTCATTGGTAATAACTCTCTGCTTTTGGTTTGAAAATGAAGATGTGAAAAGATGCTTTGATACTTTAGTTTTCTGTTTTTTAGGGAAGCTACCAAAATGGTTAGCTAAATGACCAATCAGTTCAAAATTTGGATTCAAAGTTGGATCCAAACATCCTACAAGTCTATATGATCCTGTTAACTTCAATGGCCACACTACTTGTGCCCAGAGATGATAAATAAATTGGTGAGATTTTCATGGGAAAACACACTTGCAAGTTAACTAAAAAGGAAAATTTGCCTGACTTAAATAGTTATGTGTGATCCTAAACATTTTTTAGAAAGGCAGATAAATAGATAAAGACTTCCGCCTTCCAAACCATCTCCAAGCAGCAGTGATTTATACAGGTTTTCTCAAACTAAACTTTTACCCACTCAAAACAAGGTCAAGGAGAGAACAAAGAGAATCAGTTTGGAGAAGGAGTGACCATGTCTCTGACAGGAAGATACAATACTTAGTGAGGCATATGGAACATTCTCATCAAGTTGTCATCATGTTGCCTTTTTACTCATTGAAATACTACAGCTAGGCTGTAATTTAACAGCATGGTACTCAAGGCTCCCTCTTTGCATTGCTTCTGAAATCAAAAAAACAAGGAAGTTGGGTTGCACTATCATTTATATATCTGTCTTGTAGCTAGAAAATATGTTTGATTATTAATGTCAGCAACTTTGTTTTCCCATTTCCTTAAGAGACTCAAAACTAAGAAAACCTTCATTCTGTAGTGCCCCTCAGTGGAATAAAGAAGTTGTTGATGTGTTTCTGTCTAATTTTTTCAATAATTACGATTTTTCTCTTTGGTGATTTGATTTCAGACAATTATTGCTTTTTCTGGAAGCTAGAACTTAGCATGCAGTAGATAGGAGAACAATTGTATTTCTGAGTAAATTTTACCACAAAATAAATGAGAAAACTTATAAAAGTGAAAAGTATCCTGTATAAAAATATTCTTCCAGTACTAGAAAATGAGACTATTTGGGATTTTCTTAACAGAGAACAAGAAAGAGAACCTAGGGGTCAAAATGGTCATCTAAACAAGGATATACTTCTCTCTTTGAGAATAAGCTATCTATACAAAGTAACAGACTGAAAGCTGTAAACAAATCTTGTCTGTGTGTATTGGTAAAACAGAGCCTCCTTTCCCTGCATGCATGATGAACGCATCACTGAATTATTTAAATTGCTGGGATTTTGGACCAAGTAAATTAAAATCATGTTCTAATAATTTTACTAATTTCTGTTATAATAAGAGATAAAACAGTGGACAAAACTCCTGAGGAAGTATTTACAGCAATATCTAATACAATCTTTGAGACACGAGTACAGAAGAAAAGATTGTTGTTGTGTGGAGGATGTTATTACAAACAAGCACACAAAAAATTTCATAAACGAAGACAGCAAGCACAAAGGATCATGTTCCTTCTTTTTTTGATTAAAAAGACAACGGCTCCTACATTAAGAAGCACACTGTACAGGAATGCTTTGCTCACAGGTGAATAATATGATTCTTTATCTCTTAGTTAATTGGGAATTTTTTGAGAACTTTAGTCAGGAGAAATGGGTAATATGAAAGCTGTACATCTGACCTTTTCAGCTGTATAAATAATTATATAAATCATATTTTAATTTACCCTTGTATTTCTTAGTTCTGGAAAACTACAAGATAGGAGAAATAGATTCATCTTCAGTATATTATTCTTTTTTATGAATGTTCATAATCATAGGAGGTTCATTCATGAGAATTCTCACAAGACATTTCCTTTTTTTTTATCAGTTATCAGCCCTTCACACTTTCACATTCTCCTCCCAGTGGTGTTCACATTCCTTTATCTTTTCTTCTTGGCTTCCAGTATCTTGTATCCTTGGTAAGAAGTGCTAGTGTTGGTACGTAACTGTGAAGAGTTAGCTGCTGACTCTATGTGAAGCCCAAAGCAGCTTAAACAAGTGCTTTCTCTAAGGGAGAAAGACTTTCATTCATTTCTCACTGTACCAGGTGGATTATACAGTAGGATGCTGGAGTGGATAATAAAGCACTAAGTAAGATAGGAAAGGGAAGAGACTCAGTTGCTCTTCTGAGTGTTTATGCTCTGGCAGATAAAGACATCCCTCTGCAAGTGGGCTTACTGCATTTCTGTTCTCTTCTGTTGGATTAAAGCAAAATTTCACAGAACTTTTTCTGCAGGGAATTTTGCATCTAAGCTGGACCATACTAAGTTGTAAATGGCAGTGCAGAGAAAAAGCTAGGGTATTTCCAGGGTTTGGGATCAACAGGAGAAATCTTCATAGTGATTTACAAATTAAACATGTTCTGTCTTGAGTTCTAAGTGGAAAATGTAATATGGAACAAATAGAAATTTGTTGGCGTTCTGCATCAATTAGTAAGAGTAGGATGTGTATAGATCTGTGCAACAACAAGCTGCAGTGTGCTACCTTTTGCTAACAGCCAAATTCTACCTAGACATTTGTTCACTGCTTCAGCAGGGTAGGGGAAGAAAACTGGAAGAATAGAAATGAGAAGGCTCATGGGAAGAGGGAGCTCAGGGAGCTTGCTTGCTAATTACCACCATGGACAAAGCAGGCATAGTTTTGTGAAAGTTAAATTTATTGCCAATTAAAATAAATGTCATTAATAAAAATGTCATTAATAATTGGATTGTAGGAAACAGAAAGGCAAACATTCAGACAAAACCCTTCATCCCCCTTTTCCAGAGTCTACTTCAGTCTCAACCGCCCCTCCTTGATCAATTAGAAATGACCCACTGTGAGAACCCACAGTTTGCTGGAAAGATGGGATGAGAATTAATTAACTCTAGAAGCTGTAAAAGGCTGAAATCAGACTCCAGCTGCAACAGAAGTAACAGTGTGAAACAATGAATGCGGTCAGAGGGCTGAAGATGAGATCAGTGAACTGTATTAGCAGGAGCAGGCAGCTCTCTGGTGATCACTTTGCTCTTGGCTGAGCAACATAAAATTTATCTATTGGGCTTCTGCAAGCCTTGATGAAGCCTTTCCGTTCCTGTTTACTTCAGCAGAATTTTAGCATCTCAGGGAAAGGTGAACTGCAAGAGGAGTTTCATCTCATGAAATGTTGATTCACCTGCACAACAATCCTATGGAGCAATAAGCCTTTCATGTGCAAAGATTCACCAAACTCCATGGGCAGAGAGACTTCAAATCCCAAAACAGGGATGTGCAATTAGTTGTGCTGTCTTCAGACCATAGTCTGGTTCTTGCATCACCTCCTGGGTTTTAGCAATTGCTAGCATAGACAAGCCATAGTTCTTAAAAGTGTTTAAAAAATCTTATTGTAAAAAAATCTCCCATTTTTTGGTCTCTCTGTTTCTTGGCCATCGAGATCATCTTGAGCTCAGATTAGTTATAGGAGAATGCATTTTTCTTTCTTTTCTTTTTCTTTTCTTTTTTTTTTTTTTTTCCTAGTTTTACAATAATAGTTTAAATAAGTATCTTGACAAATGTGGGTTATTTTGGTACCAAATGAAGTTCTGTCTTAAATGGCTGTAAATAATTTGACTTAACTGTTAGAGTATAATCCATAAAAAAAGTGTGTGGAAACACTAGTTAAGATAAGTATTGCAAAAAGCCCATTAGGAGTGAATAAAATGGGGAACGATTCATTTTCAGCTGAAAGAAATGCCATCTTCATATTTATAGGATTTGCAATTACTTAGCAGTAATTACTTAGTAATTACTTAGTAGGAATAAAATTTTACATACATAAACTCCTACCTTCCACTTTTGCATTCACAAAAACAATCTTACAGTCACAGAAACACAGTATATAACCTTTATTTTTCAAAACAGATAACAATCAGCGTATGATTTTGAAATATTTCAGGCTAATTTGAGTAAAGCCATGCAATTCAAATAATACTTTTTAAGGTTCCAGTTGAATTTAAAGAGAAAAATGCTTGCCATTTTGAGAGCACAACTGTTTCCTTTGTTCTTAGAGGATATCAGATTGATATTAGAGAAGAAAAATAAATAGCTCATTTCATATTACTTTTTCAGTGATAATCAATATTTATGTTTACAAAGTGCTCAGAGGCATAACTGAGACATTATGGGAATGATACGTGAAACATATCCTCACCACCTCTCAACTCAAATGAGAAAGAAAGGTTATGGCTAATCATAGTGTATGGAATTGACAGTGGTAAAGATTGTTGAAAAAAATGAAGGCTTATAGTGCAATCTTGCTTTGATTATTGAAATTGGATAAAGTCCTGAATGAAATTAAATGATTTTTGGAAAGTTATAGTCTTATTTTAAGATTCATAATACTAGCCTAAGGCAATAACATCCATAATAATATACACATAATCATAAATTGGGGAAAAAAAACAAAACCAAAACAAAAGAACCCAACACTGGAAATATAAAAAGGCCTACTGAAACAAAAGTAACAAGTGACATTTTATCGTGAAATATTCTCTGCCAGCAGCTTTATATCACTGTAAATCTGCGAAAATGATTTCACAGGTAACAGTGGAGGCCTGAACTTTTTTTTATCTGCCATGCACTCCAGTACGGAAATAGCTCCTCCTAGAGAATGATCCTACCTCTTTTCAGAAACCATTATCTAAGTTGCTTGTTGCAATCACAGATTTTACAGCAAAGGACAAAATATGAGACTGGATCTAGTCTATGTGAGTCCGTAATCAATAATCAGAGTATCAGCTTGACTCAACAGTGCAACAGCAAAGCAATCTGAATTGCATTAGTTTGTCAGAGATTCAGTTGTCCGAAACACATGTGAGTCAGTTATTTAATTGAGATATGAGCAGGTTGGCAGGCAGAGAGAATGGGGAAAAGCAGTGATATTGCCTGGAATTATGCAGAAAATAGAGCAATGGATTGTTACAGGTGTGGTCAGATGCTACAAGTATCCAGTTTTACAATGAATGTAGTGCTCCTTCAGCTGGTAGTTGTGTCTCTAAGATCACTGCTGTACCTTTCATAGATTCAACGCAAGCATACAGCAGCTTGAGAAAATGCGTAGCATTTTACATTGTCAGATGTATAAACAAGCAAGGTATTGATTTTCAGTTAAGGGTTTTCAGGGATTTAATGTCTTCCCATCACTTTCCTAAGGTAACCAATCAATTATTTCTATAGAAACAAACAAAAGAAAGTTGAAGATAGGCTTACTTACTTCCAGTTCTCATCTATAATTTATCAACAGGGATGTATTCTGAAAAAATCCTTCTAATAGCTCAGAAACTCTGTCTATGGGGAGGAGTTACTTCTAGTAAAATCAACTACCCAGATTATTGCATATGCTTCTGATTTTATTTTTATTTTTTCTCTCACTGATCTGAGATTGTAACAAATTGGCACGCATGCACCCTGGGTATTTGGATTGGTTTCATGTTTTGACCAGCATCATATATCACAGCTTTCCATCTTATGCTCATAGAAAATGGTTGGCTGGTGTATCCTTAATTTTCATGGTTTTTGCTGCAAATAGATCTGATTTTGTTTTGTTTTGTTTTGCTTGTTTCTTGGGATCGGCATGTTGATAAAACATCGATTTTTCTCACCTTTGCCATGTTGTTTTACTTTCTCTTCTCACTTTGGGCTTTATAATGTGAACTACTTGTACTTTGCCAGCAGGCAGGGCAAACATAGTGCCTTTAACTGCTTCAGGTTAAACAGAAATATCCATCATTAGCATGACTTGAAGAATCAACTTACTGGTAGTATGCTGAGCTGCTGATAGCAATTGTGAACTTCAAGCCACAATAGTCAATGAGAAATAAAAATAGCACCAGTTGCAGGGCACATTTTCATGATTTATTGAGACTTTCTCCTGTCAGCAATTTGATTGAACTTTAAGAAGAAGTGATTTAGGATTGCCGGCAGTCTTGCAATCTTGCTGATATAAAAGCTATGTTCAGCCTCACACTCCCTAGTTAAGAATAAATGGAAAACAGACTGACTTTAATGCTGAGCAGGTTAAGAAAAACGGAGCTAAAGAGGCAGGAAATCACACACACGCTCACACACACAATCAGGCCAATGCTTTGTTAGCAGCCTTTCCACGAGAAATGGGGTGCTTTTACTTCTCTGCCTTTGTCAAACACAGCTTATTACTCTTTGTTTTGCCCGTGTCTCATGGAAACTTTTCCAGGTACATGTGACAAATGGATCACATTCTTGCAATGACAAGTACCACTGTGACTACTGTGGACCTCAGCAGAAAAGATAATGTGCAAAATGCAAGCAATCACAGGACTCAGTCTCTCTACTGTCCTGGCTTCCTTGTCTTTCTCTTGGAAGTCTTTGAGTGACTCTTTTCTTCCTTGTCTGAAGAAGGATTGGTAGGAAACTGCAGTCCAAATCCGTTAGGTCCATTTATGAAAACACATTGAAAGTAGCGGACAGGAGCTAGGAAAACAAAGAAGAGGTGGTTAACATTTATAATTTCCAAATCAACACCATGAGTCTCTGTTGTATTCCCTCAGAAAAGGACCGTATAATTTAATTCCCATTAATTGAGTTACAACAACACACATCTTTATTGTCTCACAAGGCAGACTGCACATGTCAACAAGATTTTAGCTGAAGAGTTCAGCATGAGATATTTGTAGAAGTTTAGAAACTATAGACAATTTACATTTTTTTTCCATTATTCCACACAGTTGTAGGCCTTTTTTTTTTTTTCCCCACAGAATATTTACATTCTAGGATAGCTGAGTGGAAACTCCTGAAAGCAACATGCATATTTTCTGATCTTGTATTTCACAGACACTTAGAGATAGATTGAGAAGTTCCAGTAGGTCTCCAGTGAAATGGTGATGGTGGCATTTTGTATTAGGGTTCAGATGAGTATATACATGTATCTATTGGTCTGAAAAGGGCAATACATGGCACTGGCTCCTTTTTTTGATTTTTGAGCACTGCTCTGTATAGTCACACTTCATTGTGCAATATTTTAACGGTTTTCAGGAACAGATCTTTTCAGCACAGATGAAATAGACCTTATTTGTTACAGAAGCTGAGTTGTGTGGACTCTGAAATTAATGCTGACAAGATTTTAAAAGATAACTATGAGTCTGGCATGCATTTGTGAAAACGATTGGAGGAGTGCTGGAATCTGAAAAAGTTAGTTCTCATACAATTATTTTTCTGCTGACCATTTCTTTCCTCTGCTGTTCATTCCACATTAAAAAAAAAAATAATAAAAAATAATAATAATAATAATAATAAAAAAAAAAAAACAAAAAAAAAACCCAAGCTGTTTATTCTAACAGGTCGATCTGAGATGGACTCCAAGGCTCCCTTGTGTTTTGAACTCAAAAGCAAGGTTTGTTTATTTACCGCCAAGTCACAATAAAAAGTTGAACACAGAATGGTGTGTCAGAAATGCTGGTATGTTCAACCCAATTATTTTATCCTCTGTGGCTTTCTTGCTTCACTCATTCAAAGGTTAAGTATATACTGTCTAAAAGGTGCACTTGAAAGTGATGTTAGAAATAAGATTCTTCTGAAAATGACTTACTGCTTTCCCTCTAAATCTAAGAATAGAACCATTTTTTTCCCTCAGGTATTGGTATTTTCACTGTGGTCCTCTGTAAGATGAATCCAGGATCTCTTTTAGAAAGATGAAATTAGATTAGAGAAATCACTTTCTGATTAGAGCCCACAGCAAGGATATAGAGATTATTATAAAGGCATTTATAGAAACATGGAATCATAGAATCACAGAGTTGGAAGGGACCCACGAGGATCATGGAGTCCAGCTTCTGCCTCCACACAGGACCACCACTGAAATCCTACATATGAAAATGTTGTCCAATTCCAGCAGTCTTGGTGCCTGTTTCATGCTTGACCACCCTCTGGTGAAGATCTTTTCCCTAACCCCCAAATTACCCTCCCCTGATGCAGCTCCACGCTGTTCCATTGGATCCTGACACTGTCACCAGACAGCAGAGTTCAGTGCTACTCCTCCACTCCCTGTGAGGAGCTGTAGGCCACCATGAGGTCTCCCCTCAGCCCCCTCTGCTCTGGGCATCTCTTAATGTGGATCAGCTATATTCTCTGTGTTTGCTTACTGTGTGGTATACAGTAGTTTCTGGGATATATAATAATTACAATTAACAGGCTTATTTCACTCAATAAGATATCTTTCCTAAGTAAAGCTAATTAAAAACAATAAATTGCCACAAAAGAAGCTATGATTAAAACCAATCGTTTCCTATCAAAATGCTCTGCCAGAGATTTCTCAATAGGTTTCACTTAATTAAAAAAAAAAAAAAAAAAAATCAAGACTAAAATCGACTCCCACTGAGCATCAATTTGATAAAAAAATATTTTATAGGAAAGAAATTGCCAATTTAAAACTCACCTTTATCTTTTAAAATGGAAATAATTTCTGCATATTCCTCTAACGGATATAAAAATTAAAAAAATAAAAATGAAATAAAATTTAAAAATAATTAAAAACATAGTCAGTAGCCAGTTCACTCTTATGAAGAAGGCAAGTAGGGTATCATGCACTTTCTAGCCTCAGTAAATACCAGTAAGTACTTTATTTAAAGACAGTAGAAATCGTTTCAAAAATAACTGTGCATGCCATCAGAATGCAAAATTCAACTCTTTCTTTCACACATTCAGTAAGACCTGATACATACTCGATCTTTTATAGGAAGTACTTTAAACATGTTTATATATATCATAATCAGCATGCTTGATACCACAGCATTTTGTAAAGAGGTCATTTTTAGTTTTTGGATGGTATTCAAACTTTTTTTTTTTTTTTTTTTCAAACTGTCTTGGTTAGTTTTCCTATTAATACTCCCAGCACATAACTGCTCCTCATTGTTTGCCTTTTTTTTTTTTATTTTTAAAGCATATAAAACAAACCCAGTCGCCTATACACAAGAAATCCTTTTCCACTATTTCTCTTTAATGTTGTCCTTTTCAACTGCTTTATCATGCAAACCTAAGCTGCAAAAAAAATACAGATAAAATGCCATTCAAACAAATGCCAACATCTTTGGAACTATGTATGTATCAGAATCTGCAGCATTGTTACGATGCACCATAGCTACGAAACAAATTGAATTTTGGCATGCAAAGAGGACTATGAATGTAACCCCTTCTGCTTTCATAATTCCCACATTAAATATGAATACAGAATGTGTCTTCTAACTGAAGAATGTTCCCAATTCTAATGTATTGTCTCATATCTTCAGGGCAAATGTTATTTAAAAAAGAGCGATGAGCAGTAGGAAACATGGCTTAACATTGTAATTCTTTCCTTAGATTATCAGAGGAAAAAAGTCTTATATCTGGACTTATGCTTTTGGATAGGATGTAATGTATGATAGCTTTCAATTCTTTAGCAGAAGAGGAAAAAGACTGGGTGTCATGCTTGAGGCCTTTTTTCATTAAAAAGTTACTCTAGTGCTTTAATCATCTTCATTACCCTTTGCTGGATTCTCTCCAGTAAATCCACATTTCTCTTGTATTGGGGAGCCCAGAATTGGACCCAGTAAACTACATGTGCCCTTACTAATGCTGGTGTATCCACGGCTCCTAATTTTAAGTCATCTGCAAACTTCTGACAGTACACTCTGCCTCAGCATTAGTATAATTAATGAAGACATTAAATAGGATCAACTCCTGTGCTCACTCTCTGACACTTCCAGCTTAAAATCCCCAAAATAAAAATGATCATACGTCTCACTTTCATGGACTTTATGCATACTGAAAATCAAGTCCAAGTGAACTTTTGTCCTTCTGCTCCACAAGAGGTTTCCGGTATCCCTAAGCTCATCTTAGGAGACCTGCTTTACATTTTGACAGGTGTACCATCCCAGTGAAACTCCCCTATCCTGGGGAGTACACTGCTATCTGCTCTCCAACTTTGTACCATGGATCACCACACCCTGGGCCCTGTCATTCAGACAGTTTTAAATCCATATCACTGTTTGCTCATCCAGCCCTTACTTCTCCATGAGCATCCTATTGCTGATAGTGCTGAAACCGGTAGACAGCATTCACTTCTCATCTCAGCTTAACACAGCTACCAGTGCACTCAATCAGAGAAATTATCAGGTAGATCAAGCATTTTTTCAGTGACTATCTTGAAGGATTTTGTCTGTAGATGTCAGTGATCAAACCGAGACCTTTATATGAAATGGATAAATCTTGTCTAGTATTCTACAGTACTAATGACTCTAATGGATCTGGAATGCTGTTAGTGCAAAGGAACAGGCAGCTGTGTCCTGCTTGTATTATTCTGTAATTTTGTACTGTGAGAATCCTTCTTTGGTTGTTTTTTTTTTGGCTCAAAGTTTGCTTCCTGAGGTAGTTTGTTGAGGAGGCAAGTGATGGGTGCTGTGTGGCAATCAACATCGCTGTGTGGACAATTTTCCATCTTTGGAGCTGTTTGCCTTCAGAAGATAGTGCTCAGGACTGTTTACTGGTGGAAGAACTAGCCTGTGACCAAATAACTCCTGTTTGCTATGGGAGGCTGGGGGATGATACCATTGTATCCTGCGAAGGCAAGATGCAAGTTGGTGCCTCCCTGCTTCCTCTTATCTGCTGGCAAGGCCAGGAAGATAAGAACAAAGGAGTTTCCTGCTGAGGCCCCAGAGCCAGAAGCTGCCACTCAAAGGAGAGCTGATTCGACCACTTTGGATTTGAGCTGTCACTCCAAAGACAGCTGACTCGACCACTCTGAAACTATTGAAAAGGGGCCATCATCACCATGGTCGTCTCTCGTCGTGCTTCGTCGTCGTTGGCAACAGGACAACTCTGCCTGACGACCCACCGCTACTGAAGATCAAAGACTGAACTACGAACCTCGCTGGATCCATGGTGGTGACTATCTCCCTCTTGCTGCCTATAAAGACCCCTTGCTTCTTCTTTTCTATCTTTTCTATCGCCCTCCTTCCCTTCCCCCATTACCCTAATTCATGATAGTGTCCATACTCCCCTTCCCCAGTTCCCCTGATTAAGATTTGTAATAAACTGGTTGGACCAACATTTGAACCGTTGCTTCTTAATCTCACGCCGGGTATATAGATAATAAAAGAACCTCCTCTCCCTCCTATAAATTGGAGCGAGACATGTACTCCTGCTGATCTTCTAGGAAGAGGTGTGAATTTGAATGTCTCCAGATAAGAGCAGTCTGAAAAACTGTCAAATTAACTGGGACAGCAGTTCCTAATTATAAACCAGTCCTGACAACAAATAAACTCGAGGTAAGGTAACAGAACTGACAAACTCAGACAAGATTAATAAAGGGGGTTAGTAGAGTGGTTGGGGTAGATGTCGCAGATGTCCTCCTGTAGTAGGAGCAGCATAAATCCAAAGTTCTTCCAGATCATCCACGTGACTTTGATTATTTCAAAAAAGAGTACCACTTAACTTCGATTACAATATCAGTGTGCAGAAAGGCTACCCATAAGTGTATAATTAAAATAAAAATGGATGTTTTTCCTATTTGTGGTTTGTATGTACAGATTTTGAATTTAAAACTCATTACAATCTACAGTTTTCTAGTGATGTTTAATTGGCTTCAGATCAGATCATAAAGCTTTCATAGTTTACCTATGACTATGTCTGATATTTCCCCCTTATGTGAATTTTTAGAACAGGAATGTTAATTTGAGTTAACTTTTAAAATAGATTAACTAGCTCACACAAAAATTGATGCGTGGGAACTCATCCAGAATTAAAGCAGCCCCAGTGAAATTGTCTTCAATTCAATTTCAAAATAGGTTCAACCAGATTAAATCAAAGTCCCTTTAGTTCTTAATATGTGATCACTCAAGCATTTTGCACTATTTAACCTCTCCTTAAACTTTTTCTTATTAACACACGATATTTGTCCATATCAGTGGTTAGACAAGCCTACTGAGAGTTAGTCTCCAACTATTTCATAAAGATCAGCTTCAGAATGGTGGAATTACTAAGATCAAGTTACTGGAAAGGTTGAATAGGCAGCCTTGGTTCTCAAACCCTAACAAACCTCAAACATTGAACCATTCATGGCCAGTACTTAAAAGGTGTATGCCTGAAGATCAGAGGCTGTTCTACATGAACTCTCTTGCAGGCAGTATTACCATGCTGCTTGTTCTACTATCATGCTGCATGCTTACAGTGAAGAATGGTGATGACCCTGGGGAAATCTTGCTGCATGAGAAGATCTGTGTAGACACAGGACTTGTAAATGAATGGACACTGATCTTACTTAAAAGTTTTTGAAAAACTCTCAATGTGCCAGTTCCTTCTATTATTTTTTAGCCAATGGTACACATCCTGATGTCCAGGAAAAACAGTATGAATATTAATGATTTATTGCCGAATGTTAGTGAGGAAAAAAAAAAAGATAAACATCTAATTCAAGTTATTTCAAGGATGTTACTACTGTTTTCATTACTACCCTCAGAGACGCAGCTATTAATGTTCTCTTTATTGATCTATGCTTTTATTTTGAGAAAAGATTTAATATCTTTTCTATATTTTTGGGCAGCTTCTCTGGTGAAGTTGTATTCAAATGGTCAGTTTTGAGAGAGTGAGTCTGTGCAGACAATGTTCTGAAAGAAACTACTGACAAAATACTGGAATTATCACAACTCTGAGATATACGGGCTACCTGGATGATGAGCAAAGTAGAAAATACATTATCCACAGTACATCAGAATGATGAGTTTCTCACCTATCTATAGATAGGAGCAATCTATTTTGCACTCTCTTCTGACTACTGTGTATTTTATTTTATTTATTTTATTTTATTTATAGTAGTTCAATTCTTATATTTTATGGAATCAGACAAATATGTTTCTGCTTAATGATATTAACAGAGTGCATCTACAAAATGATGAAATAAACCATACTTCAAATATGGAGTCTCCAAATACTTCATGCCAGTGAGAAAGGAAAAAGGAAAGTATTCTCATTCTCAGTGAAAATAATGATCAGAGGAAAAAAATCTTATATTGCATTTCTGACAAGTTTGTGACCCCTGAGCCCTGAGGAAACATCCTTAAATATCTCACATTAAATCTCACATTCAATAGAACTTTCACTTTTTTTTTTTTTTTTTCTTTCTGAAATTTGGAGATCATACTTGCATTGGAAAATATGTTACAGAGATACATATGGTGAAAGGCAACTAAACAACTTTGTAGAAACAAACTAATCACCATATGCTAATACAGACATACAATGACTTCACCCATTGGAGCTGCTGAGGTTTTCATGTGCAATCTTTTGCTGACAATATGTTGAAAATATTCTTTTCAGAGCAAGTCCGAGAGTGCCTCCTTAGACTGAATGAATTCAAGTCTATGGGGCCGGATGGCTTGCATCCCAGGGTCCTGAAGGAGCTGGCTGAGGTGGTTGCCGAGCCGCTCTCCATCATATTTGAGAAGTCGTGGCTGTCAGGTGAGGTCCCGGATGACTGGAGGAAGGGTCACGTCACTCCCATATACAAGAAGGGGAGCAGGGAGGACCCGGGGAACTACAGGCCGGTGAGTCTCACCTCCGTGCCTGGGAAGATCATGGAACGGATCCTCCTGGACAACATGCTCGATCACATAAAGAATGAGCATGTGATCCGAGACAGCCAGCACAGCCTCACCAAAGGAAGGTCATGCCTAACTAATCTTGTGGCCTTCTATGATGGAGTGACGGCATTGGTGGACGAAGGGAAGGCGACTGATGTCATTTACCTGGACCTGAGCAAGGCCTTTGACATGGTCCCCCACCACATCCTCATCTCCAAATTGGAGGGAAGTGGATTTGATGGGTGGACGACCCGATGGGTAAGAAACTGGTTGAAAGGCCGCAGACAGAGGGTGGTGGTCAATGGCTCTATGTCCAGGTGGAGGCCGGTAACAAGTGGTGTCCCCCAAGGGTCTGTCTTGGGACCGGTGCTCTTTAACATCTTTATTAATGACATCGATGAGGGAATTGAGTGCACCCTCAGCAAGTTTGCTGACGACACCAAGCTGAGTGGTGCGGTTGATACGGTGGAAGGAAGGGATGCCATTCAGAGGGACCTCGACAGGCTGGAGGGCTGGGCTCGGGTGAACCTAATGAGGTTCAACACGGCAAAGTGCAAGGTTTTGCATTTGGGCCGGAAGAACCCCAGGCACCCGTACAGGCTGGGAGGAGTGGTCCTTGAGAGCAGCTCGGCAGAGAAGGACCTGGGGGTCCTGATGGACGAGAGACTGAACATGAGCCAGCAGTGCGCTCTGGCAGCTCGAAAGGCAAATGGGATCCTGGGCTCCATCAGGAGAGGGGTGGTCAGCAGGGACAGGGAGGTGATCGTCCCTCTCTACTCGGCTCTTGTGAGGCCCCATCTGGAGTACTGTGTCCAGGTGTGGAGCCCTCAGTACAAGAAAGACATTGAGATTTTGGAAAGGGTCCAGAGGAGGGCGACTAAGATGATCAGGGGGCTGGAGCACCTCCCCTACGAGGACAGGCTGAGGGAGTTGGGCTTGTTCAGCCTGGAGAAGAGAAGGCTGCGGGGTGACCTCATTGCAGCCTATCAATACCTGAAGGGAACCTACACCCACGAGGGGAGTAAACTCTTCAAAAGGGCTGACAACAGCAGGACTAGGGGAAATGGATCGAAGTTGAAGGAGGGAAGATTTAGGTTGAATGTTAGGGGGAAGTTCTATACAAGGAGAGTGGTTAGGCCCTGGAACGGGCTGCCCAGGGAGGTTGTGGATGCCCCGTCCTTGGATGTGTTTAAGGCCAGGTTGGACAGGGTCCTGGGCAACCTGATCTGAATGTGTGTGTTTGGTGGCCCTGCTAGGCAGGGGGGTTGGAACTACATGATCCTTGAGGTCCCTTCCAACCCGGGTGATTCTGTGATTCTGTGATTCTGTGATTCTGTGAAAACATCTGAGAAACAGTGTTGCAGAAGCAGAGAATAAATCTAGTTGAGAAATGCTTTTTTGCATAGAAAAGATAGTGTAGTATATTCAAATAAAGGATGTTTCAATTGCACATAATGGTAAGTTTAATTTTTCCTGATGTACAATATCTTTGACTAGACATAGGAGTTCATAGGATAGAAAATCTTATGTCCAAGAAACTGTAAACCTCTTAACAATTTATAAGGGTAGATACATGAATTATGTAAGACACAGGATGCTGGGGAATTTAGCATGACTAATTTGATTTCTATTTACCTTTAAAACAATCCACATATTTCTGTAGTTTAACCTATTTATACAGGTTTAAGATCAATCTCATTATTTCTCACTTTTCAAGCTCTTTCATCACTGCCTCTCTTTAATTTTGCCATATTTGCATACTTGTCATTTAAGATAACAGCTTAAAAAAACAGTCAATCTCTTTGGCTAACAGTGTGACAAATGAAAGAAAGTGTTACCTGGGCTTTCAGCCATAAGGACAGTTACATGGCAATTGCAATAAACATAATCAAGTACTGGTTACTTTAAATTTTCATACTCTGACATGAGCATTGAAGCAGATTAGGACTTAGAGTCTACAGTTGTTTATATAAAGGATATGGAAGACAACTCTCATCACAAAGTTGAATTTGTACTCTTCTCAAATTCTACTCCAAATGCCCAAAAATCTACTTGTGTCTGCTTGTGAATAAATTTCTTGTAAGGCAGAAGGAAAAACTAGTGCTTAAGTTTCATTCTGAGCACAGGTGTCAGTTTTGACACTTAGGACAGGAGAAAGTAGGGGGAAGAATTTTGAGTAATTGCTTGCAGCTCTACAGGGGAGAGAAATTTAGTGTCTTCTGCACATATCACCATTGCTTATATGAAAGGTACAGAGATGCTTAAAATTCTGTCCAAATGTGAAACTTTCTGAAAACTGAAGATATATTCATCTTTTTAAATTGCTTATTTCACTTTATCTGAGTGCTTCATAATACCGGGAAAAGGCTGAAGGACTCTGATCAAAATCTAAGTACATGTGAATCTAATCTATTCAGCTTTTCAAACTGGAAAGGAGATTTACTATTTAAATTTTTAGATTCGCTCAGAAAGTGTAAATCCCATTTATCAGCAGAAATTATTACGATTTGGTGCATTGGAGAAAATGCACTGTCTTCATCTTCAAACAACACAGGAAGAATAAATCAACTTCAAGAGGACATGACCTACAATTCGGTCTCAGCTTTTAAATTCTCAAACTGAGCAAATACCAAAGAACAACACTGAAAAGAAAAAAAAAAAGTTGATGTTCTTTTGGAAACTTTTCACCCACTTTCTGAAAGCTTACTAATTCTATTTAGTGGACAAAGAAGATACTGACATAAAGTTATGTTTGTGAAGCCAGTTACAAAGGACTGTTTGCATAGAGTTGTTTCTGATCTAGGAAACATCCAGTCAGTTGTGCAATGTTAGAATATAATTAGATTAACCAATAACAGCAATTATTGTTCATAAAAACAGTTTTCGAATGATGCAAACTTTGGTGTGCAGAAGACACGATAATTAGTTTAACACACGCTTATCTTGAATTTGTAATTTTACTACAGAAGAAAATCTCTGCTTTAATTCATTAATTTACTTGTTATTTGTTTTCAGTATTGATATACTGTTAGAATGGGTATGACTTTTAGCATAGGGTCTACATTCTGTGTATTTTGGTCAATTACAGAATTATAAAAATACTAAAAGGAATTTAATTTTATACCTGATTCTAAAATGGCATGCATTCCCTATCAAAGAAAAAATATATAAAAGGCTAAGCTAAGCCAAGCCATCCTTATATAGATATATCTAGCGGCACTCATACAACAAATTCTTGTGAGCTATGTGTGCAGCACACTACCATTTGGGAGCTTGAGTTTAACATTTCATTCACATTTTCTTTCCCTTGATGTCTGATTGCACTGCATATGTTTTGCACTTAGCTATCATTTTTAGGTTTATTAAAATATTTATATTTAAAATTTACAGATACATGTTTATACATACATAAATGTATCTACACGTGCATCACACATTTTCCATCATATATATGGGATTGTAAAACATTCTGCCTATAGTAAGCATGGAGAAAAAAAAAAAAACAAAAAAACAACATACAACAAAGCAATCTGAATTATTTGAGATGAAGTCATTTTCTCGACTGTCTAAGAACAACAAAGTTTTAACAGGAAGATTCATATTAATATTTAGTTCATATTTTGGTTTTACATAAGTACATAAGTTACATCTCAAGGTGAGATAAATAACCTAGATCCTTGTCTAGCGTGAATCAGTGCAGTTCCACTGAAATTGCAGGGATCAATATCAGTCAAGTATCTGGAATGTATTTTTATTCTTATCTTAAACTAGGAAAAACATGGAGCAAACAATAATGCAGTGAGAGGAGATGTCCTCCTCAGATGCCCTACTCTTTTTCACCTTTTTTTTTTTGTGGAGAGGATGTGAGTATTTGAAGAGACAATATTTATTCTTGTAAGAACAAATAAATGGAACACAGTCCTCATTATGTAGTTTTGCTACGGAACAGATTTTCTATGAGAAACACGTGCTTATTTAAATAAATTACTGCCAAATTAATTATAGGTCACTTGGTTTATAATTAGCTACTTATTTCTTTAAAAGTTTAGTAAAATCATAAAGCAATACAATTTGAATACATTGTTTTCCACAGGAATAATTCTTGTGGGTCTTACTTACTTTGTTTTCCTTGCATCATGTTGCCTTGACATGAATAACGGATACAAAACAGCTGTAGGAGTGACATCCCTTACAACAACAGGAGCACTTTGGAAAGGAAAAGGAATTTCTTTTATGAAAAAAGAAGGAAAACTATGTACCTGATGTCAGGTTGTGGTGTTTTGGAGCTTCTTTTGCTGGTGGAGCTCCTAAAGAACAAAACATAGATCATAACTTAGTTTTCTGTTTCAGGACAAAACATTTAATTAGATTTCAGTGAGAAACATCCTGGTGTTGGAATCAACTATGAGATAGTATTGGTATGATCCCAACTGTTTTTCAAATATGACTTTCTTTAAGCATAGAAACTGTATGTCTAGTAAACCCATAGAGGCAGACTGTTCCTAGTTTAGTAGATCTGCACTAGTACAATTAAGCATAAATCTCAAATGTTATTCAATCTCAAATGTTATTCTTTGAGATTCCAAGATTTTAATCATACATAGCACCTAATTGTTCTTGAAGACTAACGTATGCAGATCTGACTTCAAATCTTCACTTCTGTAAAAATCTCACAGCCTTTAGCAAATATAAAGAGGATGTTTGTGTCATAGACCACTAACTTAAAATGTATTAGTGTATATTACTATTGATTATCTTCAGAGGTATTGAAGAAATAATTTCTATTATTATTATAGAGAAACAATCAGGGTGGTGCTTTATCAAAATGTTAACCAGACTATAAAAGACCATGAAGTATACAACACACACAAAAAAGTGCTCTGTTATGACACAATCATTCTACAATATGAGGTGGATGATTTAAAGCATCAAAGTGAACAATACACCACCATATCAGCAACCATAGCAGCAGACTGACTAGGGTAACCCACTCATCTGAGGACATAGAGCCAGAGCACCCAGTAGATCAGCTAATGATGTACCACTTTTGGGGTCACAGACAGGGAACCTCTGCAGCCAGATTGGACATACAGCTGTAGTACTTGATGTTGACACCTAAAGGAGCCATCAGACATTCAGTTACTGGGAATCTCCACACAATTTCATCATTTTGGCGTACTTGCATATGTTTAAAAATGTTAACAAAGCTCCTCTTTCCAACCCCATGAAAAAAGCTGGTTTGCAGAGATTTTCATCCATTTATTACCTTTGTGTTTTTCATCTTTCAGATGTTTCTTCTCAGTTGCTTTTTCTAGGCAGAAAAATGAAAGGTAACTGAGTTCAAGGTTGGAAATAATTTAAATTCTAATTCTTAATAGATTATTATCTAGACTTTTCAAGTACAATTCTTTGAAAATTAATACAGTCTTTTAGGAGCTTTTTCATATACAAATACATGTAAAATTACGATCTGATATTATTGTACAATCATAGAATCATAGGTTTGTGTTGGAAGAGACCTTAACGACATCTAGTTCCAAGCCCCCTGCCAAAGGCAGGGTTGCAAAACACTACGTCAAGTGCTAGATCAGGCAGCCCAAGGCCCCATCCAGCTTGGCCTTGAACACTTCCAGGTACGGGGCATTCACAGCTTCCCGGGAAAGTCGTTCCAGTCTCTAAGTCAAGAATTTCTGCCTAACATCTAAAGTAATTCTCACCTCTTTTAGTTTAAAATCGCTCCCCCTTGTCCTGTCACTACCAGACAGTGTAAAAAGTCTGTCCCTTTCCTGATTATAAGCTCACTTTAAGTATTGGAAGGCTGAAAGGAGGTCTCCCCACAGCCTTCTCTTTCCTAGGCTGAACAAGTTGAGCTCCTTCCACCCATCTTCACAGGGGAGGTGCTCGAGTACTCTGATCATCCTTGTGATCTTCCATCTACACATACATGCATACACAGAGTAATTTCCTACCTTCTTTTTGCTTAGATGTCTTTCTTTTTTTCGGGGCTAGAAAGAATTGCAAGGAAAGAACATTAAGTGACAGCTCTCAGAAACATAATATAATCATAGAAACATAAAATGGTTTGATTTGGAGGGGACCTTTAAGATCATCTAGTTCCAACTCCCCTGCTATAGGCAGGAACACCTCCCTCTTAGACCAGGTTGCTCACAACCCCATCCAGGCTGGCCTTGAATGCTTCCAGGAAGTGGGCATCAACAGCCTCTCTGGGCAACCTGTTCCTCAAAGCAAAGAATTATTTTCCTAATATCTAATCTAAAACGAGGCTCTCACAGCAAACACATTGCACAGAGCTGATCTCCTTAGTAATTTTCCTGGAAAAACTGGGCTAAATGTGTCTCATGGCATATATACAATGGATCTAATATTACAATAATAGTTGTTACCCTAGTGGTAGTAGCAGCTCTGAGCTTTCTGAACAGCCTTTGGAAATCTTCTGAATATTGCTTGTTGTAGAGTACTTCAGAAAGTTCTGATTGAGACTTTGGGCACTAGAATTCTGTAATTCCCTAGCAACTGAGAGAATTGCCTAACTGTTCATTGCCAAAACTGCACCAGGGAAGGATCCCTTTGCCTTCTGCCTTCTTCTCACTATATTTCCTTGGGCAAACCTGATCGCCTGAAACAAATAAACAGCAGGACTTGGAGCTAGATGTACCTTCAGAATTGCCAGATATGACCATTCTGAAGTCATACAGCAATAGATTCTTCTTTATTTGATTTATTTATTTTTTTCTCAAATTGTACATCCACTTAGAAAACCTGTTCTTTCTTTCTGACATCCTTTTCTCCAGACTCCAAACAAGAGTCGTTGGTCTGTGATTCCATTCAACAAGGCAGACTGACTGAAAGTAAGTGAGGTGTATTGCTGGCAGGTGCCTAAACCCATTTCATTATTCCCTGTTGACTATAGCAGAAAACTGGCAGGCTGCTTTCAAAGTGTTCATTTTCACTTAGTATGGTCCAACCACTTCTAATATGAATTTCCTCAATGTCTTCTGATGCCTATGTAATCTGATTATTGCTAGCTTGCTCAGTGCTTATCATCTGTGTATATCTCCCAAGAAACATGCTACAGAACAGTTAAAATAAGATAAAATAATCAACTGATAAAAGCATTCTTTGATGGAGAACTTTACATCTGCAGTTATGTCAGTTTACCAGCGCTGGTTCACATCAGCATTGTTAACTGTTGATGAATGTTACGTGCTCTTCAACAACATTCATTATTTCTTTCTACAAGACATAGCAGAAAAATGTAACATTTACCTGTTATTTGGATTTCACTTGCTGACTCTACAGGAAAATTGTTAAAAATGAGGATGAAGGGGGAAGGAAAAGAATATGAGGCTTAGTACAATGGTTGCTTTTTTTTTTTTTTGCCTCAAGAAAAGTAACCATTTAAATAGATCTTCTCTTTCATCTGCAACTTTTCTGCAGGATATTAATTTGCAATAAAAAGTGTCTTAATGGCACATACATAGGATTTCACAGTAAAAGCTAAGAGCCCCACTCTTTGAAGTACTATAATGCAGCATGCAACGGTTAATGCAAATGCAAACACTGTACCAATCAAAGCTTTCAAGCAAGTGAATATTTAGAGCTCTTTTTAAACATGCACTCAAGGTTATAACTGCCTTTGCTCTTTCCCCCCAAAATATATTGCTTATTACCTCTCTTTTCTTATCATCTGCACATCTCAACCAAAGACTGACACTTGAATAGCTGACATTCACCTCTGTATAACTTTCTCCTGCACCATCAGACTCCCCTCCCTTTTTACAGTAAAAGCTCTTGGAAGCTGGAAAAACTTTTGATTATGTGTTTGCATAGCACAAAATCAGCATATATTAATACCCGTAATAGTTAAAGATAATTGAGCAACACAATGAGATAAAAATTCCCTGGTGTAAATGATCATTACTCTTTTGTAATCAAAAGAATTTATGATGTCGGAATTTGGAATCCACGAGATTTTTACCCCTCACTTCTTTGCTAGTCCACTTTATTTTAGAACTTCATTGTAAGAAAGGAAAATAACCTTGAATAAGGTCACAGAGCACTTTGGGGTCTCCTCTGACTGAATTATCCCAGTGTTTACTTCATTGTTGAATACTGACATCAGATGAATGTGAGGTTCTACAGATGATGGAAACCCACATGAAGGCAAAAATCTTTCAATACCCTCTTTTACAACAGGAAGTGTGAGCAATTAAGCATAGCTTTCACTAACATATCCCAGGAAACTTTGAGTCTTGATTTTGGTTCATAAGGAGAGTCATAAATTTCAGTGCTCAGAACAGGAACCTCAGGCACTCAGTAAAGGCCAATTTTACTGCTATTAAATGCTAACATGCTTAAATCCTTTAATATTTACAGTTCTGCTTATAATCTTGCCCACAGATGTTGAAAACTTGTACATTATAGCATTCTGAGTGGATTAAAACTGCTTCTCATTTTTATTTAAGAAAATGTTCTCTTTGAGGCACTAAATCTGCAAAATGGATTCATGTTCTGACTGCTTAAGTAGGAGTTGCCTAACTCTGAGGGACAGGCTCAGTTTTCTCTGCAATTTCTAATATTTACATTCAGATGATTATTGTTTACCTCCTATAGATCATGTAAATTCTAATTTGGGATTAGAAATTCTCTTAGTTGACCCGAAGCATGGTTTGTTTTACTTCTGTTGTATTCAAGATAGAGGACATTTTCTTTTTCCAACACATCAAGAAGTTCCCACTTACTCTCAGATCTTTGGAAAACACTTTGCCTCTACCGTAGTATTCTCATTACAGAGTTAAATGGGAATAAAGTTTGGCCAATGCTGAAATTTTGCTTAAAATACCAGCCTCTATAGTCTTCCTGTTTTTTTGTTGTTTGTTGTTGTTGTTGTTTTTTGGGTTTTTTTTTTTGTTTTTTTTTTTGCAAAACTGTTTACAGTTTGGTGTAATTTCCTGCATGAGTCTGAAATACTATAGTTTTGTCCTCTGTTCAAGGTGACTTCTCTCACAGTTTGAGAATCCTTAGTCAGTATGCGGAGATTATGAATTTCATTTAAAATCCAAATTGGACATAGGGTCAATTGCTGTCACTGACCTTCATGTGAGCTAAACTAAGAAAATAAGTAAACTAATTACTTTTATAATAACATAATAATTAACAAGTTACTATAAAAATGCATTTGGTGTTAATTTGGGGAATTTTCAAACTCAGCCTTGTATTTCTGTTTATTGTTGGTTAATCATTTGATGATAGAAAATCTACCAGTTCAATCCACATTTAGTTCAATGTTAAGGTTACCTGGGGTGTAATATATGAATAGATTTGGCCCAGGATGAATGTATGGATTTATTATTCGGTCTTAACTAGACCTAAACTCCAAAGTCAGTGAGCTTTTGTGTCCATGACTGTATCTCATGCTGAATTACAGAATAGCTACCTCATGTTCCAGCAAGTATACTATACATCTGGCTGAGAATTATATGAAGCAAAGATATACTGAGCTTTAGAAAAAAATGGAAGGAAGAATTCAAATACTGTTCTCCTTTGAGTGGAAAAAAAAAAAAAAGGTAGTTCAAATAGCTCAGATGTTTAAAATCTTAAACTAGATTTATTCAAGAAGAGTTAGTTCAGAATAGGGAGTATAAATAGAATTATTTTTGTGTATAATCATGGGTCTGTTTGATACTACTTTTTTCTTTTTCTTTTTCTTTCTTTCTTTCTTTCTTTCTTTCTTTCTTTCTTTCTTTCTTTCTTTCTTTCTTTCTTTCTTT